>NC_086444.1:155323872-155636372 GCF_028390025.1 Pseudophryne corroboree | reverse complement strand
TCTCTCACCCCCGGGGGACAAGAGAAGAAACCCAACAAAAGTGCTGCCGCGCGGCTGGTGCGAGGCTGATTCTGTCGGGAATCAGCATCGCGCCGGGGAGTTAAGTCGGAGAATGCCCGTTCTCCCGACAAAACAACCTGTTAAGTCGGCGAGAACGGGCATTCACCGACTTAACATGAGCTGAATTGAATAGCGACGGGAGCTAACTCCCGGCGCTATTCAACTGTCGCTTAATAGAATTGACCCCATTGTTCTGCTTCTTCATGTCAGTGAGCGGCCTTATGTGTAGAATCGACACAGGATCATTAAAAACACTGGGTGACATTATGAAACTAGTGTTCTAGGTGCCTCCTGTCCTTTGGTGCAATAGTTAACTGCCTAAGTTTGCCTAATGTATTCCTGGCCCATGGGTATGCTAGCACTCATGTTTGATTTATTTCCTAGATTATAAAATCATGCCCCCAGTGGACAGACCAGGCCAACATGCTTTTTTCAAGGGCTGTTTTCCTGTTATAGAAGAGCCTGAGTCACTGGCTTGTGTTTGCCTGAAAGGCAAAAAGTTGCCAGCTCTTCCCCTGGGCACTTCTGCCAGATAAGACTTCAGTCCTCCACAAAATCTGCTCTTTTGGTTTACTAAAACCTCTAGAACAAAGCACGTCTGATTATTATTATTACTACTACGACGACGACGACTACTACTACTATTATTTTTTTTTATTATTATAATTTTTTTTAAACAAATTTTATTGGATTTTTTCTCTACTATTATTTTTATTATATTTTATTTGTAAGGTGCTACAAGTTATCTGCACTGACACACATAAGGGGTGAACAGCAAACACAAATAACAGTGTTAAACAATGCACAGACAACAACAAATTCTCGTATATACTGTAATTTCACAATAGAAAATTATACAAAGACATGTCAACAACAAATTGACACTGTATAAACATAGAATTGCAGATCTATCTATTGCCTCACACTGAGATCTTTGTAGGTCATGGTAAGGAGTTTGAACTTTGTTCTGTAGGAAAGTGAGCCAGCATAACAATTGGCAGAGAGGGTCATCTAAGGTAGAGTGGCGAAAGAAGAAAATGAGGAGGGCAGCGGTGTGTATGATGGATTAAGTTGAAACTTGAGAAAGCCAGAGAGATGAGTGGCATCAAGGTGAGAGATAATGAGAAGGTAAATGAGAGTTGTATATAGTGAGAAAGGGCTGGATCCTGGAGATGTTGTGAAGGTGGGATCGGCAGGAATGGGAAAGGGACTCGATATGGGAAGTGTAGGGCACGGCAGAGTGTATTGCCTTTAACGGGTAAGAAGAAGAGTTCATGGGAGAAGACTTGGGAGACGGGGGAAAGGCAATGATTTCAGTTTTAGATAAAGTGCTATCAGATCCAATGGAGGGGGGAGGGTTATCTTATCCCAGGTTTCAAACGTTTTTTGCAACTACTGTAGGCTACTGTTTCCTTAAAAAAAAAATTCTGGACAGATTGAAGTGTTATTTTCTTTTTTTACATTTGTGGTTGCACATTTTTATTGTCAGTTACATTGATTTAATCACATAAATTATGGAGCTTGGCTTGAAATAATCATGTAAAACACAGGCTACAGGAAATTCTAAAGCTCAGAATTCTTTACAAGGCTATCTACTGGTACTAGCTCAGACCTGCCTTATATGGTACTCGGAATTATCAGATTTTATCCTGAAAGAGAATATTGTAGCAGCACTTCCTTGTCATTAACTACTTCATTCCAGGAACTTTGACGGTACTGGTTATCTGCAAAATATGAATATTTTGCAGAATTACAACACAATACAGTAGAAACCGGGCGCTTTCAACACACATGGAGGTATTCAATCAGAAATGCTGTTTCTGCAGAATCCACTGGGAAAGTAAAATACACCACCACATACCACTACTGCTTGGCTGTGGAAATACAAATAATGACTTTGTAACTTAAAGGGCTGGTAATATAAATAAACCTAAAAGTGCCATATAATGTACATGAAAAGCTGCCATACTTCATAGTTGCCTAGTCTCTTGCAATATCCAGGAGACTCCTGAATTAGGATACAGCCCTCTACGTGGCAGGAGACACACCATGGCACAAATTGCGTCATCCAGCCAACCTATACATTGGTCCGACCACTTCATAATATGTATGGCCACACTCACTTTTCACACCTTTTTTCCAGAAGGACAGGTAAGTAGACAATTAAATACAACAGGGCTCAGTAGTAACAGTGCATTTAGGTGCAACATTTTCAGTATAACACAGCTACCAATCAAACTCTTGCTTTCATTGTCTAGCTTACATTACACAGATAAGAGCTACTGTGAGAGCTGTCATGCAACCATGGAACTTTATGTAGTTACTTCTTATTAACTTGCGGTATCCAATTTACCATGGCTATTTGATACCCGGGGGCTATACAGTTTGCCCCGAAAGCCGACAGTTTTATCCGTGAATTTTTTTCACCTTCTTTTTTATCAAAGAATCCATGATAGTGCCCCATCAGCCCTGTTTTGTCGTGAAAACACATAGATCCAGGAACTTATACTTGATCCAACGTGTTTTCAAGCGAAAATAGATATTTATTCGGCTGAAAAAAAGAGGATTAATTGCATAGGGCGAAAAATAAAATTGGCTGAAATAATGTATGAAAAATTGTATGAAAAATTGTCACAGTCTGTGACATGGCAGTTAGGAGCTGATTGGCTGGTACTTTATCACCGTGAAATTATCACTTTTCTAAGCTTAGTACATCCTGCTATGAAGGTTTGTCTGTTTTATTGAGTGTTCTAGTCTGAAACATGGCAGATGGAGAATTGCATAATTTTTGTGTTGTTGTTGCTAGTCTATATTTATTTGTTTATTTTTATTTCAGATGATGACGAAGGAAATCTGACCTTAAGAACGTTCTACAGTATTCCCTCTGATGATGATTTTGAATATTTTCCAGAGGACGCAATAGATGGCTCAGGAGAAGCATCTGGTCTGGAGCCTGCTTTGCCACGCAGTCGCAGCGTAAAGCTTGAAACCCCCAAAAATATCACAAAGGATGCTCAAGTGTATCTCACTAGTCAGTGGTTGACTAAGTTTGTACCATCAGTGTACACCCTGGTGTTCCTTCTTGCTCTGCCTCTGAATATTATGGCAATCATCATATTCCTGTGTAAGATGAAAGTCAGGAAGCCAGCGGTGGTGTACATGCTGAACCTGGCAGCTGCCGACGTGCTCTTTGTTATGGGGCTGCCTTTCAATGCTGCATATCGATTCTCCGGGAACAACTGGCTGTTTGGACCTGGAATGTGCCGATTTGTCACTGCTGCCTTTTACTGCAACATGTACTGCTCCATCCTGCTTATGACCAGCATCAGTGTGGACAGGTTCCTGGCTGTGGTTTTTCCAATGCATTCTCTTTCCTGGCGCACCATGAGCCGAGCCTGGCTGGTCTGTCTTTCCGTCTGGATAATATCCATAGCCAGCACCGTGCCGCTTCTAATGAGTGAGCAAACTCAATACGTTACCTCACTAGACATCACCACCTGCCATGATGTGCTGGACCTAAAAGACCTCCAGACGTTCTACCTTTATTATTTCTCCACTTTCATCTCGGCCTTCTTTCTCTTGCCGCTTATCATTACCAGTGTCTCTTACATTGGTATCATCCACAGCCTCAGCAGTTCTAGCATGGAGAACTCCTGTAAGAAGACTCGAGCCTTGTTCTTAGCTGTTGTTGTGCTTTGTGTTTTTATCTTGTGTTTCGGGCCAACAAATGTCATCTTTCTAATTCATTATCTTTATTTTGATCATGGAAACAATGAGTCTCTGTATTTCGCCTACATCCTATGTGCCTGTATAAGCAGCATTAGTTGCTGCCTGGATCCTCTTATCTATTACTATGCGTCCTCACAGTGTCAGCGCTACCTCTATAGTTTACTGTGCAATAAGAAAGTGGATGAACCCGTAAGCAGTAGCGGCCACTTAATGAGCTCAGCTAGTAAAAATGAGACTGGTATCACAGTGGCAAAGAGCAGCATCTACCGGAAGCTATTGACATAAATATTACCTATATGATTATTCTACTTACTGCACCTTCTTGTATAGGATAGCGTAGCCTTCTTTGTGTTCGGCTTGGGCTCTCCGTATCAGAGCAATGGTTTTCAGCAGAATTGAAGTTTAAATTATATAGTACCAACTAAGAAATGTCTAGGACAAAGAGTATTTATTTAAAACATAGCTACAAATCATTCACCTTCACAATATGTAGCGGTTCTGTTATTATATGAAATTGATCTGTGGTGATCTGCATTAGAACAAAGCTTGATAAATGTACTCGTTATCTTCACAGTTATTTATTCTTCAGAAAATATTCTATAGAGTCCTAAATAGAGTAATCCCAGGTCTTGTAAAAGTAACCTGTGACACTGCATTAAGGGAATTTGTACAGTAACTGGTGTTCTGCTCAGCCCCGAAAGCTTTAGCTACAGTATAGGGCATCAAGTGTATGAGGTGATCCTTTAAAGCAGGGATGGGGAACCTTCGGCCCTCCAGCTGTTGTTGAACTACACATCCCAGCATGCCCTGCAACAGTTTTTGCATGGCCAAATAGCAAAATTGTTGCAAGGCATGCTGGTATGTGTAGTTCAACAACAGCTGGAGGGCTGAAGGTTCCCCATCCCTGCTTTAAAGTATATTCCAATAAGGAAAATGCCATTTGAGACGTTACCAAGGTTACTAAAACTATTGCTGAGCATTGTACAGCTGATGTGCACTTTACTCTGAGGAAATGTTGAACAGAAGTTTAAGGAGAACACAAAACTGATTGATTAGTGATCTCCACTTGTATTGCTAGGAGTTATTAAATCATTTAGATGTTAATTTGATGTAAAATATAGATTTTAATTCACCAAACTTTTGATTATCTTTACTATTTTATTACAATGTTAGACCGTTTATATTATGAATAGTGTGTTACTACTGCAGTCCATAGCAAAAAGGCCAGATTAGCTGGTGACTTAAAGCTTTCAATAAATACTAAAAATAACAGCGATACATAAACATAGTTAAAAATTGTACTGGGCTAAGGTAACACAACCTTCTGTGACATACATCTCGGCAGTTGTCGCACCACTAGGGCGAACCATGGGATGTGTAATGTGTTTTGCCAACGCAGTAACCCCTGTAAAGTTTCTGTACACGTCTCACAGCTAATTGCGGTTTCTGATAGCGGAGCAAGAAAAATAAAGCTAAGTCTACTGTATATATTACTGTGTGGTTCCTGATCAGAGAATTACTTTTTGTACATAAAAATGTCACTGTGTGTTAAGTATCTTTATGGGCTACTTTTAAATGTATGCTTTTACTGCATATAAAACTGTTTACTTGTTCCTTGCTTCATATTGCCCCTCACATATTCCTTGTAAATTTCCGTGACAGTGTTATATCTGTGAATATGCAAAAGACAATTCATTATGTATACAAATGTGTGTTGTACATTTTATAGTTCCTTTTTTAAATATGATGGTGTTATTATACTGTGTAAAGTTAGGTATGTGAAATTGGAGCAGAAAATAGGTGGCGGTGGCAGAAAAACCTGTTTTCAGTTGAGAAATGTGAGTAAAAGATAAAACCTTTGAGATCCTCATCCATCTATAACAATTATACAAATGGAGGTTTTTATAAATATAACTGTTACGTATAGGCTACACTCCCAGTGTGTGCCATTAATTTCCATGAGAGATACCATCCCCCAATGTCCTGACTGAGGCCATATAGTGCCAATTCAAACTGTTCTTCCAGCCATTCAGAACTTTTGTCCATTCATTGCCACTCTACGCAGCTGAACAGTAGGGAACAAGTGCTGTAATGCAAGTTCTGTTAAGGAGACGGAAGGGAGATTGAGCGTGATCTAGCACATGGTATGACACGGCTATGCCCTTTGTTCGGTGGTGGTGTTTCCGTCTCCCCATTTTCAGCCATAGCTGTGGAGAGGATTGAGATACTATATACATTATAATCTACTCATATCTACAGCACACACTTGACTCATATACTGTGTACAATGTCTGAAGTCTCTTAGAGATTATCACAATTCATGTCTCACCTAATTCCATAATCAATAATAGTTTACTTGCTTGTGATTCTCGTAGAACGGAATTATGACTTGTGACTTAATGGCATTTATTGTCTTAATTTCTTAATCAGGTAGGTTAGAATATTGTGCAATTCCTATATGTAGGTCTATGTACGTATGTTCCAGTTTGGAACCACCATGTACGGTCTTTTCACTGTTGTGACAGATCCATATGTTTAAAGATGAGAACACAGAGAAACAACCAAGCTGGTCATATGGTATCTTCTACAGACTGAGAACGGTTTTATATACGGTTCACAGACTGTGCCTGACAGTTGTTTGAACCACCTTCTTGAGGTTTTCCTCAAGAGCCTGTTAAAAGAGTTGTTCTTCTGGTGTTTTTCACATTTTTTTCTTTATCACCCGAATCCAACTAGGACCCGCAAAAAACATCCCTTTTTCGTGCAAAAATACAAAGGTCCAGCGAAAAGCCACAAACCAATGTATTTGTGCGGCACTTACCGTGGGTCTAGGGGGCACTTATTGCAGATTATGCTTTGGGTGCCTCCGCCTTACCGGGGCTAATTGGATAGCCCTCTGCAAGTCAATTAGCCGAAGTAAATTGCCGCGACTAATTGGTTACCCCCATAAATTAGGAATCACTGTTGTGTTATCAGGCAGAACACACCAATATTTATGAGCAATTCATATCAGAATACTTTGAATTCTGCTAAACAATAATTGTACAGAACAAGCAGAGTAAACATCACTTGTTCACCTAATGTTCATTTTACATTAATTAAGTACTGGTAATCTTGACAAATAGAACAAGATATTGATGTTATTTGTTGTCACAATCAGACCTGTCAGCCGTTGTACTTTTGCTAATCTAGGTATAATATGTTATTCACTTTATTTTATCCATAAATCAACACCTTTTTTGAGTAAAGTCAGTCGTCTAACTCAAGCGTTTACTCTTAGCACTGTCTTCAGTATTATAAATGTTCTATGTTTGCACATACTGTAGCTATTGTATGTAAATATTTATTTTCAGGCATTGGCCTAAATGCCATAGCCTGCGAGCTGCCAGGGGTGCAGGACTTTGTGCGAGTCTGCACATATTTTTAAAGTGGCAGTCATTTACAAATGCCTTGTAGATTGCCTCTACAAATATGGGCACACTGGCACAAAGCAGCTCCGGCAGCTCGCAGGCTATAGCATTTAGCTCATTGTATTGTATGTTTGTGTAATAAATACTTCTGACGTAAATTGTTTATCATTCCATTGTAAATGTAAATAAAAGTGTTCATTATCTGAAAAAGTGCCTCTGAATAGTTTGTTTTTTGTTATTATAACAGGGGGAAAAAAATTCACATAATTTTAATATTGGTGGTCATTCAGAGTTGTTCGCTCGTTGCCGTTTTTCGCAACGCAGCGATTAGGTGGAAAATGCGCATGTGCATGGTACGCAGCGCGCATGCGCTAAGTAATTTAACACAAAACTTTGTAGATAGTGTGATTGACAGGAAGTGGGTGTTTCTTGGGCGGAAACTGGGCGTTTTCAGGGAGTGTGCTAAAAAACGCAGGCGTGCCAGGTAAAAACGCAGGAGTGGCTGGAGAAACGGGGGAGTGGCTGGCCGAACGCAGGGTGTGTTTGTGACGTCAAAGCAGGAACTAAACGGACTGAGGTGACCGCAATCTAGGAGTAGATCTGGAGCTACTCAGAAACTGCAAATAATTATTTAGTAGTCTGCTAACCTTTCGTTCGCTATTCTGCTAAGCTAAGATACACTCCCAGAGGGCCGCGGCCTAGCGTGTGCAATGCTGCTAAAAGCTAACTCGGAATGAGGGCCATTATACCAATACATTTGTCATAGGGAAGTTAGTTGTAGGTACATACATACAATGGATATATAATTAAGTAAGTTACATTATGGATGCTGAGCATCATGGGCGTAAATAGAATTTTGTGGGCCCTATAGCAATAATTTGATGTGGCCCCCAAAGCTTATCCACAGCACTCCGCCGGAGTGGGCATGCCTAGTGCTGTCCAGGAGGCCTGCTTACTGACACCTATCATCTTAATGCTGTAACACTACGGAGGTGGGGTCATTAGGACTGAGTAATAAATACTGGTGGCACACTGACTGTGTGTGGGCTGATAAAGCCTAAAATTTATCTTACTAAAAACCCTCTAAAAGGTTAAAGAACACAGTACGCAATTGACGTATGGAATACCGTAAGAGTACGCACGTTGCGTACCAAACGCTTAGCCGTGGTCGAGACGCACGAGCGGCACGTTCGCTCACGGCTTAAGAGCGTACGGGCAAGCACGCTATAGGCTGCCGACTAACGTAATGGTACGCTATCAGCATAGCGGACGCTTGAGACCACGAGGAGATCACCAGCGGCGCTGACGCTCACAGTGTTAAACCTTTATAACTATACCATACACAATATACTTATACTGTAAACCCTTGTTTAGTGATAAGGTGTAAATGCAACACAGTGTAACCTTGTTAGTTTAAAAGCTGTATGAGCGTATGTGACGCTCGGAGACCACTCTAGCAATATAATAATCAATCAAATACCGGTCTAAGGTTCTAACGCCTTTAGTGAGAGAATGAACGTTCAAAAAGTATAATACAGTACAAGTTATACACTACCAGAATAACATAGAATATCTAACCAAGAAACTACACATAAAATACAATAAAGATACAATTACTTTTAAAGGGGGAAGGAGAGAGAGAGAGAAAAAGTGAGAGAGAACGAGAGAGAATGGCTTATAACAATAAAGAAAATATGATTGCAGAGAAACTTACGCACAAAGGGAAACAATCGCATGCGCCTTCTGGATATCCAGCTCCCGATTATCAGTGATGAGAACCGTTGAAGAGAATAGAGAGCTGGCCCAGATCGGCTTGTCCTTTTATACACTACACACAATACAGTACAATGGTCCCTATATTCTTATTGTTCATTGGACACAGGAATTCGTCTTCGCATTATAACAAAAGGTCATAGGTTGATTCATACAGGTGGGCTGTGACTATTCCTAACTGCTCAGGTGGGTGGGAAACTGGGTTTCCCGCCGCATGGGTAATAAAGTGCAAATACAGTAAATGTTCATAAACTTCTTATGTCCATAACTATTCGCACGAGCGATTAATCCGCTTCAAACCAACACCGGAATATTGCTAATTAAATACTCTTCCGATGGATACTTAACACCACTGTATAACCCCTGTCTGACCCTTCGTATCAAACAAAGAGGGATCTCTTTGTATATGAACATGCTACATTAACTAAACTTTCAGATTCTATCAAAGGGACCATGATCTACAAAATACATTATATGGTTAAAATATGTTACGATTAAGTCGCCCGCTAGATGAACATAAACTCTACCGTAAATGCGCATACCGTGCGCCTGCGGGTGCACGCAACAGCGAGTATGCGCACGCACGGGAGAGCTCATGCACGCGCAGCAGGCACTCGCATGAGGTGCATATATGGCAGTGTGTAGCGTGATATTTTTCTGACTTTGACAGGGCGGAGAGTACAGTTATTAGGATTGGATAATGGAATAGGGTGGCACACTGGGGTGTAGTTACTAAACCTGCATAACTTAGTAGTTAATGGGTATGGGCGACACGCTGGGGGTAGTGTGAGGTGGCGTTAATAGGACAGGGATAATGGATATGGGAGGCACACTGGTGGGATGTGAGAGGCACCTATTTTACTTGGTATACCAAAACTTTCATTCACAATCAAGTAATTGCATTCTGCTGATCAATTGAAAATCAATCTTTGAACTCTTTCTATTCCTCTGGGTGAGATCTCTGATAAATGAAGACAATTTATAAATTGGGAGCATTCGCAGCAATTGGCACTGATGCTGATGTACAATGGGGTCAGCGGAGGCAAACCACCTAAGCCTCTGGGACCCCATAGCAACAGCACCCTGTGCACCCACTGTAGTTAAACCCTTGCTAAACATCCCTCCCAACTGCCTCTCTATTGGACCCAAGTCAGGTCCATACTTGGGCATCTTTCTTCTGGCACATGTTCTGACAGTTGTCACTTAGGTTCCAGGGCAAATGAAATGAATACCAGGCACCAGATAATGGGAACTGTAAAAAGCTTTTTTGCTAAATCAAATTGATAACTGTTAAACCAATCAAATCCAATTGATTCCAGGAAATTAAAACTGTTTGGCACTGCATGCAAAGCTAATGTTACTGTTAACCTACGTGTAAAAAGAACAACAATGATGCGCTGTGTGGAGGAAACAACTATATGAACAAAAGTGCTCTAATACTGGATGTATAAACATGTATTGTCAACATCCATGCAGGATTTATCCAAAAGTACTCAAAAGTTTGGATATATATCCAAAGTGTATAAAGACCAGGGGCGGGGTGTACTAAAGGTATAATGGGGGCAAACCCTCAAAAATGTCTGGTTTCGGAGTTTGGACGCATTTTCCATATGTACTAAGCACTGTAAAGCAATGCATTACGGGGCTTGGATGCAATGGGTAACCCTATAGCAGCCTATCGGCTTCAGTCTGCATTTTCTCCTGGCCCACCTCACACTGCGAATGCGCAGAGGGACTCTTGTGGCTGAAACCTGGAAGTCCCGTCATTGCAAAGGGCGGCTCTTATCGGAAGAGCTGTCCTTTGCAATACTAAGCATAAATACGTGCAGTAAGTGGCGGAGGACTGAAGCTTTGCCTAGGATGCCAAGAAACCAATGGCCCTGTATTTGAGGGAGATAGAGGGAATGAGTAAGAAGCAGTGCCTCTCCGAAAATCTATCCCTTTATTATCCCTCATTGTGACCGGGCATCCAACTGTTGCCTAAGCTGGATTAATGTACATTTTTCTCTGACGTCCTAGTGGATGCTGGGAACTCCGTAAGGACCATGGGGAATAGCGGCTCCGCAGGAGACAGGGCACATCTAAAGAAAGCTTTAGGATCACCTGGTGTGCACTGGCTCCTCCCCCTATGACCCTCCTCCAAGCCTCAGTTAGATTTTCTGTGCCCGACGAGAAGGGTGCACACTAGGGGCTCTCCTGAGCTCTTTGTGAAAGTTTTAGTTTAGGTTTATTATTTTCAGTGAGACCTGCTGGCAACAGGCTCACTGCATCGAGGGACTAAGGGGAGAAGAAGCGAACTCACCTGCGTGCAGAGTGGATTGGGCTTCTTAGGCTACTGGACATTAGCTCCAGAGGGACGATCACAGGTTCAGCCTGGATGGGTCACCGGAGCCGCGCCGCCGGCCCCCTTACAGAGCCAGAAGAGCGAAGAGGTCCGGAAAAATCGGCGGCAGAAGACTTTCCTGTCTTCAGATAAAGGTAGGCGCACAGCACCGCAGCTGTGCGCCATTGCTCTCAGCACACTTCACACTCCGGTCACTGAGGGTGCAGGGCGCTGGGGGGGCAGCGCCCTGAGACGCAATAAATCGTTAGAAAACCTTTTATGGCTAAAATAAATGCATCACATATAACTCCTGGGCTATATGGATGCATTTAACCCCTGCCAAAACATACAAGAAAACGGATGATAAGGACGCCGAGAAAGGGGCGGAGCCTATCTCCTCAGCACACTGGCGCCATTTTCCCTCACAGCTCAGTTGGAGGGAAGCTCCCTGGCTCTCCCCTGCAGTCACTACACTACAGAAAGGGGTTAAAAAAGAGAGGGGGGCACAAATTAGGCGCAGTATAAACAATACAGCAGCTATAAAGGGAAAAACACTTATATAAGGTTATCCCTGTATATATATAGCGCTCTGGTGTGTGCTGGCAAACTCTCCCTCTGTCTCCCCAAAGGGCTAGTGGGGTCCTGTCCTCTATCAGAGCATTCCCTGTGTGTGTGCTGTGTGTCGGTACGTTTGTGTCGACATGTATGAGGAGAAAAATGATGAGGAGACGGAGTAGAGTGTCTGTAATAGTGTTGTCACCCCCTGGGGGGTCGACACCTGAGT
The DNA here is from genome assembly GCF_028390025.1 of Pseudophryne corroboree. Classification (NCBI taxonomy): domain Eukaryota; kingdom Metazoa; phylum Chordata; class Amphibia; order Anura; family Myobatrachidae; genus Pseudophryne; species Pseudophryne corroboree. The sequence goes on along the minus strand of NC_086444.1, from coordinate 155,624,293 downwards.
GGATGTACTGTGGAAATTGCGTGACAGTGTCAGCTTTGTATAAAAGACAGTGGTTGACATGAGACAGCCGGCTACTCAGCTTGTGCATGTCCAGACGTCTCATATAGGGGCTCTAAAGCGCCCGTTACCTCAGATACAGACGCCGACACGGATACTGACTCCTGTGTCGACGGTGAAGAGACAACCGTGATTTCCAAATAGGGCCACACATTGCATGATTGAGGCAATGAAAAAAGTTTACACTTTTCTGATAATATGAATACCACCAAAAAAAAAAGGGGTATTATGTTGGTGAGGAAAAACTTCCTGTAGTTTTCCTGAATCTGAGAAATAAAATGCGTGGGTTTCCCCCCGATAACAATTGATAATTTCTAAAAAGTTATTGGCAGTATACCTTTTCCCGCCAGAGGTTAGGGTGCGTTGGGAAACACCCCCTAGGGGGGATAAGGCGCTCACACGCTTGTAAGAACAAGGGCTCTACCCTCTCCTGAGATGGCCGCCCTTAAGGATCCTGCTGATAGAAAGCAGGAGGGTATCCTAAAATGTATTTACACACATACTGGTGTTATACTGCGACCAGCAATCGCCTCAGCCTGGATGTGCAGTGCTGGGTTGGCGTGGTCGGATTCCCTGACTGGAAATATGATATCCTAGATAAGGACAGTATATTATTGCCTATAGAGCAATTAAAAGATGCATTTCTATATATGCATGATGCACAGCGGAATATTTGCCGACTGGCATCAAGTATAAGTGCGTTGTCCAATTATACCAGTAAAGTGGTCAGGTGATGCGGATTCCAAACGGCATTTGGAAGTATTGCCTTAAAAGAGGGGATGTACCCCAGGTCGCCTCTCAAAATAAGACGCCGTATTATCAGGCGCAGGCCTGGTTGGCAAGCGGACAAAAGGGTTCCTCTTTTCTGCTCGTGACAGAGGGAGAGGAAAATGGCTGCAGAGATCAGCCAGTTCCAAGGAACAGAAACTCTTTTCCGCCTCTGCCAAGCCCTCAGTATGACGCTAGGGCTTTACAAGTTCAGGCACGGTGGGGTCCCGTTCTCAATGAATTTCAGTGCGCAGTGGGCTCACTCGCAAGTAGACCCCTGGATCCTTCAGGTAATATTTCAGGGGTACAAATTGGAATTCGAGACGTATCCCCCTCGCCGTTTCCAAAGGTCTGTTTTACTGACGTCTCCCGCTGACAGGGAGGCAGTTTTGGAAACCATTCACAAGCTGTATTCCCAGCAGGTGATAATCAAGGTACCCCTCCTGCAACAGGGAACGGGGTATTATTCCACACTATTGTGGTACCGAAGCCAGACGGCTCGGTGAGACCGATTTTAAAATCTAAAATCTAAAATCTTTGAACACTTGCATACAGAGGTTCAAATTCAAAATTGAGTCACTCAGAGCAGTGATTGCAAACCTGGAAGAAGGGGACTACATGATGTCTCGGGACATCAAGGATGCTTACCTTCATGTCAAAATTTACCCTTCTCACCAAGGGTATTTCAGGTTATGGTACAGAACTGTCACTATCAGTTCGGACGCTGCCGTAGGGATGGTCCACGGCACCCCGGGTCTTTACTGAAGTAATGACCGTAATGATGATATTCCTTCGAAGGAAGGGAATTTTAGTTATCCGTTACTTGGACGATTCCCTGATAAGGGTAAGATCCAGGGAACAGTTGGAGATCGGTGTAGCACTATATCAGGTAGTGTTGCGGCAGCACGATTGGATTCTCAATATTCCAAAATCGCAGCTGGTTCCGACGACTTGTCTTCTGTTCCTAGGGATGATCCTGGACACAGTCCAGAAAGAAGGTGTTTCTCCCAGAGGAGAAAGCCAGGGAGTTATCCGACAGGAACCTCCTAAAACCGAACCAAGTCTCAGTGCATCAATGCACAAGGGTTCTGGGTAAAAATGGTGGCTTCCTACGAAGCAATCCCATTCGGCAGATTCCACGCAAGACTTTCCAGTGGAACCTACTGGACGAATGGTCCGGGTCGCATCTTCAGATGCTTCAGCGGATAACCCTGTCACCGGGGACAAGGGTATCCCTCCTGTGGTGGTTGCAGAGTGCTCATCTTCTAGAGGGCCGCAGATTCGGCATTCGGGACTGGGTCCTGGTGGCCAGGGATGCCAGCCTGCGAGGCTGGGGAGCAGTCACACAGGGAAGGAATTTCCAGGGCTTATGGTCAAGCCTGGAGACATCTCTTCATATAAACATTCTGGAACTAAGGGCCATTTACAATGCCCTAAGTCAAGCGAAACCCCTGCTTCAGGGTCAGGCGGTATTGATCCAATCGGACAACATCACGTCAGTCGCCCACGTAAACAGACAGGGCGGCACGGGAAGCAGGGGGGCAATGGCAGAAGCTGCAAGGATTCTTCGCTGGGCGGAAAATCATGTGATAGCACTGTCAGCAGTGTTCATTCCGGGAGTGGACAACTGGGAAGCAGACTTCCTCAGCAGACACGACCTTCACCCGGGAGAGTGGGACTTCACCCAGAAGTCTTCCACCTGATTGTAAACCGTTGGGAAAAACCAAAGGTGGATATAATGGCGTCCCGTCTAAACAAAAAACTAGACAGATATTGCGCCAGGTCAGGGGACCCTCAGGCAATAGCGGTGGACGCTCTGGTAACACCGTGGGTGTACCAGTCAGTGTATGTGTTCCCTCCTCTGCCTCTCATACCAAAAGTACTGAGAATCATAAGAAGGAGAGGAGTAAGAACTATAATCGTGGTTCCGGATTGGCCAAGAAGGACTTGGTATCCGGAACTTCAAGAGATGCTCACGGACGAACCGTGGCCTCTACCTCTAAGAAAGGACCTGCTCCAGCAGGGGCCTTGTCTGTTCCAAGACTTACCGCGGCTGCGTTTGACGGCTTGGCGGTTGAACGCCGGATCCTGAAGGAAAAAGGCATTCCAGATGAAGTCATCCCTACCCTGGTCAAGGCCAGGAAGGACGTAACCGCAAAACATTATCACCGCATTTGGCGAAAATATGTTGCGTGGTGGGAGGCCAAGAAGGCCCCTACAGAGGAATTTCAACTGGGTCGTTTCCTCCATTTCCTGCAAACAGGACTGTCTATGGGCCTAAAATTAGGGTCCATTAAGGTTCAAATTTCGGCCCTGTCGATTTTCTTCCAAAAGGAACTGGCTTCAGTGCCTGAAGTTCAGACATTTGTAAAAGGGGTACTGCATATACAGCCTCCTTTTGTGCCTCCAGTGGCACCTTGGGATCTCAATGTTGTGTTGAGTTTCCTAAAGTCACATTGGTTTGAACCACTCACCACTGTGGACTTAAAATATCTCACATGGAAGGTGACGATGCTGTTAGCCCTGGCTTCAGCCAGGCGTGTGTCAGAATTGGCGGCTTTATCATATAAAAGCCCTTATTTAATATTTCATTCTGACAGGGCAGAATTGAGGACTTGTCCTCAATTTCTACCTAAGGTGGTTTCTGCATTTCACATGAAGCAACCTATTGTGGTACCTGCGGCTACTAAGGACTTGGAGGATTCCAAGTTGCTTGACGTGGTCAGGGCCCTGAAAATATATGTTTCCAGGACGGCTGGAGTCAGAAAATCTGACTCGCTGTTTATCCTGTATGCACCCAACAAACTGGGTGCTCCTGCTTCTAAGCAGACGATTGCTCGTTGGATTTGTAGTACAATTCAGCTTGCACATTCTGTGGCAGGCCTGCCACAGCCAAAAATCTTAAAATGCCCACTCCACAAGGAAGGTGGGCTCATCTTGGGCAGCTGCCCGAGGGGTCTCGGCTTTACAACTTTGCCGAGCAGTTACTTGGTCAGGAGCAAATACGTTTGTAAAATTCTACAAATTTGATACCCTGGCTGAGGAGGACCTGGAGTTCTCTCATTCGGTGCTGCAGAGTCATCCGCACTTTCCCGCCCGTTTGGGAGCTTTGGTATAATCCCCATGGTCCTTACGGAGTTCCCAGCATCCACTAGGACGTCAGAGAAAATAAGAATTTACTTACCGATAATTCTATTTCTCGTAGTCCGTAGTGGATGCTGGGCGCCCATCCCAAGTGCGGATTGTCTGCAATACTGGTACATAATTATTGTTACCAAAAAATCCGGGTTATTGTTGTAGTGAGCCATCTTTTATAGAGGCTTCTCTATTATCATGCTGTTAACTGGGTTCAGATCACAAGTTGTACAGTGTGATTGGTGTGGCTGGTATGAGTCTTACCCGGGATTCAAAATCCTTCCTTATTGTGTACGCTCGTCCGGGCACAGTATCCTAACTGAGGCTTGGAGGAGGGTCATAGGGGGAGGAGCCAGTGCACACCAGGTGATCCTAAAGCTTTCTTTAGATGTGCCCTGTCTCCTGCGGAGCCGCTATTCCCCATGGTCCTTACGGAGTTCCCAGCATCCACTACGGACTACGAGAAATAGAATTATCGGTAAGTAAATTCTTATTTTTTTTATTATCAGAGGGGGTCCCACAGCAAAAATGTTTTAGAATGTTTGGCTTGACAATGACATTACTCCCCAACTCCCCCCTGCCCACACGCAATATTTTATACCTGCCCTTTAATAGTGCAGGAGATAGGTCCCAGATCCTGCTCTCCCAGCCGCTTAGCCAATCAGATTCTGCTTTCCCTTGAGCTCAGCCCTATATGCACACACATTTTTTTTCTACTTGAGCAGAAGTTATTGCCTGTGTGCCAGCACTGACTAGCAGACAGACTGAGAGTACAACTAACATCGATTTAGAGATCATGGGGGTCATTTCGAGTGGATTGCTAGCTGCCGTTATTCGCTGCATAGCGATCAGTGGAAAAAACGGCTAATCTGCGCATGCGTATGCAGCACGACGTACGGGTACAAAGAGCATTGTGGTTTTGCATAGGTTCTAGCGAAGCTTGCAGTCACACAGCCGATCGCAAGGAGATTGACAGGAAGAGGGCGTTTCTGGGTGGCTACTGACCGTTTTCTGGGAGTGTTTGGAAAAATGCAGGCGTGGCTGGGAGAACACTGGGCGGGTGTGTGACGTCAAAAGCCGGCCCTCCGTCGTTAGAATCAACGCACACGAAGAGTAACTACAGGGCTGGTCTTGTTTTTTACAAAAAGATTTTGCAGGTGCTCTGCTGCACAAGCGTTCGCACTTCTGCAATGCAAAAATACACTCCCCAGTGGGCGGCAACAATGCGTTTGCACGGCTGCTAAAAACTACTAGCGAACGAACAACTCGGAATGACCCCCATATATGCTGAGGCTGGTTGATACCTCATGTAACTACTAGTGAGGATGATGATACTAATGATAACAAACAACTCAAGTGGTTGGCTGCATATTATTGGCTACTGGTAAATACACCCGTCCTGCAGGTGATGCAAATATATGCAAATGCTACTAATATTTAACAACTGATTGCTAGCATCACAGCTGAGGGCACTAAACTCATTGCTGCTGGTTATTAAAAAAAACAAGCTGCTGCTTTTTTGTATTTCTCTAGCATCCATAAGGGATATTGGGGACAGAATTAGTACGATGGGGTATAGACGGTCCAAAGGAGCCAGTGCACTTAAAATTTCTTCCACTGGGTGTACTGGCTCCTCCACTCTATGCCTCCTCCTACAGCTCAGTTTAGAAAAAAGTGCCCTCAGGAGAGGATGCACAATCTGCAAGATCCAGAGTTTTTCTTCAATTTCTTTTAAAGTTTTACTTATATCGGTATGCTGTTTGGGCAACAGCATACCTGCACCATAGGAGTGTTTGTTTAGCGGGGCATGGTGCCTTGGCTGTCGCAGCCGCAGCATGCCACACACCCCTAACGCTGCCTGAAGGTGATCATCGGTGGTGAGTACCAACCGGGGGCCCCGGTTTACTGTGCGGCAAAAAGCGCTGGTGTGGCGACCGGGTCCCTCCTGGGGGGGACCCGCTATAGCCCCTGATTGAGACTGGCTACTTTAGCGTAAACCAAGCATTTATGTAAGGTTTTACAACTTGGGAGACATGGGCAGTATAAATATACAGAGGTAGCTCTGGCGCCATGGCAGGGGGCGGAGCTACACGAGAACGGGCTCAGCGGCATTTTGGAGCCTTCCTCTGCATAGCAGCAGCCTCCACAGCTCCTCCGAACAGTCCCTGGATTGCTGGTACTGGGTAGAGAAGGGGAGAGCCGCTATATTACTGCACAATAACAATCCCTCTGAGGGATTTTATCAAATTACAGTCTCACTGTGTTTACATAAAAATGCTGACAACCTCACTGGGGCTGTGCAGCGCTGGGAGCGTTAGAGTCCTCTCTTCTGTGTCTCCTCTCACATGCACTAGGGCAGCCTTGCAATATATCAATATCAGGCTGTGTTGTATGTGTATTGTACCTGTTTTTTTTATTCACAATGGTAAAACAGAAGTCATGCAGTGTATGTAATGCTAGATTCTCTCCTAGTTTATCTGACTCCATATCACGTGAGCAGTGTAGTCAGCCATCTCTGAATGCTGATAACAATGTGGGGGAGAGTCCAGAGCCTTCCTGGTTGGGGTCTATCAAAACTATGATGTCTGATATGTCATCTCAGCTCACTGCAAATGCCAATAAGACTCATGAACTGCAACATGCAGTGGCAAGTCTCACTGCTAACCATATTCCCCTGTCTACTAAGGTGAACATAAACGTGCTCTCAGATACTGATGATGATATACAGGATGATGGGGATGATGTGGACCTCATAAGTGGGGATCCCACCCCCACCCAGGGTATTGAGCCCCTCATATTGGCTATTAGGGATGTGTTAAAGTTCACCCTGGAGGATGCTACTACTCAGCAGTCATTTTTCTTCCACAAGATAAAATGACAGTCACATTTCCTGATTCCAAGGAATTAGATGACTTATTTAAAATGGCCTGGAAGAATCCAGATAAAATGTTTCAGGTTTCCAAACGGTTTTTGCATACATTCCCCTTTGCCCCTGATGGCAGAAAATTCTGGGAAGAATCTCCTGCAGTAGACGTCTCAGTCTCTTGCCTTTCTAAAAAGGCGGTACTTCCTGCTCCGGGCTCCTTTACTGTAAAGTACCCGGCAGATAGGAAAATTGAGACCACTCTGAAATCTATTTACATTGCTGCAGGTGTTGCTCAAAGGCCGGTCATTGCAGGTTGCTGGATGACACATGCAATTCATTCCTGGGCTAATCAAATTAAGGAAGGTTTCTCGGGTGATATGACCTTAGTTCATACTGTTACTCTCCTGACTCACATTCAGGACACGGCAAGAGTCCTCTGTGACTCCCTTAAAGTGATTGGCAATATTAATGCTAGGACCACGGCTATGGCTGTGTCTGCGCGCCATATTGTTACGTAAGTGGATTGTTGATGCTGACTCCAAACTTAATGTGAAATCTTTTCCCTTCACAGGTGAATGGCTCTTTGGAGGTGAATTGGACGCATGGATTTCCAAAGCTACTGCTGGAAAATCCATGTTTCTCCCTTCGGGGGCTCCACCTGCTAGACGTCCCTATCCGGGACCATCTACTCAGTCCTTTCGGTCCTCCAGATTTCCATCTAGGGCCAGAGAGGCCTCCAACGCAGCTAGAGGCTCCAGAGGAAAACCTAAGAAACCAGCCGTTGCTGGATCTCAGAACCAGAACACCATTTCTGCTCCCACATAGACTTCAGCATGACTGTGCCCACCCACCCAGAAAGAGATCTCATGGTGGGAGCTCGGTTGCATCACTTCAGCCACATCTGGGATAGTTCCTGCCAAGATGCTTATGTTAGGGACCTTGTCTCTCAGGGTTACAAGCTGGAGTTTGACGGTACTCCTCCCCAATGGTTTTTCAAATCAGGCTTACCAGCTTTGGAAAGTATGTGTGGCCATAAACAAGTTGGTCCAGTCCCAGGATATTGTTCCAGTACCTCTACTACAACAAGGACAGGGTTACTACTCCTGTCTGTTTGTCATACCAAAACCAGATGGGTCTGTGAGACCCATTCTGAATCTGAAGTCCTTGAATCCTTACCTGAAGGTTTTCAAATTCAAGATGAAATCTTTGAGAGCGATGATCGCAGGCCTGGAACAACAGGAATTCCTAGTGTCCTTGGATATCAAGGATGCTTACCTACATATCCCAATTTGGCCTCCTCATCAGGCCTATCTGAGGTTTGCCCTACTGAACGATCACTGCCAGTTTCAGACATTACCCTTCGGCCTGTCTACAGCTCCGAGGGTGTTCATGAAGGTGATGGCAGAAATAATGTTTCAGCTCAGGGTCCAGGGGGTCAATGTAATTCCATACCTGGACGATCTCCTGATAAAAGCGAGTTCCAGGGAGCTTCTATTGCGCCATATAGATCGCACAATCCAACTTCTGTCTGACCACTGGTGGATCCTCAATCTGTAGAAGTCCACCTGGAACCGTCTCAGAGACTACTGTTTCTGGGAATGCTACTGGATACTGCAGCACAGAGAGTGTTCCTCCCAGTGGAATAAGCAAGAACACTCCAGGAAATGGTTTGCATGGTACTCAGACCTGCTCAATTCTCCATTCATCTTTGCATAAAGATATTGGGAAAGATGGTGGCCTCCTAAGAGTCGATACAGTATGGAAGGTTCCATGCCAGACCCTTCCAATTGGACATCCTGAACAAGTGGTCCAGTTTCCATCTTCAGATGCACCAGATGATTCAGCTGTCAACCCAGGCCAGGATTTCACTCTTGTGGTGGCTACAGTCTTCCAACCTCCTGGAAGGCTGAAGCTTTGGGATTCAGGATTGGATCCTCCTCATGATGGATGCGAGTCTAAGAGGATGGGTAGCTGTCACCCAAGGGATGCAGTTCCAGGGCAGGTGGTCTACCCAAGAGGCCCTACTTCCAATCCACATTCTGGAACTTCGGGCTATCCAGAATGCTCAGCTTCAGGCGTCTCATCTACTACGGGATCGGGCAATCCAGATGCAGTTGGACAACGCCACGGCGGTGGCGTACATCAATCGACAGAGGGACAAAAAGCAGGGCCTGCATGTGAGAAGTGTCAAGAATACTCCTCTGTGCAGAAAGACATGCAAGTGTGCTGTCTGCAATCTTCATTCCGAGAGTGGACAACTGGGAGGCGGACTTCTTAAGTCACCACGACCTCCACCCGGGGGAGTGGCGACTACACCCTCAGGTTTTCCAACTGATCATTGACAGGTGGGGTTGTCCACAGATCAACTTGATGGCCTCTCGTGTCAACAAGAAGCTTCGCTGCTATTGCTCACGAACCAGGGACCCTCAGGCGAGCGCAGTGGATGAGCTGACTTCGCCTTGGCCTTACCAGCTGGTCAACCTGTTTCCTCCGATTCCTCTAATCCCAAGGGTGCTCAAGCGGATCAGACATCAAAGAGTGGAAGCAACTTGATTGCCCCGTATTGGCCCTGAAGAGCGTGGTACACAGCTCTCCTGGACTTGTCCGTAGAGGACCCTTGGCCTCTACCACTAAGAAGGGATCTTCTTCAACAAGGACAGTTCGTCTACCCAGACTTACGGCGGCTTCGTTTGACGGCATGGAAGTTGAGTGGAACATCCTACTGTAGCTCACATAGGACTTTCCAAAAAGGTCATTGCCACTATGGTGCAAGCCAGAAAACCTGTGACGTCAAAACACTATCATCATATCTGGCGGAGATATGTCTCGTGGTACGTGGAACGCAAATATCCCTCTGCAGATTTCCACTTGGGAAGGTTTCTCCGTTTTCTGCAGGCTGGAGTGGATAAAGGCTTGTGTCTGGGATCCATTAAGGTCCAAATTTCAGCTCTTTCCATCTTCATTCAGAAGAAGCTGGCTCTCTTGCCGGAAGTTCAGACCTTCTTGCAAGGGGTGCTTCACATACAACCTCCTTTCGTGCCGCCTATGGCACCTTGGGATCTGGATGTAGTGTTACGCTTTCTACAGTCCTCCTGGTTTGAACCTCTGATGACGGTAGAAGATAAGCGCCTCACGTGGAAAACTGTGATTTTACTGGCCCTGGCTTCTGCTAGGCGTGTCTCAGAATTGGGGGCCTTGTCGTGCAAAAGTCCGTACTTGGTCTTTTATGAGAACGAAGCGGAGCTCAGGACTAGACGGCAGTTCCTGCCGAAGGTGGTCTCTGCGTCTCACTTGAATCAAACTATTGTGATTTCATCCGGTTCTGACACTTCTGCTCGTCCGGAGGCATTGGATAAAGTACAAGCCTTAAAAATCTATGTCAAGAGGATGGCTCGGATCAGAAAGGCGGATTCCTTGTTTGTGCTGTATTATGCGCGGAAAAAAGCAGTCCATTGCTCGTTGGATTAGGCTTCCTATCCAACAAGCCTATGCGTCGGCAGCCTTACCGCTTCCACAGTCTCTGAAAGCCCACTCTGTGTTCTTCCTGGACGGCTGCCCGTGGAGTCTCGGATCTGCAACTATGCCGAGTTGCTATCTGGTCGTGGACGAACACCTTTGTGAAGTTCTACAAGTTTGATACCCTGGCCAAAGAGGATACCCAGTTTGGGCAGGCACAATCTGGAAGCTTTGGGACATCCCCATCGTACTAATTCTGGTGGTCATTCCGAGTTGATCGCTCGTTATTTTTTTTTCGCAACGGAGCGATTAGTCGCTAATGCGCATGCGCAATGTCCGCAGTGCGACTGCGCCAAGTAAATTTGCTATTAAGTTTGGTATTTTACTCACGGCATTACAAGGTTTTTTCTTCGTTCTGGTGATCGTAGTGTGATTGACAGGAAGTGGGTGTTTCTGGGCGGAAACTGGACGTTTTATGGGAGTGTGTGAAAAAACGCTACCGTTTCTGGGGAAAACACGGGAGTGGCTGAAGAAACGGGGGAGTGTCTGGGCGAACGCTGGGTGTGTTTGTGACGTCAAACCAGGAACGACAAGCACTGAACTGATCGTACTGGAAGAGTAAGTCTCGAGCTACTCAGAAACTGCACAGATAAATGTTTTTGCAATATTGCAAATCTTTCGTTCGCAATTCTGCTAAGCTAAGATTCACTCCCAGTAGGCGGCGGTTTAGCGTGTGCAATGCAGCTAAAAGCAGCATGCGAGCGAACAACTCGGAATGAGGGCCTCTGTCCCCAACGGCCCTCATTCCGAGTTGTTCGCTCCCAAGCTGCTTTTAGCAGCTTTGCACACGCTAAGCCGCCGCCTACTGGGAGTGAATCTTAGCATAGTAGATTTGCGAACGAAAGATTAGCAGATTTGCGAATAGACAGTTCTTAGCAGTTTCTGAGTAGCTCGAGACTTACTCTGCCACTGCGATCAGTTCAGTCAGTTTAGTTCCTGGTTTGACGTCACAAACACACCCAGCGTTCGCCCAGACACTCCCCTGTTTCTCCAGCCACTCCCGTGTTTTTCCCAGAAACGGCTGCGTTTTTTCACACACACCCATAAAACGGCCAGTTTCCGCCCAGAAACACCCACTTCCTGTCAATCACACTACGATCACCAGAACGAAGAAAAAACCTTGTAATGCCGTGAGTAAAATACCTAACTTAATAGCAAATTTACTTGGCGCAGTCGCACTGCGGACATTGCGCATGTGCATTAGCGACTAATCGCTCCGTTGCGGAAAAAAATTAACGAACGATCAACTCGGAATGACCACCGATATCCCTTATGGTAAATCCTTTTCTCGTAGTCCATAAGGGATATTGGGCGCCCGCCTCTGTGCGGTGACTTTCTGCAAGTTCTCTGTTACGTGTTCCTGTTCAGCTGTTGATGTTAATGTTGCCAGACTTTGCTGGCTAAGTTATGTATTCGTGTTCTGGTGTTCAAATCTCACCACATCTATTGTTGTTATGTTCCTTCTCTCAAGTATGTCATTCTCCTTCGGGCACTGTTTTACCTATAACCGAGGTGTAGGAGGAGGCATAGAGGGGAGGAGCCAGCACACTCAGTGGAAGAAATTTAAAGTGCACTGGCTCCTTTGGACCCGTCTATACTCCTTCGTACTAATTCTGTCCCCAATATCCCTTATGAACTACAAGAAAAGGATTTACCAGTAGGTATTCAAAATCCTATTTTTAATTAAATCACGCTTCCGCTATCCATTAACTTCCAGGGGGAAGTGGGTAGATAATAATGAGCGCAGCATAACGCAATGCGTACGCAGCACAATGCCGCTTTCATATGCTGCAGAATGCAAAACAAAGTATGAGGATATATCTTTATGTGATGCTGCTGTCATTTTCTAATCAGCATACAGTATTTCACTCTGCCCGTTGGTCCCGCTGTTGAAAGTGCATGCCGCACTATGGAGTGAGATCCTGACGAAGCCTGGTATCTCAGGTGAAACGCGTCGATTGCAGAGCACAGACCCAGACACGCTGATACACTGCCTTCCGTAGCTATGCTCCATCGGTCTGCCAGCAGTTACCTGTTTATTTCTCCCACCCATAGTGCGGCATGCACTTTCAACAGCGGAACCAACGGACAGTGAGTACATTACTCAGTACTTAGACTCACCAATTTTGGAAAAATCTTATACCGCCAAGACTCAAAGGTGGAAATATCTTCCATAAGCCAGTGGTGAAGGGACGTACGGGACTAATTGCAATATTCACTTTGCTAATAAAAGCCATCTGCATCTTTATACGGTCAGTAGAGTATAACGCAAAAAGCATGTCTACTTAGACTGCCAAGCACTTCTCTCTTTTTTTTCCTTTTTTTCTTTTGTATACATTTTATTTTTTATATTTAAAAAAAATTATATTTTGTGTTTAGGCTATTTTCATGTGGTGTGTCTTTTCTGTCATTGTCTACTATGTATGTATACCGGTATTAGGACCACATATAGACACACACAGCTGGATATAATTACTTTTATCTGTGCATACTTTTATTTCTATATTTATAAAATACCCTATTGGGCTTTTTTTTTAAATAAATACTACTTTACTTATTACTATTATTACTGTTTGAGAGTGAGCGCTGGGAGTCCTATATCCCTTGAACAATATACGCATAGGGTGAGTGGAAACCCTATTCCTCCAGAGCTGCTACTCCAATAAACAGTTAGGTTAAAGCGCAGCCCTCAAATGCAATTATCTAGAATCGTGGGTCTACCTGTAGCAAGGGGGCAGGGCTAAAATTATGCTAATGATATGAGATGCCAGCCCCACCCCTAGAGCATCAGAATCAGATGCAGTCTCCTGGAAAGGAGAACAAAATATGAATCATAGAACAGCAGACAAATACTGAAAGTGGAAGGAATGCCTATTAATTGGAAGCTTATTGTTAATATATAAATGGCCCGTATCTTAAATTAAATGGGATACTGCAAAGTGATGGACAGTAGATGGGTATAGGGCACTGCACCCCATGACATGATATGGCTACTGAACTTTTGCACAATACAATTAGAAGGTATTTTTAAATTATGCTTTACAGAATAATACCGTACACAACACAGAGTGTATGAACATGAACTAAAACAATGGACTTAAGAGCTCATTCAGAGCTGGCCACTGATGCGGCTTGCAGCGCCGCTTGCCTGCATCAGCAAACAGCCGCATCCCACCTGCATGGCCTTACACATTCCGGAAGGATGTGGCCGCAATGTGTTTGACAGCAGTGGGCATTTGGGGGGGGGGGGCGATGGAACATTGTGGGGGCGTATGGGCGTGTTCCGGGAGCGTTTTCGGGGCGGCTTTTAACAAATGGCAATGGGCTGCCTGACAGCTCTGCCAGGAGCCAACCTTAATTCGATGCGTCCGCAATTTAATTCCGGACGCATCATGAGGCGGTGCTGCATATGCTGGACGGCCTTGCCTTGTGCTGGGGGACCCCCAACGTGTTAGGAGATGGACGCAGATTTGGCTGTGAATGCAGTGATCTTCTTCTATCTCTGAATAAGGTCCTTATGCTGGTAATAGTGGTCTGTAAATCCATAAAATAATTTGCACTACAATTATTACTGGTTTTCTTGTATGTATAAATACTCCTGTATTATGATAGCTCTTTTGCACCAGGTGCAAGTGCACAGTAGAATTGTCAGTGAAGCCAAGTGTTCAGGTGGGGGCAGTCTGACTGCAGAGATGTATACAACTCTGGGGTGTGACCACGCTTCCATGGCTAGGTTATGACCCTTACAGTATCTGGCCCCGCTCTCTACAGCCCTGCACAGCAAATTATGTCATTATGGCCCTGACCCCCGCGTTACCATGCTGGGAATAGCAGCTTTACCGAAATGACACTATCACAGCACCCCCCCCCCCCCCCATGCACCCCCACCTGGGGCAGCCTAAAGGGCCCCATACACTAGAGTGATTATGTCCGATTTCAGCCCAATTCGGGCATTCAAGCCGATATATTGTGTGAAATCGGGCATTTTGGCAGTGTATCCGATCTGATCCGATGTGCGGCCCCGTGAGGGTCGGATCGGATCCCCAAGATCGTTAGTGGTGCACTCGTGATATGTCGCTTCCCGCAGGCATGGCTGGGATCGCATAATATATATTGCAGGTAAAATGTACCAAATAGTTTGGAATCGTATGGAACCACTCCCGGGAAGCTCCTGGGAGAGTTTAAGGCAAATCGCCCCGACTTCAGCCTCTAGACGTATCGTTCTAGTGTATGGGGCCCTTAAGTGTTGGGATGTATGATATAAAGATCTGCTGCCATAAGATGGGTTTGGCAACATGTACAAAGACTGAGATCAAGCAGACATAACAAAGTAAGAATAATTACCTTTCAATTGATAAATAATAAAAAAAAGATAATGAATACATGTTCCAAAGACCAGAGCATGCTCCTGGAAATAAGGGAGGAATGTATCTTTATATACAGTATGCTGTACTGTACTTACAATGATTACTGCATGAGTGACCTCTTGTGTCAAACTTATAAACTGCATATTTTTCATTTGCCTTGCTATAGACACAGAGGGTCTGTTACTGGAAATAAGAGACAAGTGGCAGAGATTTGGGGTAGATACACACAGATTTGTAGCATATTCTTGTTAGAAATGATAGTAAAAGTCTTTCTGCTTTGTATACATATACTGTAGGGCACTAAAACTGCCACACAGCTGGTTCCATGGGGGTAATTCTGAGTTGATCGCAGCAGGATCTTTGTTAGCAGTTGGGCAAAACCATGTGCACTGCAGGGGAGGCAGATATAACATGTGCAGAGAGAGTTAGGTTTGGGTGTGGTGTGTTCATTCTGCAATCTAAATTGCAGTGTAAAATAAAGCAGCCAGTATTTACCCTGGACAGAAACAAAATAACCAACCCAAATCTGACTCTCTCTGCACATGTTATATCTGCCTCCCCTGCAGTGCACATGGTTTTACCCAACTGCTAGCAAAAATCCTGCTGCAATCAACTCAGAATTACCCCCATGTACAATAGGGTAAAACTATGCGCAGGCATATCTCTTTTCTGTTTTGGAAATAAGTGATAGTTAAATGTGGAGCTTACTTTTGGAGGACTTATCTGGGTGGGGGTGTGGTTCGTTTTATCGACAGTGCCTAGGTCGACAATGTTTAGGTCGACCACTATAGGTCGACAGTCACTCGCTTCGCTCGCCATGCTTCGGGCATGGTGCCTTCGCTCCGCTACCGCTTCGCTCGCCACACTTTACCATTCCAATCGTAGTCCACATGGATCGTTAAGTATGAAAAAATAAAAAATATTTTTTTTTTTAAACTCATGTCGACCTTTAGACCTGTCGACCTAGCACATGTCGACCTAGAAACCCTGTCGACCTTCCATCCATGTCGACCTAGTGACTGTCGACCTATAGTGGTCGACCTAAACATTGTCGACCTAGGCACTGTCGATCTTCAGACCGGATCCCCTGGGTGGTACTAGTGCTAAATAAACTGTTGTACTGGGACATTTCTTACAAGCACAAGAAGTTACTAGGGTCCATATCACTTTATTTAAGTACTGATTAAAATAACAAAACAAAACAAAGAAAAACACATTACTTTTCTACCACACGGTGAGCCTGATTTTGCTATGATGCAATGCTGATATTTGCAAGCAGTTGATGGCTTTCAACTGCGCAGGCTTCTAAAGAGGGTACACACGTGGAGATGTGTGCTGAGCAGTCTATCACAGAACACTCAGCACACATCTCTCCCCCCGCTCAGCACACATCTCTCCCCCCGCTAAGCACACAGCGTTATGTGTGCTGAGTGAGGGGGGGACGACGACGCTCACTTCACCCAGAGGTAAAGAGAGCAATGTAACTAGATTGTGCCTGCATGTAGGCCAATCTAGAATTGGCAATAGCGACAATCCGTGCTTAATTTCTAAGCAATCTGACCAGATTGCTTCGAAATTCAGCATACATCTCTCCGCTGGGGCGGATTGGCCATAGGTCTCACCAGGAAGATTCCTGGTAGGCTGATGTGTCTGTGGGGCCTGTTTTGTGTGTTGTCATGTGGCCTCACGCCCCACATGACAGGCAGCCCACTGCACTCAGTACACTGCATTGTCCCCATTCGTGAAGGCCGCAATTGTGTAAAATCAGGCCCTATAAGGAGGGATCTGGTCCCCTCAACAGACCCACCCACGCATCAGACTGCACCCATACTAGGGATGTTTCCATAAATTTCCCGGGCTAATTTTCTATCCCAATCTGCCCCTGTCTCTCAGTGTGTACCCCCCTTAAGTGACTTTAAAGTTTCACAGTCCCATGGTGTGCTCAGTCTCAGAAATGTATTGGGCAATCCTGGGTGGTGGCAGTGACTGGGAGGTGGCTATTCCGGCACAGAGATGCACTGTCTTATGGGTGTGTTGTGGGAAAAGACGCTAAAGTGGATGCAGCTCTGAAGCAGTTCCTATGTTACTTTTATAATTATTTCAACGGATTGGTTATGGTGACCGGCAGTCAGCACACCTAAGTACCGTCGGGATTGTGAGGGGGCGGGATGTAGGGGGAGGTGCCGTGACCTTCGGTCACATAACTACATCCCATTTCAACAACACATTTATTCAGTAACAGCTGAGATTCATTCCTTTGTATGGATTTCTTTTTATTTCATGGAGAAAATATGATTTGAAGCAACTGATCACCGGTTGATAAAGTGAAGAAACCATCAATAACATTACATAGACCTAAATTATTTGCAAAATTATCTCACCATCATAAGTGACTGACCTATTGCATAATGATTAATGAACTTGTATTCATTTAACTAGTGTGCAGTGGCGTAACTACTGCCCCCGCAGCCCTTGCGGTGGCTTGGGTGCTGCGGGGGCGCCACTGATTTAGCGCAGATTGACATGCGGACGAGCGTCTGCATGTCAATCTGCGGTCTCCTCCTTCCCTCCGCTGCTGTAAGGAGGGACACGGAGGGCACAGCGTGCGCCTCTCCTGTATCCCTCCTGGGTCTCCGGCGGGTCTAATAAAGGAAGTGCCGTTCGTCAGCTCTGATTGGCTCACGAACCGGCACTTCCTTTAACAGACCCGCGGGAGACCCAGGATGGACACAGAAGAGGCGCGCGCTGTGCCCTCCGTGTCCATCCACCCTCCAACACAAAACAGGGGGGGAAGGCACTGGGGGAGCATGGGGGGCACTGGGGGAGCATATACGGCACAGCAGGAGGGGGGCTTATGTGGCACTGGGGGCATATGTGGCACTTGGGGGTATATCTGTACCTGGCACAATGGGGGGGGGGGAGGGGCTGTATTTGTCACTGGGGGCATGTGAGTACCTGGCACTGTGGGGGAATATCTGGCACTGGGGGCATATGTGGCACTGGGGGGGTATATGTGTACCTGACACATGGGAGCGGGGGGGGGCTATATTTGGCACTGGGGGCATGTGAGTACCTGGCACTGTGGGGGAATATCTGGCACTGGGGGCATATGTGGCACTGGGAGAGCACTGCCCTAGCAACGAGCACTACCCTCTGGCAACGAGCATGACACTCAGTGCATGTAACCCCTGGCAACGAGCATGACACCCAGTGCATGAAACCCCTGGCAACGAGTATGACACCCTGAGCACGAAAACCCCTTGCACCGTGCATGGAACCAAGAGCATGAAACCCCTGGCAACGAGCAGGTAATTTAAAAGTAATTAGAAGCCCTACTGTAGGACTTAATGTGTAATGGGCATTACGGTGTGGCATAATGTATCACGGACATTGCGGTGTGTGTCATAATGTGTCACAGGCATTACGGTGTGTGGCATGCTATATCACGGGCATTGTGGTATGTGGTATAATGTCTCAGGGGCATTGCAGTGTGGCATAAAGTATAACGGGCATTGCAGTGTGTGGCATAGGGTATAACGGGCATTGCAGTATGTGTCACAGGCATTACGGTGTATGGTATACTATATCACGGGCATTATGATATGTGGTATAATGTCTCAGGGTCATTGCAGTGTGTGGCATAATGTATCATGGACATTGCGGTGTGTGTCATAATGTTTCAGGCATTACGGTGTGTTGTATACTATATCACGAGCATTGTGGTATGTGGTATAATGTCTCAGGGTCATAGCGGTGTGTGTCATAATGTGTCACAGACATTGCATGTGCTATAATGTATCAGGGACATTGCAGTGTGTAGCATAATGTATAACGGGCATTGCGATTCCTGTCATAATGTGTCACAGGCATTACGGTGTGTGGCATAATGTGTTGTGGGCATTACGGTGTGTGCATTATTGTGTGTGGCATAATGTCTAAGGGCCATTGCAGTATGTGGCATAATGTATACTGGGCATTACTATAAGGAGGAAAAATGACAAATAATGTAAGGGGCATGAATCAGGATTATTTCTCTAACGTCCTAGTGGATGCTGGGAACTCTGTAAGGACCATGGGGAATAGACGGGCTCCGCAGGAGACTGGGCACTCTAAAGAAAGATTAGGTACTATCTGGTGTGCACTGGCTCCTCCCTCTATGCCCCTCCTCCAGACCTCAGTTAGAATCTGTGCCCGGCCAGAGCTGGGTGCTCCTAGTGGGCTCTCCTGAGCCTGCTAGTAAAAGAAAGTTTTGTTAGGTTTTTTTATTTTCAGTGAGCTTCTGCTGGCAACAGACTCACTGCTACGAGGGACTGAGGGGAGAGAAGCAAACCTACCTATGTGCAGCTAGGTTGCGCTTCTTAGGCTACTGGACACCATTAGCTCCAGAGGGTTCGAACACAGGCACCTGTCCTCGATCGTCCGTTCCCGGAGCCGCGCCGCCGTCCCCCTCGCAGAGCCAGAAGAACAGAAGCTTGAAGACGGCGAAATCGGCGGCAGAAGACTCCTGTCTTAATTTAAGGTAGCGCACAGCACCGCAGCTGTGCGCCATTGCTCCTAGCACTCTTTCACACTCCGGTCACTGTAGGGTGCAGGGCGCTGGGGGGGGCGCCCTGGGCAGCAATTGAAGTACCTTTTTGGCATAATATACATATATACAGTCAGGCACTGTATATATGTAAAATCCCCCGCCATTTTTTCACACAGAAAGCGGGACAGAAGCCCGCCGCTGAGGGGGCGGGGCCTTCTTCCTCAGCACACCAGCGCCATTTTCTCTTCACAGCTCCGCTGGAAGGACGCTCCCCAGGCTCTCCCCTGCAGTATCCAGGTACAAGAAGGGTTAAAAAGAGAGGGGGGGGCACATAAATTTAGGCGCAAAAGTCATAAAATCGGCAGCTATTGGGTAATCACTTATTATAGTGAGAATCCCTGGGTTATATAGCGCTGTGGTGTGTGCTGGCATACTCTCTCTCTGTCTCCCCAAAGGCCTTTGTGGGGTCCTGTCCTCAGTCAGAGCATTCCCTGTGTGTGTGAAGTGTGTCGGTACGGCTGTGTCGACATGTTTGATGAGGAGGGTTACGTGGAGGCGGAGCAAGTGCAGATAAATGTGGTGTCGCCGCCGTCGGGGCCGACACCTAATTGGATGGATATGTGGAAGGTCTTAAATGATAATGTAAGCTCCTTACATAAAAGATTTGATGACGCTGCAGCCTTGGGACAGCCGGGGTCTCAACCCGTGCCAGCCCAGGCGACTCAGAGGCCGTCAGGGTCTCATAAACGCCCACTATCTCAGATGGTTGACACAGATGCCGACACGGAGTCCGACTCCAGTGTCGACGATGATGAGGCACAATTACAGCCTAAGATGATCAAGGCCATCCGCTACATGATTATTGCAATGAAAGATGTATTGCACATTTCAGAGGTTAACCCTGTCCCTGACAAGAGGGTAAATATGTTTGGGGAGAAAAAGCAGGCAGTGACTTTTCCCCCGTCACATGAATTAAATGAATTATGTGAAGAAGCGTGGAGTTCCCCCGATAAGAAAGTAGGGATTTCCAAAAAGCTACTGATGGCGTACCCTTTCCCGCCAACGGACAGGTTACTTTGGGAATCCTCCCCTAGGGTAGACAAGGCGTTGACATGCTTATCTAAGAAGGTGGCCCTGCCGTCACAGGATACGGCCGCCCTAAAGGATCCTGCGGATAGGAAGCAGGAAAGTATCCTGAAATCAGTGTATACACACTCTGGTACTCTACTGAGACCAGCTATTGCTTCAGCCTGGATGTGTAGCGCTGTAGCAGCATGGACAGATACTCTGTCGGAGGACATAGATGCCCTGGACAGGGATACTGTTTTGCTAACCCTGGGCCATATAAAAGACGCCGTCTTATATATGCGGGATGCCCAGAGGGACATTTGCCTGCTGGGCTCTAGAATAAATGCAATGTCCATTTCTGCCAGAAGGGTCTTATGGACTCGGCAATGGACAGGAGATGCCGATTCTAAAAAACACATGGAGGTTTTGCCTTATAAGGGTGAGGAATTGTTTGGGGACGGTCTCTCGGACCTCGTGTCCACAGCGACAGCTGGAAAGTCGACTTTCTTGCCTCAGGTTTCCCCACAGCCTAAGAAAGCACCGTATTATCAAATGCAGTCCTTTCGTTCTCAGAGAAGCAAGAAGGTCAGAGGTGCATCCTTTCTTGCCAGAGGCAGGGGTAGAGGAAAGAAGCTGCATCATGCAGCCAGTTCCCAGGAACAAAAGTCCTCCCCGGCTTCCACTAAGTCTACCGCATGACGCTGGGGCTCCACAGGCGAAGCCAGGTGCGGTGGGGGCGCGTCTTCGAAAATTCAGCAACCAGTGGGTTCGCTCGCAGGTGGATCCCTGGGCTGCACAAATTGTATCTCAGGGATACAAGCTGGAATTCGAAGTTACTCCCCCTCACCGTTACCTAAAATCAGCCTTGCCAGCTTCTCCCATGGAAAGGGAGGTAGTGCTGGCGGCAATTCACAAGCTGTACCTCCAGCAAGTGATAATAATGGTCCCCCGCCTTCAACAGGGAAGGGGTTACTATTCCACAATGTTTGTGGTATTGAAACCGGACGGTTCGGTAAGACCCATTCTGAATTTAAAATCCTTGAACATTTATATGAAAAAATTCAAGTTCAAAATGGAATCGCTCAGAGCGGTCATTGCAAGCCTGGAAGAGGGGGATTTTATGGTATCTCTGGACATCAATGATGCTTACTTGCATGTCCCCATTTATCCACCTCATCAGGAGTACCTCAGGTTTGTGGTACAGGACTGTCATTACCAGTTCCAGACGTTGCCGTTTGGCCTGTCCACGGCACCGAGAATATTTACCAAGGTAATGGCCGAAATGATGGTACTCCTTCGGAAGCAAGGAGTTACAGTTATCCCGTACTTGGATGATCTCCTCATAAAGGCAAGGTCCAGGGAGCAGTTGTTGATCAGCGTAGCACACTCTCAGGAAGTGTTGCAACAGCACGGCTGGATTCTGAATATACCAAAGTCGCAGCTGATTCCTACGACGCGTCTGCCCTTCCTGGGCATGATTCTGGACACAGAACAGAAGAAGGTGTTTCTCCTGGAGGAGAAGGCCCAGGAGCTAGTGGCTCTGATCAGGGACCTCCTAAAACCAAAACAGGTGTCGGTGCACCACTGCACGCGAGTCCTGGGAAAGATGGTGGCCTCATACGAAGCCATTCCCTTCGGCAGGTTCCATGCGAGGATCTTTCAGTGGGATCTGTTGGACAAATGGTCCGGATCGCATCCTCAGATGCATTGGCTGATCACCCTGTCCCCGAGTGCCAGGGTGTCTCTTCTGTGGTGGCTGCAGAGTGCTCATCTTCTCAAGGGCCGCAGGTTCGGCATTCAGGACTGGGTCCTGGTGACCACGGATGCAAGCCTCCGCGGATGAGGGGCAGTCACTCAGGGAAGAAACTTCCAAGGGCTGTGGTCAAGTCAGGAGACTTGTCTGCACATAAATATACTGGAACTAAGGGCCATATACAATGCCCTGAGTCAAGCGGAGCCCCTGCTTCGAGACCAACCAGTGCTGATTCAGTCAGACAACATCATGGCGGTCGCCCATGTAAACCGCCAGGGCGGCACAAGAAGCAGCGTGGCCATGGCGGAAGCCACAAAGATTTTTCGCTGGGCGGAGAATCACGTGCAAGCACTGTCAGCAGTTTCGTGCCCTGGCACTGATAGGTGAAGAGTACAACATGGCTAGGGAGTGTGAGCAGTATGCAGACACTTCATCCTTCAGCATAGAAAGATTAGAGGTAATCAACTAACCCACAGAACCCACAAAGCTAGCGACAGTGTTAGTCATTGACCATCGAAGGTTTATAAACCATTGATGATTATAAACTGGAGGTGAGCGTTTTCACCATTGATAGCCAGCCACCAATGGTATAATATCAATGGCTGAGACTAATGGTGAAACACAAATGTGTTTTACGCATGCATGTGCAAAAAAACCACTAACCATAGATGGCTAACCATCAGTGGTTCCTATTCAATTGTTTAAAGTCATCAAAACATTGATGGCGGAGACATTGATGGTCACCACTATCTGCTGTGTATGGCAGCAGCAAATGACAGTATATAATCCATGGCTATTGCCAGCATTAAGTAGAATGTGGGCCCAGTTACTGGGGTGGGGGTGGAGGGTGGGGGGGAGGTGGATAATGCAGGGAGGTTTGGCCAGCTCAGTTTCGAGTTTGGGAAGACTACTATTGGGTCTCTTCCAAAGAAGGCTTCCTTTCTGGTGCACTCTTTTATAGTAATATGAGTTAGAACTAAAAATTTAACTTTTATTAAATAATTTAAAAAAGATTTTTGACAGGCATGACACAAGATATGTATTTGTCTGCCTGGGAAATGAAAAAACGGGTAAGGAAAAAAGGAGGGGGCTCTAAAATTAAGGAGTTTGTAGTCTTTTAGTCCTGTATGTTAATACTGGGATTTCAAAAGGGGAATTATTCCCACAATAATTTTAAGCAAAAGTAAGATTTTGTAGGAAAAATATATATGTCAAAAACTATTTTTTAATACATTAACAATTTTCTTCTGATATTGGTCTAATTTGTCAATAGTGGAGATTCTTTGTTTTAATATTTGGTTCTCAAAAGAAGACCTTAAGGAACGTTTCCTATCGGGACATTTTCAAGTACTGTAGAGCAGAGCCGGATTTACACTTCATAGGGCCCTAGGCAAGTTGCTGGTCTGGGGCCCCCAACCTATCCCAACAAAAACAAATCTACATAAACTAAAAATGAAGGCAAAGATTACAAAAAAAATACACGCTGGTGACTGGGAGGGGCATATAGATGTGTCCCTATAGATCTTTGCTGCGGATCTTGCTAACGTGGCATTGCAGTGATGCATAAGCAGCTCAGCCTCCTGCAGTTTTCCTTAGTTCTACTAGTGTTTGCGGGAGCGTGTGTATGCACGCTCCCTTGAATGCCGCCTGGTAAAACTACCTGTAACTACGGGCCTATGCCCACTAACTCCCGCTGGCTCGCCGTCCCTGTTAAAGGTAGCGGGAACATCGCTCTCCCCACTGCCAGCGGCCGCACAATCTTTCTCCACAGTAAATAGTGAGAGTGTACACACTGGTGACTGGGTATGGGAGGGGGACATGGAGACGTACGCACTGGTGACTGGGTATGGGAGGGGGACAGGGAGACGTACACACTGGTGACTGTGTATAGGAAGGGGACAGGGAGACGTACGCACTGGTGACTGGGTATGGGAGGGGGACATGGAGACGTACGCACTGGTGACTGTGTATAGGAAGGGGACAGGGAGACGTACGCACTGGTGACTGGGTATGGGAGGGGGACATGGAGACGTACACACTGGTGACTGTGTATAGGAAGGGGACAGGGAGACGTACGCACTGGTGACTGGGTATGGGAGGGGGACATGGAGACGTACGCACTGGTGACTGGGTATGGGAGGGGGACAAGGAGACGTACACACTGGTGACTGTGTATAGGAAGGGGACAGGGAGACGTACACACTGGTGACTGGGTATGGGAGGGGGACAAGGAGACGTACACACTGGTGACTGGGTATGGGAGGGGGACAAGGAGACGTACACACTGGTGACTGGGTATGGGAGGGGGACAAGGAGACGTACACACTGGTGACTGTGTATAGGAAGGGGACAGGGAGACGTACGCACTGGTGACTGGGTATGGGAGGGGGACAAGGAGACGTACACACTGGTGACTGGGTATGGGAGGGGGACAAGGAGACGTACACACTGGTGACTGTGTATAGGAAGGGGACAGGGAGACGTACACACTGGTGACTGGGTATGGGAGGGGGACATGGAGACGTACGCACTGGTGACTGGGTATGGGAGGGGGACAAGGAGACGTACACACTGGTGACTGGATATGGGAGGGGGACAAGGAGACGTACACACTGGTGACTGTGTATAGGAAGGGGACAGGGAGACGTACACACTGGTGACTGGGTATGGGAGGGGGACAAGGAGACGTACACACTGGTGACTGGATATGGGAGGGGGACAAGGAGACGTACACACTGGTGACTGTGTATAGGAAGGGGACAGGGAGACGTACACACTGGTGACTGGGTATGGGAGGGGGACATGGAGACGTACACACTGGTGACTGGGTATGGGAGGGGGACATGGAGACGTACACACTGGTGACTGTGTATAGGAAGGGGACAGGGAGACGTACGCACTGGTGACTGGGTATGGGAGAGGGACATGGAGACGTACGCACTGGTGACTGGGTATGGGAGGGGGACAAGGAGACGTACACACTGGTGACTGTGTATAGGAAGGGGACAGGGAGACGTACGCACTGGTGACTGGGTATGGGAGAGGGACATGGAGACGTACATTGGTATCTGGGGGAGGGGTGAGGCTGACCATATTATCCCTTTAACCTGGGACACTCATGAATTACATAAGTTCTGTGGCTGCTTAAAACCAGGTGAAATGCAGGCTTGTAGTCAGCCAGCCACAGAACCTGTGTAATTTATGAGTGTCCCAGGTTAAAGGGATAATATAGTCAGCCTACTTCAGAGGAGATAGCTACACTGAGGGGGAGATATGTACACAAGTGAATGGGGGAAATAGAGGTGTACTCTATGGGCGGAACCTCCTGGGGACGGCACATCAGGTCGTCGTCCGTAACCCCCTCTTTGCAGCATGATGCAGGAAGAAGTGTAACACTGCCAAATACTGATGAGTCACCTGCGGCTGCTGCTGACTGCTCCCGCCTTCTGTCTGTTAGCGTCTCCCGCAGTGCGGGGGGGGGGGGGGGGGAGCAGTCAGCAGCAGCCGCGGGTGACTCATCAGTATTCGACGTCCTGCCCGCACACCAAGCAGCAGTGCCTCCCAGTTCCGCCTCCTGGTGGGTACAAGATAGAAGCACAGCGGGGGAAGCGGCTGCTGGTAACAGAGAGTCTGGGCTCAGGAACCGGAGAAGTGTCACGGCCAGATGACCAGGAGACCCCAGAGCGTGATCTCAGGTCAGATGACAGTATTCCTGCTGCCCAGCAGCTTCTGGCTCACTAGGATTGTGCTGCTGAGGTCTATAGCGACTATATACTGTGATACTGTGAGTGTGAGCTGTGTATACTGTAAGCGTGAGCTGTGTATACTGTGAGTGGGAGCTGTCATTCTGTGCTGGGGAGGGGGGAGGGGGGTTGCTCACTGTTAACCTGCTTCCCCAGTCATCCACTATCTCCCTGTCACCTCTTCCTCCACAGTCATCCACTATTTCCCTGTCACCCACTGTCTCCCTGTCACCCCAGCCTCCACATTCACCCACTATATACCTGTCATCCCTGCCACCACAGTCACCCACTATCTACATTTTATTTTAATTTCATTTTTTTTTATTTATTTTTTTTGTGGGGGGGGGGCGGCCGGCCGATAATGTTGAGCCTAGGGGCGGCCAGACCCCTAAATCCGCCCCTGAGTGCACATGGTTTTGCCCATTAGAGGAAAATGTTGTTTTGCAATCAACCTTGAATTAGGCCCCGTTTCCATACTATGCAACTTCTCTCAAGTAATATATGTAAACATTCCCAATAAGTACTGGCTATATGAAAATCACATCTAGTTCTGATGTGCTGACCTTAAAAGATTATTTCAGTTTTTACATATATAATATTTCCAGTCTTAGCTTTGCTGTATTGTTCTTGCTTCCAGTTGCTTGTTACAGTGGGACTATACAGTAATGAGCTCTTCAGAGTCTGAAAGTACAAGTCTCAAACTTTATTTCTGACTGTCATTGTTTTGTGTGTTCAGAGCCGGAACTAGTCTTTTTGGTGCCGTCTGCAAAAAAGAGAATTTGCGCTCTCCACCCCCACATTTTCCCAATAGGGACAGTGGCGCACCCAGGGGGGGTTTCCGGGCACCCAGAAATCCCCCTCCACCAAAAAAAAAAAAAAATAATAATTTTTTTTTTTTTAGCTGCATGAGTATTATTAATGGCTATCAAGCGTCCTCTGCACCACAAAAATATTCTTCTGATGAAGCTGCTGATGATTATAGGCGGAGAAATGCATAAAGAAATACACATCTGGTGTTGCTGTGTTCTGCACTTTAAAGTCTGCTGCCTAGTGGACGAAGGATACTCTTCATTAAACGCTGCTCTGCTGGAGTGGGTGAGATCAATATGGGAGTGTGCCGCTAATTGTCCACGCCAACTTTGGAGCGCTTACCTGGGGACTGCATTTTGATCCATGACTTTGTCTCAGTTGGACCTATTCAATCCAAGGTCATATTAAATATTCCTATAAGGGTCCCCAATAAATACTCAAGGAAACCAGCTGGTTACCAGACTAATTATTGGCAGGATTCAGCAGAGACAGAGAGTGATTGTCTCATTTCAGTAACATACGGAGAGACTGTCCATCATCAGCTATATGTAGCTATAAAAGTGTTTGGGAACTGTTACAATATTGGCAACAATTGTTTCCTTATGAGTTATATTGAAAGAGAAAGTAGAATTATTGGTATTAAGTGTTGAAGCATGCATGCTTATTATAAATTATTTTATTAATGTGATTGTGTATACAAAACACCGGCCGTGTGTATTAAGTGCTTAATTAAATATTTTTATTTTTGTTTTGGATACATTTATTTCATTCTGGGACAGCAGCGCTTTAAATAATTTTTGTGGTGTATGTTAAAATCTTTAAGGATTAAGTGGTCCCTTCTTTAGAGCTGCAGCTGTCTCAGAGTTAAATTAGAAATATAGAATCTTACAGAGAAATGTGGTCAGCGCCCGAGTGTGTATGTTCTCCACCACGAGAGTGGAAAAAAGGGGAACACGCACATATATTTATTTCTTTTGCATCTTAGTGTCCTCTGCAGCTTGCTGTCTTCCTGGTGGCACTTGTACGTGCTTAATAAAAGTTTACTTTATTTTAATTATAGTACATATATATCCATGTGCATACATATATACACATGTATATACATACATATAAACACACACACACACACATGATATATATACATGTGTGTATATATATATATATATATATATGTGTGTACTGTATATATATATATATATATATATATATATATATGTAGCAGCAAAATTTCCACTAGGTGGAAGGTGCACTCTCGCGGTAATAAATGAGGTCCGTATATAAAAGACTTTTATTAGGAAAGTCCAAAAGCCATATATGTCGACGTTTCGGTCCGTATGACGGGCCTTTCTCAAGACTATTAGCTTTTAAATAAACATCTTGCATCAGAATATTGTCATGTGTCTGTGAAAAAAATAAAGTATAGACAAATTCACATATACAGGGAACTACGCCTCCCAGGCCAAGTATCATCTGACAACCTTCCAATAATATAATCACCGCATTAAATATTCCATCTCACCAATTACTAATGTATGTGACCATGCAGCTTTTACTTGAAATTCACCACCTTCACCTGTGACAGAAGATGACAGTGTACGGTATATCGTGGGGCGTGGCTCACATGCTGCGACCAAAACATTAGTAAGGTGATCACAATGGGAAAAAAACTATGTCAATACTTAACAGATGTCTAGGCCTGGGGGGTAGTCCATACATACAAACATCGCACAACTGAACCAATGTACAAAGTACAAAAACACTGAATAATTACAATTCAGTGTTAAAAAATCAAAAAATAAATGAAAATAAAAATAAGAAATAAAAAATAAAATTATAGAGATATAATACATGAAAAAAATTATAGAGATATAATACATGAAAAAAACATAATGTAAATAAATGAATTCTCTGAAAGGAACCTTTGGAGCCTAATGGTATTAGGCTGCCTGTGTACACTTTAGATAGATATGTCAATTGACCATTACATAGTGTGATTAGAACAAGTTACATAAATTACATCGTCACCCAATATAGTGTCTAATAAGGAGAACCACACCAATCTTCCTCCAAGACACAAATATAAATCAATTCCTTCGATAGTGACAGGTTCCAAGAATAAAGAAAATACAAAATTACAAATAAAAGAAAAAGAAAAACAAATTTTTAGGTGTAGTTTACAGAAAAACATTAAATGGATTGGACTCATTAAGTCCTCTCGGGGCGACCGTGTCCAACCTGTGTATCCAATAGCTTTCGCGTCTCTTCAACAACAGGGACCGATCGCCACCAGTAGGACATGGTGGGATCCAATCGATTAGTTTACACTTTAAACTAGCAACTTGGTGTTTAGCACTTAAAAAATGCCTGGCTACTGGTTT
The DNA here is from genome assembly GCF_028390025.1 of Pseudophryne corroboree. NCBI lineage: Eukaryota > Metazoa > Chordata > Amphibia > Anura > Myobatrachidae > Pseudophryne > Pseudophryne corroboree. Next base: position 155,595,304 of record NC_086444.1, on the reverse strand, counting down.
ATCCGTTTTGCCTGTAGTCAATGCAGTGTGGATCGAGGACCGATGGTTGGCCATCCGATCTCGAAATGGCCGTGTAGTCAGACCAACATATACAAGTCCACATGGACACTTGAGAATATAGATTACATGGTCTAACCGACAGTGTAGGTGATATCTTAGCTTGATTACTTTTCCAGAATGTGGATGATAAAACACTGGACCAGTCAACATCGATCTACAAGTGGTACAGCTACCGCAAGAGTAGCTGCCCGGTCTTGACTGCATCACCTGAAATGGAGTCAGGTCTTTTTTGGGGAACATAGTAGGGCGCATCAATAGTTGTCTAAGATTCGCGCCTCTACGATAGGCTACCATAGGCGAATTCATTTTAGAGAAAGGAAGATTGACATCTGAGGCTACAATAGGCCAATGCTTCCTTAGTGATTTCCGTATAGTGGTGGTATTGTCAAACTGTGTTGGGAAAATCATGCGGTCTGTACTTTTATTGGTCTTACTCTGTTGACCCAAGAAGATTTTAGTAGCTTTATTTAAACATTTGGCTAATGTTCTAGGTGTATATCCTCGACTTAAAAATCGAGAAGTAACTTCTGTACACTGTATATTTCTGCGATCTGGTTCAGAGTTAATACGCATGATTCGTAAATACTGAGAAATAGGGAGACTTTCTTTTAGAGCAGGGGGATGGAAACTATCTGCTTGTAACAGCAAGTTACGATCAGTAGTTTTGCGAAAAACAGTCGAGATAAAACCAACATCTGTTTTGATAACGGTGACATCAAGAAAATTAATCTCGGTAGATGAGATAGTATACGTCAAACGAATAGGGCTGTCTAGTGCATTCAGTTCATTGACCATGTTTATAAACTCAAATTCGGTACCTCGCCAGAGTAAAAAGATGTCGTCTATGAATCTTCGATAAAAGATAATCTTGTGGCCATAAATTGGCAATAAATGTGTGGTCTCATAATCGGCCATATAGAGATTGGCATATGCAGGGGCCAGATTAGACCCCATTGCAGTGCCTGCAATCTGCAAAAAATACTTATCCTTATATAGAAAGTGGTTTTGGGTCAATACTAGTTCAGTGAGTTCTAATATGAAATTAATTGGAAATTCAAGATTCTCAACTTTCAACAAACTTTTCTTAATGGTATCCAGTCCAGCTTGGTGTGGAATTACTGTATATAAAGAACATACATCTAAAGATGCCAACATCAGAGTTTCATCGTTTGCCTGAATCCCACGTAACTGAGTCAGGAAGTCACCGGTGTCTTTTAAATAGCTTTCAGTTTTTAATACTAGTGGTTGTAAGATACTATCCACTAGAATGGCTAATGGTTGTAATATAGAACCATCGGCAGCTATAATAGGCCTTCCAGGTGGATGGACCAAAGATTTATGTATTTTTGGGAGTGTATAAAGTATGGGGCATTTGGGATGATCCACTTCCAGAAAGTTTTTTAAATCATCACTTATCCATCCCTGCTCGTAACCAAATTGAATGGTCGAATCAACCTTGTTTTTTATTTTAATCATCGGATTATGTAGATATGTATATGTGTGTGTATATATATATATATATATGTATATATACACAGACACACTAGTTTTACGGACTCAGCATATACTGGGTCACCTCAGTCCCCACCCCCGTGCTTGGCTCCGCCCAGTTCTGGAACCCCCCCCTTGAAAATCCTGCGTTTGCCACTGGGATTGGGGAGCAGCTGTTAGGAGTACAGTGCAGAGTTTTGCTGATAAGTGACCACCAGTTTTTATCCGTTCTCTGCCTGAAAAAAACGCTCCATACCATATCTGTGCTCAGTGTGCTGCATAATATATCTGTGCTGAGTGCTCACACTGCTTAATTGTGGGGACTGGGGAGCAGCTATAGCAGGAGTACAGTGCAGAGTTTTGCTGACAGTGACCACCAGTATACGTTGTCTGACTGAAAATCACACCATATCTGTGCTCAGTGTGCTGCTTTATTGTGGGGACTGGGGACCACCAGTATAATTAATATTATATAGGAGGAGTACAGTGCAGAGTGCACTTCTGTACCTACCTCTGTGTCGTCACTCGTCATCCATTAAGTATACTATCCATCTACATTCTATACCTGTGGTGCATTTTAGTTTTGCAGTTTGCTGACAGTGTCCACCAGTATACTATATATAGCAGTACGGTAGGCCACTGCTGTACCTACCTCTGTGTCGTCACTCGTCATCCATTAAGTATACTATCCATCTACATTCTATACCTGTGGTGCATTTTAGTTTTGCAGTTTGCTGACAGTGTCCACCAGTATACTATATATAGCTGTACGGTAGGCCACTGCTGTACCTACCTCTGTGTCGTCACTCGTCATCCATTAAGTATACTATCCATCTACATTCTATACCTGTGGTGCATTTTAGTTTTGCAGTTTGCTGACAGTGTCCACCAGTATACTATATATAGCAGTACGGTAGGCCACTGCTGTACCTACCTCTGTGTCGTCACTCGTCATCCATTAAGTATACTATCCATCTACATTCTATACCTGTGGTGCATTTTAGTTTTGCAGTTTGCGGACAGTGTCCACCAGTATACTATATATAGCAGTACGGTAGGCCACTGCTGTACCTACCTCTGTGTTGTCACTCGTCATCCATTAAGTATGCTATCCATCTACATTCTATACCTGTGGTGCATTTTAGTTTTGCAGTTTGCTGACAGTGTCCACCAGTATACTATATATAGCTGTACGGTAAGCCACTGCTGTACCTACCTCTGTGTCGTCACTCGTCATCCATTAAGTATACTATCCATCTACATTCTATACCTGTGGTGCATTTTAGTTGTGCGCAGTATATATAGCAGTAGGCCATTGCTATTGATACTGGCATATAATTCCACACATTAAAATATGGAGAACAAAAATGTGGAGGTTAAAATAGGGAAAGATCAAGATCCACTTCCACCTCGTGCTGAAGCTGCTGCCACTAGTCATGGCCGAGACGATGAAATGCCTTCAACGTCGTCTGCCAAGGCCGATGCCCAATGTCATAGTAGAGAGCATGTAAAATCCAAAACACAAAAGTTCAGTAAAATGACCCAAAAATCAAAATTAAAAGCGTCTGAGGAGAAGCGTAAACTTGCCAATATGCCATTTACGACACGGAGTGGCAAGGAACGGCTGAGGCCCTGGCCTATGTTCATGGCTAGTGGTTCAGCTTCACATGAGGATGGAAGCACTCATCCTCTCGATTGAGATGCCTGACCTTCCCAACACTGGACGGGAAGAGCTTGCGCCTTCCACCATTTGCACGCCCCCTGCAAGTGCTGGAAGGAGCACCCGCAGTCCAGTTCCTGATAGTCAAATTGAAGATGTGTTAGGGTCTCCTGCCCTGTGCTGCCACGTCGTCATGGCAACCGGGAGACAAGTGCTAGCGGAGTAACCTGAGCGCAGCTGATACTCCGGTTCGGGTCTTTTGCTGTGCAGTGGTTACAGGCTCTGTGCACGGCAGGGGATCCAGTGCTGGTTTTTGTGCTCACAGTCTGTGAGGTCTGAGTGGGGCGTGGACAGCACCTGCTTTATAAACCCTCTTCTCAGGTTAAGCAGATGCTGCTGAATCTTTGTTGGATAGTTAGTTCCTGAAAGTTAGCCAGTACTGTGTAGCTTTGTATTTGTTGTTGCTTACTGCAAATAGGCCTGGGGATTTGGTACTACACTCTGCCAATCCAGACCTAGCAGTAAGACTGGAGTCAGTCGTTTAACTTGCTGGGGTTCTTTTGCTACTCTGTGAACTTAGCAAGTTTGCGGCTGTATTCTCAGACTTGCCTGCCTAAATACTTTCTCACTGTGCAAGGTGTTCAGGTGTCAGTTTAGTGGCAGTAAGCTGAACCTGTGCACTCTAAGTGAGGATTAGGATTGTGGAGACTCTCCTTGTGTCAATCATTCCATCTCTGACCAAGGAGTTTACTGCCACACCCGTTGGTAACCATTTAGGGTTTTGCTGTTGCCCTTAGCAACAGCATTTCGGGTTCTCTACGTATTAAAACACAACATCTTGCTTTTTTCATCTGAGCATTCCTAATACTAGGGAGACACCCAGTTTCTTAGCCTCTGGGCTTCTCTGTTCACTTTGTGTTTATTTTGTTACCCTATCACCTTCTGTGTACGTAATGTCATATTCCCCAGTCTGTCTGTGAGTTCATTTGTTTTGCATCCCTATCCGTTCAGACACCAGTACATTCCTGCAGGCACTGGTGTGCATAACAGTTCAGACACCAGTACATTCCTGCAGGCACTGGTGTGCATAACAAGATGTCACTGTTGAAGTACACCAGGATGAGGATATGGGTGTTACTGGCGCTGGGGAGGAAATTGACAAGGAGGATTCTGATGGTGAGGTGGTTTGTTTAAGTCAGGCACCCGGGGAGACACCTGTTGTCCGTGGGAGGAATATGGCCATTGACATGCCTGGTCAAAATACAAAAAAAATCAGCTCTTCGGTGTGGAATTATTTCAACACAAATGCGGACAACAGGTGTCAAGCCGTGTGTTGCCTTTGTCAATCTGTAATAAGTAGGGTAAGGACGTTAACCACCTCGGAACATCCTCCCTTATATGTCACCTGCAGCGCATTCATCATAAGTCAGTGACAAGTTCAAAAACTTTGGGTGACAGCGAAAGCAGTCCACTGACCACTAAATCCCTTCCTCTTGTAACCAAGCTCCTGCAAACCACACCACCAACTCCCTCAGTGTCAATTTCCTCCTTACCCAGGAAAGCCAATAGTTCTGCAGGCCATGTCACTGTCAAGTCTGACGAGTTCTCTCCTGCCTTGGATTCCTCCGATGCATCCTTGAGTGTAATGCCTACTGCTGCTGGCGCTGCTGTTGTTGCTGCTGGGAGTCCATCGTCATCCCAGAGGGGAAGTCGGAAGACCACTTGTACTACTTCCAGTAAGCAATTGACTGTCCAACAGTCCTTTGCGAGGAAGATGAAATATCACAGCAGTCATCCTGCTGCAAAGCAGATAACTCAGGCCTTGGCAGCCTGGGCGGTGAGAAACGTGGTTCCGGTATCCATCGTTAATTCAGAGGCAACTATAGACTTGATTGAGGTACTGTGTCCCCGGTACCAAATACCATCTAGGTTCCATTTCTCTAGGCAGGCGATACCAAAAATGTACACAGACCTCAGAAAAAGACTCACCAGTGTCCTAAAAAATGCAGTTGTACCCAATGTCCACTTAACCACGGACATGTGGACAAGTGGAGCAGGGCAGACTCAGGACTATATGACTGTGACAGCCCACTGGGTAGATGTATTGCCTCCCGCAGCAAGAACAGCAGCGGCGGCACCAGTAGCAGCATCTCGCAAACGCCAACTCGTTCCTAGGCAGGCTACGCTTTGTATCACCGCTTTCCAGAAGAGGCACACAGCTGACAACCTCTTACGGCAACTGAGGGAGATCATCGCAGAATGGCTTACCCCAATTGGACTCTCCTGGGGATTTGTGACATCGGACAACGCCAGCAATATTGTGCGTGCATTACATCTGGGCAAATTCCAGCACGTCCCATGTTTTGCGCATACATTGAATTTGGTGGTGCAGAATTATTTAAAAAATGACAGGGGCGTACAATAGATGCTGTCGGTGGCCCGAAGAATTGCGGGCCACTTTCGGCATTCAGGCACCGCGTACAGAAGACTGGAGCACCACCAAACATTCCTGAACCTGCCCTGCCATCATCTGAAGCAAGAGGTGGTAACGAGGTGGAATTCAACCCTCTATATGCTTCAGAGGATGGAGGAGCAGCAAAAGGCCATTCAAGCCTATACAACTGGCCAAGGAGGGGGAATGCACCTGACTCAAGCGCAGTGGAGAATGATTTCAACGTTGTGCAAGGTTCTGCAACCCTTTGAACTTGCCACACGTGAAGTCAGTTCAGACACTGCCAGCCTGAGTCAGGTCATTCCCCTCATCAGGCTTTTGCAGAAGAAGCTGGAGACATTGAAGGAGGAGCTAAAACAGAGCAATTCTGCTAGGCATGTGGAACTTGTGGATGGAGCCCTTAATTCGCTTAACCAGGATTCACGGGTGGTCAATCTGTTGAAATCAGAGCACTACATTTTGGCCACCGTGCTCGATCCTAGATTTAAAACCTACGTTGTATCTCTCTTTCCGGCAGACACAAGTCTGCAGAGGTTCAAAGACCTGCTGGTGAGAAAATTGTCAAGTCAAGCGGAACGTGACCCGTCACCATCTCCTCCTTCACATTCTCCCGCAACAGGGGGTGCGAGGAAAAGGCTAAGAATTCCGAGCCCACCAGCTGGCGGTGATGCAGGGCAGTCTGGAGCGAGTGCTGACATCTGGTCCGGACTGAAGGACCTGCCAACGATTACTGACATGTCGTCTACTGTCACTGCATATGATTCTGTCACCATTGAAAGAGTGGTGGAGGATTATATGAGTGACCGCATCCAAGTAGGCACGTCAGACAGTCCGTACGTATACTGGCAGGAAAAAGAGACAATTTGGAGGCCCTTGCACAAACTGGCTTTATTCTACCTAAGTTGCCCTCCCTCCAGCAGCAATTGCCTCCAGAAAGTACACGGGGACCTGAGATGGTGGATTCCAGTGGGGACGAATTAATAATCTGTGAGGAGGGGGATGTACACAGTGAAAGGGGTGATGAATCGGACGATGATGATGAGGTGGACATCTTGCCTCTGTAGAGCCAGTTTGTGCAAGGAGAGATTGATTGCTTCTTTTTTGGTGGGGGCCCAAACCAACCAGTCATTTCAGTCTTAGTCGTGTGGCAGACCCTGTCACTGAAATGATGGGTTCGTTAAAGTGTGCATGTCCTGTTTATACAACATAAGGGTGGGTGGGAGGACCCAAGGACAATTCCATCTTGCACCTCTTTTTTCATTAATTTTTCTTTGCATCATGTGCTGTTTGGGGACTATTTTTTTGAAGTGCCATCCTGCCTGACACTGCAGTGCCACTCCTAGATGGGCCAGGTGTTTGTGTCGGCCACTTGTGTCGCTTAGCTTAGTCACACAGCGACCTTGGTGCGCCTCTTTTTTTCTTTGCATCATGTGCTGTTTGGGGACAATTTTTTTGAAGGGCCATCCTGCCTGACACTGCAGTGCCACTCCTAGATGGGCCAGGTGTTTGTGTCGGCCACTTGTGTCGCTTAGCTTAGCCATCCAGCGACCTCGGTGCAAATTTTAGGACTAAAAATAATATTGTGAGGTGTGAGGTGTTCAGAATAGACTGGAAATCAGTGGAAATTATGGTTATTGAGGTTAATAATACTATGGGATCAAAATGACCCCCAAAATTCTATGATTTAAGCTGTTTTTTAGTTTTTTTTTGGAAAAAAACACCCGAATCCAAAACACACCCCAATCCGACAAAAAATTTTTGGTGAGGTTTTGCCAAAACGCGTCCGAATCCAAAACACGGCCGCGGAACTGAACCCAAAACCAAAACACAAAACCCGAAAAATTTCCGGTTCACATCACTAATTTGTACCCCCAAAAAACAAGCTACCAATGGGCTTAAGACAGCTAACAGTGTTGTTTTTTTAATGATCTCTGATAAGATGTCATTATCATCCTCATACACATCAGTGTTCATATCATTATCACACAATATTAACTCTTCCCCGCTGGAATTTTGACGTACAGTAACTGGCAGAAAAGCATACAGTTTATGACCATCATCTTTTCCACATTTTGAGCTAGTAACTTCTTACACCGATCGCTCGCAAGGTTTCCAGCTGTGCTAAAAAAATTCTTTAGGATTACAAACTGGAAGAAGGGCAGCTTAAGTAAAGCATAGCCAGTATGTATAGTGGGCTCCAAATTGCCCTTTTTTCATCCCATTATACTAAGGCACTGTCTGACATTCTCGGTTATGGTTTATGTTTTTTTTTTATGTTTTTCAGGAGTAATCTTACTCTTTATTAGAGGCAATGGTTTTTCATTAATTTTAAAATATTATTTTGATTTCAGGTACCCTTTCTGAAACTCTGTATGCCCTTGAGCACTGGCTGTAGTAGATGTTGAAGTACTAATATCAAGATCATCATGACTGGCAGCAGCCACATCACTAGTACTTGGTTACTGCTCCAGCTCTTCCATCAACATCACAGCGCTTATATTATTAATGCGGTGGGTGGCACGGCACCTACTGAACATTATTGTAACACAATGCCACTGTCTGGCCCTGAACACACACAATTTGATTTTGATTTTTGTTTTTTTTTTTATATTTATTTTTTAAAAAATGACAACTTCACACTATGACTGAAACAGTGCTTATATTATTAACATGGTGGCACTGCCTGGCTCTAAACACACACTAGTTTTACAAAAACAAACAAACTTTTTCAGTTTGTTTAACAAATGACAACTTCACACTGCGATTCGCAAATCACTTAAATTATTAATGCGGTGGTACGACCCGGCCCTGAACACAGGGTTTAAAATAAACAAAAAACTTTTTTTTTTTTTTTTTTTTTTAACAGATGACAACAACTTCATACTGCAAATTAAGGAGCTTATATTATAATAATGGTAGCACACACCAAAAACTTTTGTGGGCACCAATAAATGGTTAGTGCTGCCCTATATTACTATTAGGAGCTCTGGGCTGCACTGTTGGCAGTTACAGCACCAGAAAAGGGTTAATGCTGCTCTGTATTAGGAGCTCTGGACTGCACTGCAGGCAGTGACAAAAAACACCAGTGTGCACAAAGTGTTAATGCTACCTCTGTATTAGGAGCTCTGGCCTGTACCGCAGATTTACAGCACCAGTGGGACTGACTGTGCAGCAATAATATGAAGGGTATTATTAGGAGGAGCTCTGGGCTGTGTGCAGTGCATGCAGTGCCCCAGTAAGAATAAATATTGATATTAATGCCCGGCCAATTTAATGGCTTTGCTCTCTGTCCAGTGTCCAATGTGAAATAGTGTCTGAATCACCATAGAAAGGACTTTGGGGGTTATTCAGTAAGAGTAGCAGATTATGCTTTTTAGGAGAATCTGCTACTCTTTAAAATGCATGCTGGGGGCTGCCCATTACAGGGCAAGGCCCCTCAGCATGCTACCCACTGCCCACCAACTGCGACCACTAAGTGTGGGCAGATGGTGCTTAGCACACAGCGCAGTTTCCGTGTGGGCGCACCATCCGCATCTACACTAATAGGCCTTCTAAGCTGCAGCGCTCCTGCTGTGCTGTACAGTGTATTAGTAGTGTTGCGCCCGGCTCCTTCCCTGTAATATACATTACAGGCACATCAGGCAACACTGGGCTGTCTGTGAGTTCCACTCTCTTCCCCCATGTGCTCTGCTCCGCACACTCTGCCCCCCCCCCCCCCCCCATGCAGCGATGTCCGGGTACTGGAGATTGCTCCGGCTGCTGCTCAGTCCATGAAGACAGGCCGGTTCTTTCTCTCACCCACTCCCTCCCTTCCCCCGTCCCCTCATGCAGGCATCTAACCAATGACTGTCCAGTTATATTGCAAATCTCTCAGTGCAACTGTTGCTTATTGTACTTTTTATGTGCTTACGGGCTTTAATACTTTTTTACATAAAATAGATAACACTACAAGGGATTGGCCTTGTGGTTGGTAATTTTGTACAGTCTCAGTGACGTTTTAGATAAATTACATCAGTGTAGGATTTTGTAAAAAAAAAAAAACCCTGCACATACAGTGGGGTATATTTACTAAGATTCGTATTAGTACCGATTTGGAGTGAGAATCATCACGAATGACATCGAAAGTGTATTTGTGCAACTTTTTGAATTTGTTACGCCTCATTTACTAAACTGTCGTATTTGTATTTTTAGTGTTTTACGATGTCGATGTCATTCGTGGTTTTGTAAGGTAGAATGCGGCCGATTTTGAGGTTTGACGGCCGTGTTCTGAGGTTTTTGTTACGACGCGTCACATGTCGGTTACGGCAGTGTTTGTCCGTTCACGGACGCATTTTTTACTAAGTTTCGTTTTTGTCACTCGTCCGTGATTGGTTTGATTCGTGATGGAGGAGTGTCTGTGCACATTACTATAAAAACGCCCCAAACCGTCCGCACCTCGTGGGTTTAGCTAGTGGAGAGGAGAGAGGAAGGTGTGTTAGGAGTTGGTGAGTTTGGTGGAGTTTTTGGTGGTTTTGGAGCGGATTTTTGCGATTGTTGAGTGCTGTACTGTGTGTGTAAGTAGTCTTGTCATACTTGTTGTGTAGTTTTTTCAAAGTTTGTCTACTTTTTTGTCCCTGTTTTTTTTTCCAAGTCTATTGTCATTGTTTGTGAGTGTGTGTGTGTGTGTGTGTGTGTGTGTGTGTGTTGGGTGTGTAGTGTGTAGTGGAGGAGTGTGTTTTCTGTTTTTTTTTTCTCTGTGTTATTTGTAGTTTGTTGGGATTATGTCTCAGTCAGAGGTCAGTGTGGTGGAGGAGGTGAGTGAGAGGGAGGAGGTGAGTGAGAGGGAGGAGGTGAGTGAGGTGGAGGGGGTTAGTGAAAGGGAGGAGGTGAGTGAGGTGGAGGAGGTTAGTGAGGAGGAGGGGGTGCGTTCTCCAGTGATAGTGATGGTGTTGTGGCTCCGCAGCCACGCACCACTACCAAGACTGGGCGCAATGTGAAATTCAGCTATGCTGAAAACATGGCTTTGGTGCGGGAGCTGATGAGGCATCATCGGCAATTGTTTGGCCAGGATGCTGCCAAGGTGTCCACACGTAGGAAGTCTGTACTGTGGGGTAAAGTCATTGCGGCAGTTAATAGTGAGGGTGTGGTGAGGCGGACTGAGGACACGTGTCGCAAGCGCTTTTATGATATCAAGCGCCGTGTCAAGGCAAAGATGGCCAAGGAGGCCAAATCAGCCCGCCAAACCGGGGGTGGACACCCCTTCCGTGCTTCATATCGGGATTGGGAGGAGCCTGTGCGTTCCCTTATTCCACCCGAAGTGGTTGGTGCGACTCATGTCCGGGATTCGGACTGGCCAAGGCAGGATGGTGAGTATTTATTATAAATTTAAAAGTGTTAACATTTTTTTGGGGTTAAAAATGTAATCCTGCTAATTCTGATTGTCATTTTTTTAATTGTTACATTGTGTTGGTGATGTCGTGCAGGCCTGGGCAACCTGTGGCTCTACAGGTGTTGGCAAACTACAAGTCCCATCATGCACTGTCTCAGTTTTGTTAATAGTGAATGCTACATCTGTTGCAGTGCATGCTGGTATGTGTAGTTCTAATACATAATCAGAGATCCAGCTTGGCCATAACTGATGTTTTTTTTTAAATTTAATACCAATAATTTTTTTATTTGCATTTCTGTTTATTGTGTGTTGTTGTGTGTTGTCCTTTTTTTCTATTTCTTCTTTATGCATATTTGCTGTGCTAATTAATTTTTATGCAGATTTTTTTGGCTAGTGTTGTATTTGTTTATTAAAAATTGGAAGCTTAGCGTGCAATATTGTGGTTTATTCATGCAAATTTTTTACACAAAATAAAAAAATATTATTGTGCATCATTTGGCTTTGTGTATGGATTAATTAGTGTAATTGAATCTGATTTCAAGAATACACACCCAATGAAGTAATCCAGAATAGATTAAACATAAAATGGTTTACTTATCATTAGGTTCCAGATGTTTACATCACAATAAGGAATTGAAGATAACAATGAGTATTCAAAGTATGTTCATTTGGTTTTAACAAATTTTTCTACAGTACGCCAGAGAAGCACCACAGCCAAGCCACAGCCAACACTGCCAAGTGATGCAGATGGTGGTAATGCAGGTAAGAAGTCACTGTAATCACATATTCAGCAAACACAGAGAAGATCCAAATATTAATGTTTCTCTTATCACATAGGTTCTTCTTCAGCAAGCCGCCCTCCACTAAGGCGAACATCACAGGGCTCGGTGAGTGTGCCTAGGAGGCCAACCAAGACACGTCGTCTTGAGGCTGAGTCTGCGGCTTAATCATCACCACCCCGGAGGCGCATCTCCGCAGTGTTGCCCCTGCCACCACAGGCAATTTTGACGAGTCCAGAAAGCGAGGAGCCACAATCACCTCAGCTGTCTGGTGAGTAAACATAGAAGATAATTGTCACAAAAATTTAAAACAGTGTGGTCTATGAATTAACCTGGGTAAGGCATAATGATTTGAGAAACCACTGATATGTGCAAGGTGTTGTATGCAGAAAAAATTTAAAAAAATAATTTGGTTCGTCTTTGTTTGGCTTGTGCCTTTATCTCCTTGCACATATCATTGTCTTTTCACATCCTTAGGTCTTCTCCTGGTTAATTCTGTTGCACCACTGTTTGTGTAGTGTCAATACAATTATATTTGTGTAATTTCTTATTCCAGGCAATAATCTCAAACAACAAGCACATGGTATTTGTGTTTTTTATTTTGGTTTTCATTTTCAGATGTGATGTTGCCCATAGCAACCATTTAAAAAAATAATAATTATAAGCACAATAAAAAACATAAATGTAATTTTTAAGCCAAATGATTGCCATGGCCAACATCTCCATTTCGAAACATAGGCCACCTTAAGACATTTGCATGGTTCATTAAGATTTCATCATTTAAAATAATGTTCAAAAAAATAATAATAAAAAAACACTGACTGGCTTTATCAATTTATGAGTGTGTAACAAACCACATTTACTGCAATGTGTGTGGTTCACAAAAGGAAGGGGCATACACAATCTTGAAATGCATTAAGGTAAAATGGCAAAAGATCTTCGTGTTTGCAAAATGATTATGTCCGAGAACTTACAAATTTTTTTACTATTCAGTTTTGAAAATTAGAAGGCACATATGTGTTTCAAAAGGTAAGATTCCTAGTTAATTTGAGCACACAAACTCTGTAACATTTTCAACATGAGTATTATTAAGTAAGCCATGTTTTGGTCAAGCAAATATATATTATTTATACTAAATAGTGGCTGTTATCAACCCCATACAGAACCACCCATCATGGTCGAGGACGCCCAGCAGGAAACTGACCAGCAGCCTACCTTCACACTACACCTGCAGCCCATTGATCCTACCCAGCCAACCCCGCAGCAGGACATAACACAAACACCCCAAACATCCGTTAGCCCCCAATTGATGCCACCACCACCCCAGCAAGAAATGTCCCCTGACTTTTGGCACAGTTGGGCCACACAACAGGCACAAAACTCGGCCTACCTGAACACCCACACCCAACACCTTGCCAGTCTGCCCCATCATCTTCCTCGCATCAGTCGGAACTCAGGCAGACTGATTGTTCAGGTTGGAAGGATAGCAAATTCTATGGACCAAATGAGGGCGGACAACAGTCAAATGCTTGCAAATTTAACAAGAATCATCGATGAACAACAGCGGCAGCAACAAGCCCTAATCCAAATAATACAGCACAACCAAGTGGTCAACGAAAATTTATCTAGAATTATTGGCAGCCACACTGCCACAAATAACCAACTTAATGCGAGCATACACAACCTCAGCCAAAGTATTAATGTATTAGCATCCCAACAAGTCAGCTCAAGCTCCGGAACTACTACACCAAGCCAGACCCCAGTTACCTCCCCTGTTCCACGCTCCAGCAGAACACGGGCCAACGACCCTGGTCAAACCTCTGCACCCAGCACACACACAAAAAAATAAGGAAGGATGCATCAAATGTTTGTAACACAATAAAACTTTTGGTATTGTTTACACAAAAATTCCTGTGTCCGTGCAAATCATTATAAAATACGCAATGTGTGTATGGTTTAATGTGCTAATGAGTGACACTGTAAGTTAATCAAATTACAGTATAAATGTACAGACCAGTATAAAGAACAAACACTAACGCAACAAAACAAACATTCACACCTACAATACATTTCATAAAAGTGGTTAGTCAAGGTTATTTTAAACTAAATAATACTTACCAGAAAAATAACGCAGAATAACTTCTTGCCTTACCTGCCTCCCTACATCTGTACTCACACTGTCACCAGATGTTTCTAACTCACCTACTTGCTGGCTGTTTTCTTCATCATCATGTGGAAAATGTTGGTTCAAACACAGATTATGAAGAAAACAGCAGCAGAACACAATCCTAGTCACCTTTGAGGGACTATACACCAAAAGCCCAGCAGATTTATCCAGACACCGAAACCTAGATTTCAGCACCCCAAAACATCTTTCTATCACATTCCGCGTAGACTTATGTGCATGATTGTAACTGTGTTCAGCAGGAGAATCAAGTTGGGACAATGGAGTAAGTAGCCAAGAGTAGCAGCCATAACCACCATCACCTGAAATACAGATATAGCCAACATTAGGACATGTGTATTATGAAAAAACAAATAAAAAAAAAACAGGAGTTTGAAGTTAACACACATACACACAACACACTTCGAACATACCCAGCAGCCAGCCATCAGGCATTTGTCCGTCCTCAAATTTATCAAAGAGGGATGACTGACTGAGGATGAAGGAGTCATGGCAGCTGCCAGGGTAACCTGCAACCACACTCATAATTTTTAGATTTGCATCACAAACCACCTGGACATTAGTTGATTGGCTAGAATGCCGATTGGTAAAGACATATTGGCTGCCCCTAGGTGGTCTCAGCTCAATGTGTGTGCAATCTATGGCACCCAGCACAAGCTCATAGAAAGCTACCCTGACTGCATGCCACTGCGACTCCTGGGTAGGGAAGCAGATAGAGGCATCTATATGGGGTTCCAAGACATCCAAAACCTGAGTGGACATTAATAAATATAAGGTGAGTGTCATGATCTGTAATCAATACAATACTGTGTTCTAAGACCTAACAGAAGCAACACTTAGACATAGACGTGTATGTATATTTCAACTCACCTGATTCAAATATTTTGAAAAGGTGGGCTGGGAGATTCCAATGACGTCGCCTGTCACAGCCTGGAAGCTCCCAGTAGCCATAAAGTGCAACACAGCCAGGAGTTTGTGCAGGCCTGAGACAGAGCGAGAGCGTGCTGTCTCAGGGTCTAGGCCCAGTTTGACAAGGTCATACAGACGGAAAATGTTGTTTCTATTTAGCCTAAACATCTGTATGACCCTATCATCAGACAATGCGTTTAAGTTTAAACGCCCCCTAAAAAAACGAGGCTGGCGCAGCCTCCGCGGCACCTGTACAACCTGCTGACCATGTTCACTTACCTGGCCCTGATTTCTTGAAGACTCATGGAGCAGTCTCAGGTATCCCCCAGCAACCAGGAAATCAGTAGCACACACAACAGCAGCCATTTCAGAGTGAGAGTTATTCAAAATGTGCCTGGGAGTGTTTTATAGGGCCAAACATTCAGGTGTGAATAATGGATAATTGAATACACATGTAAACACGCTTATCAAAAGCAGGTCTACTTTTTTTTTAGCACTTTTTTACGATTTGTATTTTTTCACGACCGCAAAGGCATTTTCACGGTACACATTACAAATACGAATGGTTAGTAAATGACCGTGATTCATACCTAAACAGCCGCGTTTGACCGATGGTGTATTTATTCGTAATTTTTTACTAGAACTTCCAAAAAAATACGAATGCCCTCATCACTGCCGTGATTTGTGCTTAGTAAATTCCCGAGATGACACTTTGAAGAAAAAACACCATCTCGGTCAAAATCGGGACCTAAGTAAATATACCCCAGTGTTTCATTAATCCAATATCCCATGAAAATAAGAATATAATGTTTATTGTTTTAAAATATTCTGCTGCCCTTTATAAGGTCACTGCCTGCCTAATGTGTAAAAAAGGGTGACTCTGCTGCCTAATGTGTAAAAAAGGGGGACTCTACTGCCATAATGTGTAAAAAAGGGGGACTCTGCCTGCCGTAAAATGTGTAAAAAGGGAGACTCTGCTGCCTAATGTGTGAAAAGGGGGACTCTGCTGCTGTAATGTGTAAAAAAAGTTGGACTCTATCTACCGTAATGTGTAAAAAGGGACTCTACCTGCCTAATGTGTAAAAGGGGGACTCTACCTGCCTAATGTGTAAAAAGGGGGACTCTGCTGCCTAACATGTAAAAAGTGGGACTCTGCTGCTGTAATGTGTAAAAAAGGGGGACCTGCCTGCTTAATATGTAAAAAGGGGGACTTTGCCTGATGTTATATGTAAAAAGGGGACTCTACCTACCGTATTGTGTAAAAGGGGACTCTACCAGCCTAATGTGTAAAAAGGGGGACTCTTCTGCCTAATCTGTAAAAAGGGGGACTCTGCCTGCCGTAATGCATAAAAAGGAGACCCTGCCTGCCTAATGTGTACAAAGGGGGACTCAGCTGCCTACTGTGTAAATAGGTAAATTGGGGTACTCTGCTGCTGTAATGTGTTAAAAGGGGAATCCGCCTGCCTAATGTGTACAAAGGGGGACTATGCTGCTGTAATGTTTAAAAACTGGAACTCTGCCTGCCTAATGTGAAAAAATGGGGACTCTGCCTGACGTTATGTGTAAAAAGGGGACTCTGCCTGTCGTACTGTGTAAAAGGGGATTCTTCCTGCCGTACTTTGTAAAAGGGGACTCTACGTGGCATAATGTGTGACAGGGTCTCTCCCTGGCTTAATGTGTGTAAGTGGTGCTACTGTGTGGCATAATTTGAATAATGGAGACTTCTGTACAGCTTAAAATGAATTGGTATTATTTTGTGGCCACACCCCTTCCTCATGAAGCCATTCCCCTATATTTTTGGTGCACGCTTGCCCTGTTTTGTATATAATGGGGGAAGGGGGGTGCCAATGCTGTTTCTTGCACACGGCGCTAAAATGTCTAGTTACGGCACTGCTAGGGGGCCTCCTGCTGGTACAGCCTGGCAACACCATTTTTTCAATTGGAGCGGTTGCTTGTGACGATTTGTAACCGCCATGAAAACGCTGATGACATACCCCATTTTCTGTGCTCCGCACCGCAAGTTTGTGAACGCCCCTCACCCGCCCAACGAACACCTCTGCCTGTCAATCATGCAGAGGCGTTTGCAGTTCATGCAAGCTGACCGCATATACTGCGCGGGCATGTGCAGGATAGTACCTGCGCGTACATGCTGCAACCTTTTCTCAGAAATTGCGGTCGCATTGCGTTTGCGATGCAACCTGAACAAGGCCTTTGTATTGAAGCCAAGGCACGCAAGATCCGACGCTAAGATAATTATGTTTTGTCTTCCCTAGGAAACTGAGCCCGCACATCCACAATATAAATGTAATTTACCAGGTGCTTTATTGTATAAATTCTCTCAGATGTGCTTTCAGTGAATAATGTGCTTTAAACTACAGTCTGTATAATTAAATGTACTTACTATACCTTTGAGATCTCTATAAGCACTGGTGATCATTCAATATTTATATTTATAAGGCTTTAGTTACCTAAAAGATATTTACAATGGATCCATATGTATTGTTTTATAATTTTATTGATATGAATAAACTGTTTTAATAATTGTTGAATAAGTAGTACCCCTACCCCCTAAAAAAAGTTTCTTTCCCTTCCTTTTTTCCTGGATCAGTGGTTTTTTAGTGCAAATTAAGTTTTTATTGCATAACAAAAAGTAAATACATATAACGGCAATACTTTGTACTAGTGTCAGAAACAGTAATCAGGCTAAAGTCATGCTTAATAGTCTGGGGACTAGCAGATAATACACCAGAACAGTTAATCAGACCGTAAAATAATTACTATCCCATGCAGAGAGCAAGAATATAAACAGACCTGGCTACAAAAAATATAATTAAAAAAACAACAAAGTAATTGAACCAAATCCACAGAAAGATCGAAAAGAACAAATAGAACAAAAATAAGTTGAGAAAAGAAGAGAGGAGAGGGGGGAAATGAAAGACCTGATCCGAAACCTGTGAGAAAAAGAAAGAGTGAAATCTATGTAGTTAAATCTAGTACAAGAAGTGCCCAGCCAGGGATGCTTAGAGTGGTTGATGACGGCTTTTAGTGAGGATCTCCCGATATACAGTAAAGTCTTTGAATGTCATCCATCTAAACCAAGTATCCCTGAAACGTGTGTAGCCATTGTCTATAGAGGACGTGATGTCGTCCATTTCCATGTAAAGGTCAATCCTATGGAACCAGTCTAGCACCGTTGGAGGGGAGGGAGAGCGCCAGTAAACAGGAATAACTGCCTTTGCTGCATTGTTTAGGTGACATAATGATTTTTTGTAGCTTGGGATGGGTCCAGAGGAGAAATGGAAAAGCCAAAACAGCGGGTCAATAGGGACGTCCTTTCCCGTTATTGTAGCAGATAGGGAAATAATTCCTTCCAATAGGGTTGGATAGCAGGACAGAGCCACCAAATGTGGAATGGATTAACTACGCCATTAGAGCATCGCCAACAAATGTTAGGGACACCCAAACCCATTTTGGAGAGGGTGTTGGGGCATCTATACCACCTGGAAATTAGTTTATATTGGGTCTCAATAACTAACGTGCTAGCAGAGCAGGAATGGGCTAGTTTGAATTTTTTTCCCACTGGTTATCGTCTATGTGAGCACCCATTTCTTTATTACACACCTGGGTCAAAGGAGGAAGGGGCATACTTGAGTCTGCAAATAGGATGTTATAGATCCTGGAAATAGAATGGGTAGGAGTCTCTGGACTAGCACATATGCGTTCGAAGGGTGTCAATACAGAATACCAGGACCTTAAGGGGCCGAACGATTGCAAAAAGTGGTGAACCTGTAGGTAGCGCCAAAAGTCTCCCTGAGACAGTCCCCATTTAGTCTGTAATTCTGAGAAGGAGACAATACCATACCCACTCACCAGCTGTCCAACACGAAAGAGGCCCCTGACATACCAGGAACGGAAAGCTGTTAAATTTAAACCCGGGGAGAAATGTGCATTGAGCAAGAAGGAAAGATAGGAAGACTTTGAGGAAGAGACTGATGGCAATTTCCTAACCGTCTTCCAGGACCACAGAGTCGGGCCAACAGTAGGATGGGGGGGGTTAGGAAGGGTGGGGAGTCATGGGGCTATATCTAGAGGGGTCAACAGAGAACATTTTTCTATCTGAACCCCCTGTTTAGATGAATCCGATCTAGACCACTCCATGATCCTGCTCAAGTGGCAAGCCTGATAGTACCCCATGACATTTGGTAGACTAATCCCGCCTCTATCTTTATGTCTGAACATCAATCTGAGCCTCAGGCACGGGCGTGTTCCTCCCCAAAGAAAGTCTCTAAATAGTGTTTGGGTATCCTTAAACAATTTCAGGGGGATTTTAATGGGAAGAGCCTGCAATAAATAGAGAATTTTAGGACTGGAATTCATTATAAGTATACCCATTCTCCCAAACCAAGAGAACGGTTTCGACTTCCAAGTCTGGAGATCAGATCGTAACCCAACCAATAATGGGGTAAAATTAGAGTCAGAGGTGTGAGAGGTCTCTAGTAAGAGTAGCCCCCAGATATTTAAGTTGGGAGGTATCCCAGGAGAAAGGAAATGCCGTTTTAAGCCAAGCCACTATTGTAGGAGGAGACGTAATATTCAAGGCTACCGACTTAGAATAATTTATTTTAAAGTTGGAGAGGTCCCCAAAAATGTTAAACTCCTCCATCAAGTTTGGGAGATTACAGGATTTGTGAGAGTGGCTAACAGATCGTCGGCGAAAAGGGCGAGTTTGTGTTCAGCACCGCCTATCTTGATACTTGTAATATTAGGAATAAGCTTGATCACCGTCGCCAAAGCCTCCATACAAAGAATGAATATTAAGGGTGAAAGCGGGCACCCCTGTTGGGTGCCATTATGAATGTTGAAATAGCCCGATAGAGAGCCATTAATCCGAATTCTAGCCGTTGGGGAAGTATATAAAGCTAGGATACGTTGAAGGCACGTGGGACCCAATCCCAGGTGACCCAGCAGACTGGCCATGAAACAACCCTATCAAAGGCCTTTTCAGCGTCAGTAGATAACAAAATACCCGGAGAGTCCGATGTTGAAATATAGTGAATGAGAGCAATTATCTTGGTGGTGGTGTCCTTAGATTCGCGGCCATGGACAAAACCCACTTGGTCAGTGTGTATGAGAGACGGCAAAAGGTGCTTTAATCTGTTCGCAGGAAGTTTTGCAAAAAGCTTTATGTCAGTGTTGAGGAGAGATAGGCCGGTAGCTGGGACACAGGGAGGGATCTTTGCCAGGTTTGGGGATAACGGTGACGTGGGCTTCCAGAGATTGACGAGAAAAAGGCACATTATCCGAGACAGCATTGCAGGCCTCCAGAAATAAAGGGAGCAGTCTGTCTCTAAAGGTTCTATAGTAAGTAATCGTGAAGCCGCCTGGGCCCGGGCTCTTACCAGATGGGGTCGATTTGAGAGCCTCCTCAAGCTCCAAAGAGAAAAAGGGTTTCTCAAGCTCCTCACTAGCGTCAGCAGTGAGTCTGGGAAATCCAATTTTCGTAAGGTAAGAGTGAATGACCTTCTGTTTCTCGTCAATATCCGTGAAGTTCACAGGGGAGGGCAGATTGTATAACGAAGAGTATTAAGAGCAAAACGTTGCAGCTATCTCATCAGCATTGTGGAAGGTGGAACCTTGGTCATTCTTTTTTTTTTTGTGGTAAATTTTTTTTTATTAATGCATCGCTTCACAGTACAACATTAGTTGTGGAGACAATAAAAGGTGAACAGTACATATAAGTTACATAGCATGTGGAGTATATAAACAATTATGACATTCATAGACAATCACATATGTTACAGTAAGACTCGCTAAGTAACAATGTCATATACATTCAGTTCTTCCACATATGTCTTTCAAATAAAATACAGTACAGTTTACTGAATAAGAAACCTGCTAGTCTATTTCTTTCGGAGACAGGAGGAGTTGGAGCCCCATGGCACCCCCAGCGCTCAATTTTCTATTACTATGGGTGGGTCCCCTATTGCTATTTGTGTCTCGTACCACTCAGTGTTTTTCAGTGAGTTTTTAATTCTGTGTTGGAAATCCACAGGAAGGGTTGCAATATAGCTTTCCCAGGAATCAAAAAATCACCCTACCAATTTGTCTTTGTGTAAAGTGGTTTCCAATCAGTGCATCTGGAATAAGTGATGTAGTTTCCCCTTAAACAAAGGTAATGTCCTTTGGGGATCCAAGATTGTAAAATTGCCTTACGTGCAGCCGCACTTATCGCCATCAGCAACCCTTTACAACCCTTAGTTATTCTCTGACCGTTCTGAGTTATTCCAAAAATCGCCCATTCCGCCGTAAAGGGAATAAAATGTATCAACTGCTCCGTGACATACTGTCTTACCTGGAGCCAAAAACGATGGAGTAATGGGCATGACCAGAAACAATGTAACAGATCCGCCTGAGGTGCATGGCATTTCAGACATCTGTCTGAATCTGTCATTCCCGCCCTATACTGTTTATATGGGGAAAAATAAGCTCTATGAACAATATTGTAAAACGTCTCTTGATATTGTGCCGAAGGCAGTAATTTGCAGGACTTAAGTAAATTATTCAAGAACATCTCACATGTAAGCTCTGGGAAATCTGATGTCCATATTTGCATCCCTGTTTGTGATTGAGAATGATCGAGCTGTGTGTTAAGTTTTCGATAGTGTATAGCTAGGGCTTTCTTTGTGGCCGATGGGGTTCTTAAAAGGACGTCTAGATCATTAGCTAACTCTGCCTTCGACAGAGCTTTAAGCACTGAGCTGGGGTAATGTTGCATCTGGAAAAACGCTAGTGGGTATCTATGAAGAAAGGGGTATGTTTCCTGTGCCTGCACGAATGTTAGTGGTTTTCCGTTTCCCACATTAACCATGTGGCTTATGTCTTTCAGGCTTTCATTATAGAACATCGCAAATGGAAAATCTGCCTCCCCATGTGGGAAATCGTCATAGTCAAGAAATGTCAGATATAAGGACTTATGCCCCCCTAGATTTCTCGAACATCTTAGAACGTGCCAGAGGCAATAGACTGTCCACAGAAGGGGATTGTCTTTCAATTCTTGATCAAATTACGCCTCCACACCGTGAAGGAAAGTTATCAAATTTTTATGTTTAACGAATTGTGCCTCTAGTTGTGTATTAGCATAAGTATCCTTATCATTCAACCAGTCCCTCAAAAATCTCAATAAAGATGCTTGATTATAAAGTTGGATGTTTGGAAAGTTAATCCCTCCGTTAGCTTTTGGTTGTTGCAATTTATGTATAGCTCTACGAGGCCTCTTTCCTTTCCAGATAAATTGCCTGAACAGTTTAGTAATGTGTGTCAGGTCCGATCTACTAAGTAGTACTGGTAAGGATTGCAAAATATAAAGAAGTCTTGTGAACGTGCACATCTTAATCAAGTTGGCCCTCCCCAGATACGAGAGCATCAGATTTTTCCAGCCATCTAGTTCCTTTGTTATTGAGTCTATCGCCTCTTTTACGTTCACTCGATGAAAGTCAGAGGGGCATTTTGGGAGCTTACTGCCCAAGTACGTTATGTGTGTATTAGCCCATTTTATAGAAATTTGCCTCCCCCATCCTGGACTCCTTATTCCAGGTTTTAAATATATGCCTACAGATTTGGATAGATTGACCTGAAAACCTGAAATTTTCACAACGTTATCTAGCAAATCTAAAATATCCTGCAGTGATTCCCTGGGATTCCCAATATACACTAGAACGTCATTAGCGAATGCTGATAGTTTTATCTCTTTGTCCCCGATCGAGATGCCCTGATAAGTTGTTGTGTTCTGCAATACCCGGAAGAGGGAATCTGTAGATAAATTAAAGAGAAGGGGCGACAGGAGGCAGCCCTGTCTTGTGTCCCTCTGCATAGTTAACTGTGGTCCCCGTTTGCCGTTAACCAACAAAGAAGTTGTCGGGGCCGTATATAAATATTTGATAAGACTCACAAATCGTTCATTAAAACCCCTGTGTTCTAATACTCTAAACAAATGGTGTCGAAAGCCTTGTGGGTGTCAAGGCTCAATAGCATATTCTCCGTGTTGGATGAATTCCTGGATGATACTGTTGCCGCTATTGCCGTCTGAATGGCCTTGACTGATTGGCGATCCCGAACAAAACCATACTGATGATCCGTTAGTAAATCAGGGAGGGTTAGTTGCAACTTGTTGGCCATTATCTTCGTAAAAATTTTAAAATCAGAGTTTAAGAGGGTAATAGGTCTATACAAATATGCCAACAATGGGTCCCTATGTGGTTTAGGGATTAAAGTAGTGAGTGCCTGAGAGAATGACGGATATGTGGGGTTATCCTTATAAATTTTATTGAACAGTTCTAGCAACGTCGGAATCAGGTCCTGTTTCAAAAGTTTATAATAAATCCCAGTGAAGCCGTCAGGCCCCGGTGATTTATGTGGTTGCAAAGATACTATAACCTCCTTTATTTACTCTTCCCTAATGTCCCCATCTAGCAGCTCTTGTTGTTCGATACTTAATTCGGGCAGATCTGCCACAGACAGAAAATCTCTCTGTAACTCCTCTTGTGGAGATATAGGACTATAAAGGTCTGTGTAGAACTCACTTAAATGCGTTAAGATATCATTCGTTGTAGTATAGGTTTTGTTCCTGGTATCGTCCCTCAGAGCCATAATAATGGAACGTTTCTTCCTTGGTTTGGACATAGTGGCCAACAGTTTCCCAGTTTTATTTCCCCACTTGTAATAGTGAAACTTGGTGTAATCTAAGCATTGCTGTGCCTGCGCCATCAAAAAGGCATCAAGCAATTTCTTGTCCCGTAAATATGCCTCTAGTAGGGTCTCAGAAGGATTATTTTTGTAGGTATTGAAGCTATGGGACATCTCTGTGTTTAATATATGGTATTTTTTCATGTTTTTCTTCCTCAGTCTTGCTACATACCCAATGATATGTCCTCGCATCACCACCTTTGATGTCTCCCAGAACAGCACCGTGTTGTCCCAGTGATCAATATTATCGTCTAAAAACTGTACCAGAAACTTTTTAAAATCCTCTGAGTTAGAGAGGTCATCTGGGAAATGCCAAAGGCGGTCCACGACTGTCTGGGAATCAGTATATAATTCCAATCTCACCAGCGCGTGGTTCGAAATAATTATGTCATTCAACGTAGTACTCTTAATCTGGTCAAGAAGTTGATTAGCCAACAATATATAGTCTATTTGTGACATGGAGCCATGTACTCTAGATAAATGACTATAAGTTCTGTCAGTCTGGTGTAACAGGCGCCATGGGTCACTCAGTTGTAATACGTCCTTCATTTCCTGCATATATTTCCAACATGTGGAGGACGGCCTCATGATGTGGGATGATTTATCCAATGCGGGATTATCTACCATATTGAAGTCCCAACCCACCACCAGAGAATAATTGACCCTACTACCCAAGACCTGTGTAAGTTGGCGTAAAAATTCCCCAGTTGCCACATTAGGAGCATATAAATTTACTAAAGTACCGTATATACTCGAGTATAAGCCGACTTTTTCAGCACTTTTTTTTATGCTGAAAAAACCCCCTCGGCTTATACTTGAGTCAGTGCCAGGAAGGAGGGACACGGAGGGCACAGCGCGCGCATCTCCTGTGTCCCTCCTGCGTCTCCGGTGGCGGGTCTATTAAATGAAGTACCCATTTGTGAGCTCTGATTGGCTCACAAACCGGCACTTCATTTAACAGACCCGCCACTGCCACCGGAGACGCAGGAGGGACACAGGAGAGGCGCGCGCTGTGCATATCTGGCACTGTGGGGGCATATCTGGCAGTATGAGGGCATATCTGGCACTGTGGGGGCATATCTGGCACTATGAGGGTATATCTGGCACTGTGGGGGCATATCTGGCAGTATGAGGGCATATCTGGCACTGTGGGGGAATATCTGGCAGTATGAGGGCATATCTGGCACTGTGGGGGCATATCTGGCAGTGTGAGAGCATATCTGGCACTGTGGGGGCATATCTGGCACTATGAGGGCATATCTGGCACTGTGGGGGCATATCTGGCACTATGAAGGCATATCTGGCACTGTGGGGGCATATCTGGCAGTATGAGGGCTGTGTACGGCTAGAGCTGCATTTCCCACCCTAGGCTTATACTCAAGTCAATACGTTTTCCCAGGTTTTTGTGGTAAAATTAGGTGCCTCGGCTTATATTCGGGTCGACTTATACTCGAGTATATACAGTAAATTTTTTACCTTCAATCAGTACATCTAATATTAGGTATCGTCCCTCAGGGTCTATTGCCGAGTGTAAGATCTCATATCGCAAGTGCTTGTGGAATATGATCGCCACCCCTCTAGATTTGGAAGAGGCAGATGCCTGTACACACTCAGCTATCCAGGGTACCCGCAGAGTAGATTCGTCACCCTGTCCCCAGTGAGTCTCCTGCAGGAAGGCTATCGATGGGTGCTTTCTGCGGAAGTGGGTAAGAACTTTTTTTCTTTTAATCGGGGTATTCAATCCCCGACGTTCCAAGATAGTATGGAGCAATGGGAGACGTCAGTAGTATTTTGGGTGTTATTAATTCTATCTGCCATCAGCAATGGTAGAGGAAGGATAGTTCCATCAAGCTGAACCCTGCTCCGCACCTGTGGGGAAAAAAATTTCTACCTCCAATAAGATTTCAGTGGTGGTCTGGAAACCAACGAGTCCCGAGCCCCAGCCTCCCCCTCCTGTTTCACCTCTCCAATTCCCTGTGACACAACAAAGCAGGTTAATTTGCAAAATAACATAAAGTGAAGCATTACATTTACAGGTTTTTTTTTATAAAGAAACAAACATGGGTCGTACAACTGGCCCATGAAAACTAACTGAGGATCCCCAACCCCATAGGAGGGGATGCTCCGTCCATGCAACAACCATAACAGAAATAAGAAAAGTCGTAACATTACTCTATAAATCTTACCAAGTGTTAACAATTGAATATAAAGAAAATTCAGACAAACAGGGTCTAGATATGCAATATAGATCAGTGTTAAGACCCATCAAAGGGGCATAGCCCCACATCGAGCCACCTTGTTGGGACCCCCCATCAATTACACCCTAACTAATGCATTCACACTCAGTTAAGGTTGGTCCCCCCAAACGGATGGCCACAACATGTGTACACCCCTTCTCTGTTCAGTATTCCACAAAATTATCAAAAGAAGCTGCAATCAATCCCTAGAGCTAGCATTGGAACGCGCTGGTGAAGGTGGGTCATTCCTAAAGAAGTGTGACTTCGCTTGTTGAGGATCAGTAAATAATTGGGTACGGCCATTTTCAATTACCCTCAACTTGGCTGGGTAAAGTGGATGACAGACACCGAACAACGAGGCACTCCCAAAAGAAACAGAGATCTAAGCACAGAGGATGCAGAGGAGGAGGAGGGAGGTCACAAAAACCCAAGGAGGTTCTAACAAACCCGATATCTAGATCCAAACCCACTGTTTTCAATTTATCAGATAAAGTATTGTCGAAATCAGAACTCTCTTTATTAGAAAAGGGACTTAAATTCTCACCTACAAGCGGTCCCAACATTTTTGACCTTTATGTAGACCTTAATAGGTATATCCGCACCCTTTGTAGAAAAAGGTATTTTGCCAAAAAAAGTTTAACACTCAAGAAAGATGAATCAATACCCATTATTCTGGATAGCTCTGATTATCCTTCACTTACAACATTAGAAGAACTGTGGGAAGAAAACCATATACCCACTGATTCAGGAGAGAATGAGATTAAAATTTATGATATCAAAAAAGAGGAGTCCAAATTTAAAGTAAAGTCGGAATTCTTTCCTATTTCGGCCAAGAGCAGCTGCATAGAATCATTTTATAAGATCACACTGGAAGATTTTAAAGAGCTGGTGGGACAAAATGTTTCTAGACCCTCATCTAAATTTGTATCCAACCTTACCAGACAGGAGAAACGAGCTATCAAAGAATTAACACAAGACACATCCATAACAATCAAAGAGGCCGATAAAGGTGGAGGCCTAGTTATCATGAACACGTCATATTATCTGCAGGAATCCTTGCGTCAATTAGAAAACAAATTCTTCTATACCACTCTTACTCAAGACCCCACTCCAAAATTTATAGAGGAGCTTAAGATCTTATTAGATCATGGTTTCGGTCTGGGGGTCATATCCAGAGAAGAATTACGATTCCTTTCTTCACAATTCCCCACCACTCCCACCTTTTATTTTCTTCCTAAGATACACAAGTCCCTCACTGCACCCCCTGGTCGCCCCATTATTTCTGGGATCAATTCCCTCACTTCCAATCTTTCCTTCTACATCGATTCCTTTCTTCAACCACACGTCACGTCATTAAAATCACATTTATCAGACACAAAAGATTTTTTAAATAAAATACAGAATATCCAGTGGAAGGATACATATGCGTTCCTGACACTGGATGTGCAAGCATTATACACCAATATCCCTCATAATTTGGGTGTCCAAGTTATCTCCAAATTACTTAAAAGGACCTCTACACTTGATAAAAAACACCAGGATTTCCTTACACAATGCATCACCTTTATTTTGTCACACAACTATTTCATTTTCAATCACAAATATTATTTACAGCTCACTGGCACCGCCATGGGGACCAGGTTCGCTCCCAGTTATGCCAATCTATATATGGGTGACCTTGAGGACACCCATGTGTGGTGCACTGACTGGGTAGCGAACCTGGTCTTCTATGGTCGGTATATAGATGACCATTTTATTATTTGGGATGGGGATTCTATTTCTGCCTCTTCTTTTGTTACCAGTCTCCAATCTAATTCACATAATCTCACTTTCACTTACACCTATGATAGGAGCCGCATGAACTTTTTGGATGTGACCCTCCAGATACAAGATAACCAAATAACCACATCCAATTTTGTCAAGCCAGTTAACACTAACTCATACCTACACTATAGAAGTGCCCACTACACACCTTGGAAAGATAACATACCGAAGGGACAACTAATGCGTCTGAGACGCAACTGTTCTGATATAGAGACTTTCAAAATACAAGCCGAGGAACTTCTGGAATCTTTTAGAAATAGAGACTATCCACCAAATCTTCTGAAAAAAGCATTAGAAGAGGTCCTAGACATGAATAGACAAGATTTGTTACGCCCCTCCTCCCCAAATAAGATGGAAAAATATGACAGAAAAGAGAGAGAGATGGCCTTTATCTGTAAATATAATAACTGTGCAAAAGAGATCAAGACAATAATTGAAAGAAACTATAGAGTTCTGAAACATGATAACATTCTTGGGAACCTCCTACCAAATAAACCTCAAGTGATTTATAGAAAAAACAGAGCTTTAAAGACTATACTGGCTCCCAGTTTCTTCAAAACCCCAACAATAGAGAAAAATACAAACAAAAATGACTCAAACTGGTTGACAAAGAAACCTTTGGGTTTCCATAGGTGTGGAAAAAATGGATGCACAATGTGTCAACACATGGAACGCAAAACTACTTCTATTTCCATTCCACCGTCTAATGAAAAATACCTATTGAGATCCTTTTTAAATTGTAATTCAAATTTCGTGATATACTTGTTGACATGCGGATGCGGTCTAAATTATGTGGGCCGAACCACAAGACCATTACACACGCGATTTATGGAACATCGACGGAACATAATACGCAAATACATGGCTCACAGTGTATCACGACATTATTACAATGAACATAATAACAATCCTGCTTGTCTTTCGATAAAATGTCTTGAACATATCGCCCCTACGGATAGAGGAGGAGACCGATTTAATAAACTCTGTCGGAGGGAAGTCTTCTGGATGTTAAAGTTTAACTCTTTACATCCAGATGGACTGAATGAAGCAATTGAATTAAATTCGGTCCTCTAGTCTGGAGCTCTTATATTTACCCTTGTTCTATGGTTCCCTCTCTCCTCTCCTTATGCACATCATTAGAATGTATAGGTCCTATAGACTCTACAGGTTTCCTTGGGAAGATCTAAAAGCCAAAAATTGTAAACTTAAATCTAAATCAACTCCCGTTCTGGAGGGTATACACACATGTATATATATCTATTTAATAACAAATGACAAATCCCTTATGAAAAAATGTGTACCATAAAGGTCTAATTAATAATTGAGCACCCTCACATGTAACCAGTGGTACAAATCAAATTTAATTAAATTATCTGTGGGTATACCTATTCAAGGTATATTATGTCTTAAGGCGTAGCTGTGTTTACAGATGCAGGTATGTGTGTTATATACACACATATATATTAGTGGTAATTAAATCTTATAGAACTACAATTACATTCAAAATGTGTTTTAAATTTATTATTATATATATTTTTTATTATCATTATTTTTTCATTCTCTATTCTCGTTTTTGTGTTATTGGTTTTAATTTGTTTTAACTATGTTTGTTTACTATTTATAATATTATTTATAATATATTGACAAGTATACAAAGAAACTCTGTTCATATGTATTATTAGTTACAGTGACTAGCTCTAAATAAGAAACATCCTGTACCGAATCACTGCAAGGAAAACTTGACAAATATTATATAATGATTCCAGTGCGTTCTCCCTCTCTCATATATACTTTACATCTTTTCTATCTAACTTGTACACAATGTATCTCTGTTGCCAATTAAAGCCATACTATTTGCGTGATATGTAACTAATTAGTAGTACTGAAAAGACTAGACAGTACTCTCCATGAAGGGGATTTTTCTCCTATGAGATCACCAAAACCATGTGACGTTTGTGAACCAATGATAACACGGTCACGTGATCGGAGACTCGGGGTCACGTGACTGGAGAGGTTTCTCTGAGCATGTAAACTGTGAACAGTGTCCTCTGAGAAGGGGATGACTGAGTCTCCGATCATGTGACTAAAACCACATGTTATATCGGACCAATAGGACTACCTAGACTCCCGATCACGTGTCTTTTCAGGTCACGTGACCGGTTTCATTCAAATGTAATTCTATGTATAAATTAAATACTAATGCTCGTTTTGAGGTGGGATTTGCTTTATATATAACAGCAGATCTCTGTGCAAACAAGGATATGATTATAATTATATTTTGTGACGGTTTGCAACATTTTTAATTAAGCACCAGACAGGTGTTTTTGATCAATTAATGAAGCAGGGTATAAATAGAGACCCAATATACAGTGTATTTATGCTCCTGAGGAAGCTGGATCACCTTGTTGCCAGCGAAACGCGTTGAGCCCTATACCCCACCTGGGCACCACTCCACGACACATTGGGACTCTGACATTCTCGGCATTCATTTGGACTTTGCTCCTATCACTGGGATTCATTCCCCAAGGATAAAGAACCGGATCCACACAAACAGCTAGCAATGGACCCTTCCTAAAGCTGATGCCATTAAACATCTCATCTGTGGAAACCGGTAATTATCTGCTGCTACAGTGATTGCCACTTTGGAGACTGTCCTAGCCGTGTAAATCTGTATATGTCCCAAAGGAAAGTGGATGTATAAGTGACTATACCCAGTGGGCACTATTATACTTTATATTTTAAGTGTTATTTAGATCAATAACAGGATTTCACACCTGTCTTTTTAAATGATTTAATAAATTGACATTTTATTCAGCAAACCGTCCTTATATAATTCTTACAGCCAGCGCTGGTACTTGTGTTTTTTATTCTATTATATTCTGGGATCTGACCATCCCCATACCAGCTGCTGCTGACTGCGCACTTACATATTCTTTTACTTTTCTATATTGTTTGGTCCGTAAGTGCTGCAGCCATGAGCTGTTTTTCTAATGTTAAAGAACGTAATGATAGAAGACAGTCCTATTGGTCCGATTTAGGAAATTCTAATACCAAATCAGCTGTACCTGATAAACCAGATCTGATTAGAGATTTCAATAGATTAGAAAATCTTCTTAAAACTGAATCCAAAAATTGGTTGGACAGTGTTAATTTACAACAGTATGTAAATAAGAAAATGATCCCTAGAGGTCTTCGACTTTTCAAATCATCTATCTTTCATGATAATCCTAATTATCAGAAAGAATGGGACCAATTACTAGATAATTGCTCCCTAGAACTAATGAAACTGATTATCAGGTACAGGAATGATAAGGTATCTTTGATTGAAAAAGAGATTGAAGAACTCAATAGAACTATGGACAAATATAAAAATGATGAACAATTTGAAAGGAAAGATAGAGCTGTAAATGAGAGAGTTATAAAATTTGAACAGAGTCTTATGGAAACAAAACAGAAAAAGTTTAAACGTGATGTATACGATTATGAGAATGACTCAGTACGTACATATAGACAGAAACAAAAACCCACAGAAAACCCCACTCAATACAAACAAAATACCTATTGGGGTAACGATAGAAGACAAAGACGAGATCAATATACTTCTAGACAACGAGACTTTACTAATCACAATAGATTCCAGCCATTAATGGATATACAAGATAGTGATACAGAATCACCATTAAGACCAAATGCTAATAGGTATAGGAACCCTAGAGCAGAGTTGGGGAAGGGTAGTGAAAGACAAACCCCTAGAACTACTGAGAATTATGAACAAAAGGGGATTTTTTTAGGAGCACGACCAAAAACCTATGTCCGGTGGATGACAGACACCGAACAACGAGGCACTCCCAAAAGAAACAGAGATCTAAGCACAGAGGATGCAGAGGAGGAGGAGGGAGGTCACAAAAACCCAAGGAGGTTCTAACAAACCCGATATCTAGATCCAAACCCACTGTTTTCAATTTATCAGATAAAGTATTGTCGAAATCAGAACTCTCTTTATTAGAAAAGGGACTTAAATTCTCACCTACAAGCGGTCCCAACATTTTTGACCTTTATGTAGACCTTAATAGGTATATCCGCACCCTTTGTAGAAAAAGGTATTTTGCCAAAAAAAGTTTAACACTCAAGAAAGATGAATCAATACCCATTATTCTGGATAGCTCTGATTATCCTTTACTTACAACATTAGAAGAACTGTGGGAAGAAAACCATATACCCACTGATTCAGGAGAGAATGAGATTAAAATTTATGATATCAAAAAAGAGGAGTCCAAATTTAAAGTAAAGTCGGAATTCTTTCCTATTTCGGCCAAGAGCAGCTGCATAGAATCATTTTATAAGATCACACTGGAAGATTTTAAAGAGCTGGTGGGACAAAATGATTCTAGACCCTCATCTAAATTTGTATCCAACCTTACCAGACAGGAGAAACGAGCTATCAAAGAATTAACACAAGACACATCCATAACAATCAAAGAGGCCGATAAAGGTGGAGGCCTAGTTATCATGAACACGTCATATTATCTGCAGGAATCCTTGCGTCAATTAGAAAACAAATTCTTCTATACCACTCTTACTCAAGACCCCACTCCAAAATTTATAGAGGAGCTTAAGATCTTATTAGATCATGGTTTCGGTCTGGGGGTCATATCCAGAGAAGAATTACGATTCCTTTCTTCACAATTCCCCACCACTCCCACCTTTTATTTTCTTCCTAAGATACACAAGTCCCTCACTGCACCCCCTGGTCGCCCCATTATTTCTGGGATCAATTCCCTCACTTCCAATCTTTCCTTCTACATCGATTCCTTTCTTCAACCACACGTCACGTCATTAAAATCACATTTATCAGACACAAAAGATTTTTTAAATAAAATACAGAATATCCAGTGGAAGGATACATATGCTTTCCTGACACTGGATGTGCAAGCATTATACACCAATATCCCTCATAATTTGGGTGTCCAAGTTATCTCCAAATTACTTAAAAGGACCTCTACACTTGATAAAAAACACCAGGATTTCCTTACACAATGCATCACCTTTATTTTGTCACACAACTATTTCATTTTCAATCACAAATATTATTTACAGCTCACTGGCACCGCCATGGGGACCAGGTTCGCTCCCAGTTATGCCAATCTATATATGGGTGACCTTGAGGACACCCATGTGTGGTGCACTGACTGGGTAGCGAACCTGGTCTTCTATGGTCGGTATATAGATGACCTTTTTATTATTTGGGATGGGGATTCTATTTCTGCCTCTTCTTTTGTTACCAGTCTCCAATCTAATTCACATAATCTCACTTTCACTTACACCTATGATAGGAGCCGCATGAACTTTTTGGATGTGACCCTCCAGATACAAGATAACCAAATAACCACATCCAATTTTGTCAAGCCAGTTAACACTAACTCATACCTACACTATAGAAGTGCCCACTACACACCTTGGAAAGATAACATACCGAAGGGACAACTAATGCGTCTGAGACGCAACTGTTCTGATATAGAGACTTTCAAAATACAAGCCGAGGAACTTCTGGAATCTTTTAGAAATAGAGACTATCCACCAAATCTTCTGAAAAAAGCATTAGAAGAGGTCCTAGACATGAATAGACAAGATTTGTTACGCCCCTCCTCCCCAAATAAGATGGAAAAATATGACAGAAAAGAGAGAGAGATGGCCTTTATCTGTAAATATAATAACTGTGCAAAAGAGATCAAGACAATAATTGAAAGAAACTATAGAGTTCTGAAACATGATAACATTCTTGGGAACCTCCTACCAAATAAACCTCAAGTGATTTATAGAAAAAACAGAGCTTTAAAGACTATACTGGCTCCCAGTTTCTTCAAAACCCCAACAATAGAGAAAAATACAAACAAAAATGACTCAAACTGGTTGACAAAGAAACCTTTGGGTTTCCATAGGTGTGGAAAAAATGGATGCACAATGTGTCAACACATGGAACGCAAAACTACTTCTATTTCCATTCCACCGTCTAATGAAAAATACCTATTGAGATCCTTTTTAAATTGTAATTCAAATTTCGTGATATACTTGTTGACATGCGGATGCGGTCTAAATTATGTGGGCCGAACCACAAGACCATTACACACGCGATTTATGGAACATCGACGGAACATAATACGCAAATACATGGCTCACAGTGTATCACGACATTATTACAATGAACATAATAACAATCCTGCTTGTCTTTCGATAAAATGTCTTGAACATATCGCCCCTACGGATAGAGGAGGAGACCGATTTAATAAACTCTGTCGGAGGGAAGTCTTCTGGATGTTAAAGTTTAACTCTTTACATCCAGATGGACTGAATGAAGCAATTGAATTAAATTCGGTCCTCTAGTCTGGAGCTCTTATATTTACCCTTGTTCTATGGTTCCCTCTCTCCTCTCCTTATGCACATCATTAGAATGTATAGGTCCTATAGACTCTACAGGTTTCCTTGGGAAGATCTAAAAGCCAAAAATTGTAAACTTAAATCTAAATCAACTCCCGTTCTGGAGGGTATACACACATGTATATATATCTATTTAATAACAAATGACAAATCCCTTATGAAAAAATGTGTACCATAAAGGTCTAATTAATAATTGAGCACCCTCACATGTAACCAGTGGTACAAATCAAATTTAATTAAATTATCTGTGGGTATACCTATTCAAGGTATATTATGTCTTAAGGCGTAGCTGTGTTTACAGATGCAGGTATGTGTGTTATATACACACATATATATTAGTGGTAATTAAATCTTATAGAACTACAATTACATTCAAAATGTGTTTTAAATTTATTATTATATATATTTTTTTTATTATCATTATTTTTTCATTCTCTATTCTCGTTTTTGTGTTATTGGTTTTAATTTGTTTTAACTATGTTTGTTTACTATTTATAATATTATTTATAATATATTGACAAGTATACAAAGAAACTCTGTTCATATGTATTATTAGTTACAGTGACTAGCTCTAAATAAGAAACATCCTGTACCGAATCACTGCAAGGAAAACTTGACAAATATTATATAATGATTCCAGTGCGTTCTCCCTCTCTCATATATACTTTACATCTTTTCTATCTAACTTGTACACAATGTATCTCTGTTGCCAATTAAAGCCATACTATTTGCGTGATATGTAACTAATTAGTAGTACTGAAAAGACTAGACAGTACTCTCCATGAAGGGGATTTTTCTCCTATGAGATCACCAAAACCATGTGACGTTTGTGAACCAATGATAACACGGTCACGTGATCGGAGACTCGGGGTCA
Source organism: Pseudophryne corroboree (assembly GCF_028390025.1). Lineage (NCBI taxonomy): Eukaryota > Metazoa > Chordata > Amphibia > Anura > Myobatrachidae > Pseudophryne > Pseudophryne corroboree. The sequence continues at coordinate 155,560,288 of NC_086444.1, read as the reverse complement.
CGTGACTGGAGAGGTTTCTCTGAGCATGTAAACTGTGAACAGTGTCCTCTGAGAAGGGGATGACTGAGTCTCCGATCATGTGACTAAAACCACATGTTATATCGGACCAATAGGACTACCTAGACTCCCGATCACGTGTCTTTTCAGGTCACGTGACCGGTTTCATTCAAATGTAATTCTATGTATAAATTAAATACTAATGCTCGTTTTGAGGTGGGATTTGCTTTATATATAACAGCAGATCTCTGTGCAAATAAGGATATGATTATAATTATATTTTGTGACGGTTTGCAACATTTTTAATTAAGCACCAGACAGGTGTTTTTGATCAATTAATGAAGCAGGGTATAAATAGAGACCCAATATACAGTGTATTTATGCTCCTGAGGAAGCTGGATCACCTTGTTGCCAGCGAAACGCGTTGAGCCCTATACCCCACCTGGGCACCACTCCACGACACATTGGGACTCTGACATTCTCGGCATTCATTTGGACTTTGCTCCTATCACTGGGATTCATTCCCCAAGGATAAAGAACCGGATCCACACAAACAGCTAGCAATGGACCCTTCCTAAAGCTGATGCCATTAAACATCTCATCTGTGGAAACCGGTAATTATCTGCTGCTACAGTGATTGCCACTTTGGAGACTGTCCTAGCCGTGTAAATCTGTATATGTCCCAAAGGAAAGTGGATGTATAAGTGACTATACCCAGTGGGCACTATTATACTTTATATTTTAAGTGTTATTTAGATCAATAACAGGATTTCACACCTGTCTTTTTAAATGATTTAATAAATTGACATTTTATTCAGCAAACCGTCCTTATATAATTCTTACAGCCAGCGCTGGTACTTGTGTTTTTTAAAGTAGAGAAAATGTTTTTTTTCTGTCCACCAAAAATTTGCAGACCTCTGAGAAGGCTTTGCGTTTTTGTGAGACCATGGCCGAAAAGTCTTGGAATACCAAGATCTTCTGACCCTCTACTCTGAGTTCAGAGGCAGCACGGTATGCTTGCAGTAACTTCTCTTTGTCTCTGTAGTCTAGGAATTTCGCAATAGTAGGCCTGGATTGGTTTCCGCGGTCCCTACGTTGTGCTCCTAGTTTTGTGTGCCCTCTCTACTGGCAAAGGTATGTCTGTATCTGGGAGCCCTAATGCCATCGGAATAAGATTGCTTATGTAATGCTGCAGTTGTGTATTCGGAACTGTCTCAGGAATGCCTATAAAGCGCAAATTACATCTTCTGTTTTCTATTTTCTAAATCATCAATTTTCTCAATCATGGTGTGTATAGTTTGAGTTTTAACAGCGAGTTCTTGTTGCAGTGCGTGCACTGAGTTCTCTGTGTCACTGGTACGTTGTTATAAAGTGTCCAGTCTAGCTGTGTTTTAGCCAGAGAAGTATCTAACCTCGCATGTAAGTCTTCAAACTTTTTATCGATGAGAGGCATCAGCATATTAATGACTTCTTTGGCAGTTTCCACAGGCGAATCGCCATATGTCTAGAAAATGATTGAGAAGCAGTTTCATCCCCTCCCGAGGTTGAAGATGGAGGAGACGGGGGTTGAGATACATTTGATTTTTGGTTATTTTGGTGTTTATTACCTGATTTAGCATTAGAGGAAGGCATGTTTACAAATGAGCTCTGACTTTTTTCCAGATATTTGTCCATATCATGACGGACCAGTGCTAAGAAAAAGGATTGAGTCAGGCACCAATGACACTATCAATAGGAAGACCCCTTGAAAGGTTTAGTAGTCTTACAGATTTGGGAAACAAAGTTCCTTAATGTAACTGAATAATTAAATTTCTTATATACTCCCTATCACATCCTGTGAATTATATCGTGACTGAAGTTCTGAAAGGAAGGTCTATGAACTAACGTGTTATAACTCACTTTGAGGGCATCCAATACCACAACCTGCTACCAAGTGATACCCATTACATTTTAGTATTCCGTGAAAACAGTGATGGCAATAGCAGTGTTCAGTCTGTTGGAGACTTAATAAAGTTATAGGGTTAAGCAGTATACGGGATAAGAAGTACCCTTTTCCAGCTATTGCTACCCAAAAGTATATATTTATCAGAATGAGAACCAACCGACAATTAGATGGTTATTGTTATGACATTATCTGAATATTGTGAAAATGATGCGAAATCCATTCCATATTACATATATTCTGAGCGCTAACAGAGGTGAGTCAGAATTTACACATTAGTTAGCAAAAGCAACACATCTATAGGTTATTCTCAATTTAACCACTAGATGGCAGTATAGTCATAAGCAAGTACTTTACTACAACCTTAATCCTGCTGGTAACAGAATGTACTGTAGTTGTGGATAATAGGAGATAGGCAATGTTAATGGCCTCAAATGAAAGTCTGTCAGCTGCTGTCCAGGTTAGTTGGCAGCATGTAATTTAGTTCCGTATGTCAGAGAGGACTCAAGTGCTACGGAAGCAATGGAAGAAACAGGGTAAAATAGCTGGAATCAGCTCATGGACAGTCCACACAATGTCATAAGATAGTCCACCTTTCAGCCCCCTGTAAACATTGGCATGTGAGGTGGTGTAACCCCATATACTGCAAAGTCACTCTCGAGTAGGTTAATATACTGAAGCCAGTAGAAACGAGAGATAAAGAGGGATCATGGAAGGGGTAAGGAGAGGAGGTAAGGGGGGGAACGGAAAACACACTAGGAGGGAGCGGGTCAAAGCAGAGGGATAGTGTAGGTCCAGAGAATGTTAGTGGAGGAGAGAGAGGGGCAGACAAACAATATTAGTACCTGGGTGAGAGCGAGTACACTGTCGCAGGCCGGCTACCGCAAGCCAAGGCGGCTTGTTCCATGCAGGTTCGTCACGGCAGGCCTTGTATGGGGATTCCAGGCACCTCTTCTCTGCCGTCACCTGTGCAGCCCACCGAGCCAAGGGCAGTCCACACTGCTACCACCAGATATTGGTAAGCGGCAGGGCAGCGCCGCCAGCCGGCTCCGTCTGCCAATGCCACCTTAAAGCTCCCCCAGGCCGGAGAGATCCCTCACGTCCACCGATCCAGCGGGTCAGAGTTGAGCTTGTAAGCGGCTACGTCCCCACCACGCGCGACTGGCAGCGCGTCCCCGGCGAGCGCAGCCTCTTGATCCCCTCAGGCAGACGGGCAAGCTGCAGTGCCCCAGCGACAAGGCAGTCTATGCTGCACGGGATGTCACTCCATTCATGCACCCGTCAAAGCCGCCCAAGTCGCCACAGCCCCGCACGGCCGCTCCTGCCGCAGCTCCCCTCACCGATTCCGCAGCTCAGAGCAGAAACTGAGACAGAGGAACCTCGTTCCCAGACGGCAGTGATAGTTCTCATCGACCCCAGGCCGCGTGTGTACCGTCTGGTAGTATGGGTTAACTTTGCACCAACACCATGTTGGCGGTCATGCTGGCCTTCTCTGGTGATGGCCGGACTCCGGGGCAGTCGTTGATATTCCTCCTCAATACAGGTATCTCCGTGCTCACTAGAATGTGGACAACAAGGAGATATACCTGATGTTTGTAAAGATACGTAAAAGGGAGGATTGTTGGAGATTTGTATCTCAGTCTGGAGGAGCTCAGTTAAAAAGCAGATATACTGGTTGGCTCCGCCCCCGGAAGTCCCATACCATGGTCATTCTTAATGGAGGAGATATAGGAAAGAGCTCTCTGAGAGCGCAAAGCCCTGGCCAACATCTTGCCAGGTTTGTTCCCCCAGCGGTAATATCTGTTATGACATTTCCTAAAAGAGAATTTAACTTTATCTAGGAGCAATTTGTTGAGTGACGATCGGGCCGAAACAAGATCCGCATATACATCAGATGAGATGGTATTTTTGTGGGAGGTTTCCAAAAGTTGGATTTTCCGTAAAAAAGCCCATCAATCTGACCTTGTCTCTGCTTCTTAAGATAGGACCCTAATTGTATACATTTGCCACGCACCACACACTTATGGGCTTCCCAAGTGATAAGGCTTGATACCTCAGGGGAGACGTTGGTTTCTATATGTGATAGCCGGACAGCGCCGGGTCCATCAGTGATTTTAATGCATTGCACACCAGGCTGTCTCATCACATAAGTAAGCAGTTTATTCACAGTTCAGACAGGGTTATCACGACAATAACATTTGATTTCTGGTTCTCCTCTCTCCAGCGTAATATTCATATGGGTTACATCAGGTTACATTTCCTTTAATTTGCTTCAATGGCAATAACAGCATTAACAATGATGTGACAGCATTACAGTACATACCAGCGCAGTCTCTGGGAATCAGTAGTGCGGGGGCCGCAAACTGAGATTCATTTCGGTGCGTTTTTTCCCCAATTCGCTTGGGGATATCTGTAGTCTATATAAACGGGATTTCTCATGAACTCATCACTGGGGGCCTTCTGCCACACGTGGTTTCCTACCTCTCACCCAGATAGTCCTCTCCCAAAGACTCACACCTCCCGTCCTGCTTCTAGGGTACCCCTGAAGGTGGGGATCCCCTCTGTTTCTTCCCCTGATTGCTCATGCTGTTGCTGCTCTCACACTGCGAATCTGGATAGCTCTTGCTCTTCCTAGCAGCACCTGCATGCTGCTCCATAATGCCAGGGGCTGTGGAGTACAATGCATGTTCCACAGCCCTAGCATGGGCTCTCATCCCTAGTCACTTAGCCTGTGTCTTCCATCCTCAGTCCTCAGCTCACACTGAACTCTACCCTGTGCTTTGTTCCTTCTACTCAAAACCCCCCTACACTTTCTGTCCTAACCCCCTACTTGTGGCAGGGTCTGCAGGTAACTGGTTTAACTGGTTTTGGGGCCATAAACTCCCCCACTCACTGATAAGAATCAAAAGGCTTATGGAACTTTCCAAAATCTGTTAACATTCCAGTATGCCACATATATACATATCTAAGGTGTCTTCTAATTAAGTTTTGCAGTAGGGTTCATAGAGGAGCGATTCATTGAATCACCAAGAGCGGAAGGTAGGATAGGAGGCATCTAGCGTCAGGTCCAAATGGGTTGGCACATGATCCGACCAAGTTGTTTCGGGCCTATGGATGCATCGTGCACTAACTGAAGGTAGCTATGGTCTATAAGGATATAGTCAATACTTGAATAAGAACGATGAGGAACAGAGTAATGTGTAAAATCCCAATCGGTTGGATGGAGTATTCTCCAAACGTCAGACAACTGATGAGTGTGCAGCAGGCGCCTCAATCGTCTCGACAGATGGGTTGAAATGTAAGAGGAGCCAGAGGAGACGTCAAGCTGAGGGTCAAGTGCCCAGTTAAAATCCACCCCCACAATTAAAACACCCTGTTTAAGCGAGTCGGTTTTATCAAAGATCTTTTCCAGAAACAATAATTGTCCTAGGTTGGGGGCATAGATATTTACAATAGTAAAAGTAGTGTTAAATATGGTGCAAATTAATAAAAGGCACCTCTCCTTCTCCAAACGGTGTATTGCACTTACAGAAACGGGCAAGTGAGTAGCGAACAGAGTTGCTGCTGCCTTAGACTTTGATAGAGGGTAATTACTGTAATAGGCGGAAGAAAAAAATCTATTTTTAAGTTGAGGCGAGGGTGAAGAGTGACGAAAGTGTGTCTCTTGGACAAGTACTATATCTGCTTTGTCAGCTCGAAAGGAGCGGAGGGCTTGGGACTGTTTTTTGGGGATGTTGAGACCCCTTGCATTAATTGAGATTAATCGAAGTGCAGGGGCCATAAGGGCAAAGTATCAGCAAATTCGAACAGGGAAAGAGAAAATGGATCAGGGGGACAGTAAGGAGAAGAGAAGTGAGAGACCAAAAGGAAGAGAAGATAAAAAGCAGACAACTAGAGAAAGGAAGGAAACACAGAAAAACAAAACTAAGAAAGAGACGGTAAAGCCTTGAAAGTAAGGTGAAGAAAAAGACGCCTCCGGACAAAAAGGGAACCATTAAGGGTCCCATGTCTCGGAGATCAAAAAATTGGCAGTGGAGGGCACACTAGGGGTACGCATGCCTCGACCCCCAAAAAAATTGGTGGCTGAGCAGGAAAAATAAAATGCATTTTGTGAACAACAATAATAAACATTTATAGACAATCACTGCCCTCAGCGAACCTACGAAAAAACATAGTCAATCCATCGAGGGCAAAAGAAACCTAACCAATGTCACTAGGCAAAAGAACATTCTGAAGGCCAGAAGTAATATCATACAGGAAACCTTAAGAAATTAAGTCGCTGCTGAGTGTCGAACCCACGCAGACTTCACAGTAATTATAAAGAAAACATGCAAAAAATAAACATTGTAAGGGACATCATAAAAACAGGCACGTAGTCAGAGACATCTCATAGAAATCTAGAGGTTAGACCATAAATGAGGTAAACATTTTAAGATTACATGCAGTCCTGGAGAGGGCGATCAAGCCCGTATATGAGAACAAGGGAAAAACAAAAACAAGCCGAATTCCATCAAGTGGGGTCACGGGCCTGAGTGGATTCTTCAGTGGTGGACATCTTCTTAGTATGTGGAACTTGTTGCCATCTTGATTTTTTAGCAGGGGCAGGAGGGGCCGGGTCAGGCAAGTTGAATGCCAATCGGGAAGGGTGATGGCTTCCAGTCCCAATGTAGAGCAGAAGGCAGGAAGATCAGCCGGGGACTGAAGAGACAGAAACTTGCCAGCATGTGTTACTTGGATGGAGAATGGAAAGCCCCATCTATATTTCAAATTTGCTTTGCATAATGCTTCAGTTAAAGGTTTCACCAGCCTCCTCTGTTGGAGTGTTCTCCACAAAAGATCCTGAAATATCTGTATTCGGACTCCATTGAACTCAACTCCCTCCAACTCCCGAACCTTGTGGAGGATCGCCTCCCTTTGCGAGAAGTAGTGGAGCCTGCAGATGACATCTCTTGGTCGATCAGAAGCAGATCCTTTTGGTCGGATTGATCTGTGAGCTCGATCAAATGTGATGGGATCGTTAGGATCAAGACTCAAAAGTTCTCCAAATATTTTGTTGAGCGCTTCAATGAGACCCGTCGGGAGAACCGATTCAGGAAGACCACGGACCCTGATGTTGTTACAACGTCCTCTGTTGTCTAAATCTTCCAGTTAATTTTGGATAGCCTTCATATCTGAAGCCTGTTGGGAAATGAGCTTGTGGAGGTGCGCGATTTAGTCATCTACAAACTCCTTCTCCTCTTCTAATATCACCACTCTAGACCCCAGGTGGGTAGAGAGCGAACATGTGTTAAAAAAAATTCCGTTTTCACTGCGTAGTTGAGACATTTGAGCTTGAAAGTCACCAGAAGGAGGAGAGTGAGCCATTATGGGCGAGGAAGGTGTGTCAGTCTCCAGGGTGGAGGGAGGAGAATCTGGGAGTTGTGTGACAGAGAGAAACAAGCGGAGAGTAGATCTGGAGGGAACAACACGTGAACCCTTCCCTTGCGAACTCCTTCTGCCTCTGCCCATTAGAAGAGCGTAGAGGGTAGGTTCATTTTGTTATTCATCACCAAAACTCATATGAGGGGTCGAGGAACATAGCCCCCTGTCAGTGGTAAGGCATAGTGCTCAGGAGAGCTTCATATGGATTCGGATGGCTGAAGCCCATAGCGTGGGGTGTCTCCCTACAGTATAGAAGGCAATAGGCATGCCAGAGCAGTAAAGTCTGGGTAAACCTGAAGGAATGGCAGACATGATTGCAGGGGGAGCTCCAGAGGAATTTTTGCAGTAAATCAGCAGTGCTGCAAAACAGGGAGAGGTACCAATAATAGCGATAAGTACAAGGTGGAGACCCTGTTAGTGTAAGGTATTCAGGCCAAAGGTAACGCCCAGGATTGGTGTGGTTACCATGCATATGGTCAGAGGTCAGCCAAATATATATTGTAAGGGCTTGACAGGGTTAATGAGGGTATAGCAATCTTGTGTCAATGAACAGTCATGGTCTGCAGTGTGGAGGCAGTTAGTGACTACAGTGTGGAGACAGGCAGTGACTGCAGCTTCCTGACTGCAGTGTTAGTACAGACTTGTAATGGCACTGACTTCTTCCAGGTTAGGCAGCGGATCAGCAGACCTGCAGACCTACCCGCCGGGGAATCAGCAGAGCGTGGTGCAGGGTCCGGGGTCCAGCATCCGCCGAGAGCAGAAAGGAGCTGCGGCTGAAGGCTGGGATCACTCATGTGCACGTCGCCGGCGGGAGCACGCTGAGCCACAGGCGCGTCATTGCCACTGCTGGACAGTGACGCCTCCAACGAAGAAAGCGGTCGCAGCGGCGACCGCAAGAAGATTGACAGAAGAAAGGTGGATCCGGGCGTCAACTCACTGTTTTTGGGGTGTGGAGATCCAAATGCAGGCGTGTCAAGGCGTTTGGAGGGCGGATGTCTGATGTCAATTCCGGGACCTGCATCGCTGAAGTGATCGCACAGGGTAAGTAAGTCTTACCCTAGTCTAGTTAATTGGTTAAAGTATGAAGAAAGCTAATGGTGACATGAAAAGTGTGAAGAAAAAAAGTTGAAAAAAAATGAAATAGCTCTATGGGCTAGATGGACACTTACTGTAAGTGAGTGATAACAGATTTCCCGTTGTACAGCGTAATACATGTGTAACAATGGATATTAAATAATTTGTTTATATTAATGGATTTGAAAGTAATGGAATGTTGAGGATTATTATCCTACAGTATACCTCTAAATAATAAACCACTTAGGACAACGTTTCTCATAATTGTGTGTTATCTTAGTGTTATCTGGTGTCTCGGAAAGTCCGTCAACCATTTCTGTAGAAATTCATCTTTTTTTAAATTTATGGTTTAAACATAAGAGACAGAAATGGACATTTACATACAGTATTGTGGTTTAGTAAGCTCAAATACATTTGCAGTTGTTAGGTCTTATTAATTTGCACAGCATACATTTTTCTAAACAATTAGCTCTCATTTTGTAAGTGGAGCTGAGTGGTTCGGACTCCAATACAACCAAATTTAAGGGTACCTAATAGTACTAAGGGGGTCATTCCGAGTTGATCGCTTGCTAGCAGTTTTTAGCAGCCGTGCAAACACTATGCCGCCTCCCACTGGGAGTGTATTTTAGATTAGCAGAAGTGTGAACGAAAGGATCGCAGAGCGGCTACAAAAAAAACTGTGCAGTTTCAGAGTAGCTCCAGACCTACTCGGCGCTTGCGATCACTTCAGACTGTTCAGTTCCAGATTTGACGTCACAAACACGCCCTGCGTTCTCCCAGCCACGCCTGCGTTTTTCCTGGCATGCCTGCGTTTTTCCGAGCACTCCCTGAAAACGGTCAGTTGACACCCAGAAACGCCCCCTTCCTGTCAATCACTCGGCGGACATTGCGAATGAAAAGCCTCACTAGATCTTGTGTAAAACTACATCGGCTGTTGTGAAAGTACTTCGCGTGTGCGCATTGCGCCGCATGCGCAGAAGTGCCGCTTTTTCACTTAATCGCTGCGCTGCGAACATTTTTATCTAGCGATCAACTCGGAATGACCCTCTAAGTCATAAAGTCATGACTCAAATCTTTGTGCCAAAAATCAAACCTTGTAATGAGGCAAAATGCCATTTTCCTGGACATTTCAGATCTTGTGAGTTTTTTAGCAATCGCATAATCCAATTAAACAGGTTAAACACAATTTTCCCATAATTTTCTGACATTGCATTATTGCGATCACATACTGTATAAGGGCTCTGTGAGAATGCCCTCTTGAGTAGCTTGGATACTGAGAGGGTACTGAGAATTAAGGTTCAAAAAGGGTTGAGATTACCTAAAGGATAAAAAAAGGGGCAGACTAGATGGGCCAAGTGGTTCTTATCTGCCATCAAATTCTATGTTTCTATGAAACCCCAAAATAATTTGATGGTCTAGCAATTGAGTGCATATGTTAGTGGAAGAAGAATCATCCTAACCTGTAAAGTACTTCAGTACGGGTATTAGATAAGATGTCCATCACAAGTGTTTCCATGTGTCTGGTCTTTTGGGGGACGTCCTCCTTGTTTCCACCATGTCACCACCAGAAGAAGGGAAGTGAACCACTGAGAAGATTGTTGGACATTTTGTTTCCCAAAAGACTTCAATGAGAATTTTTAGTGATGGTCAGGGAACTTAGAAGGACTAGGAGTACCATATAAATTCTGGAAAGTCTTGTGGAGGAGAATATTTGATAGTTTCCAATTAGCCATGGTCATGGTTCAGTCTATGCCAGAGTGTAAAATACAGAACTGTTCAACAGATGTCCTGATTCTGAGGTGGATACAAATGCAGTGATCCCGTAGGCAGCAGATCAGCGAAAATATGCTAATGTTGCAGGTATTTATACAGAGGCATCTCTGATCTGCTGCTTGTGTAAAATGTGTCCCACAATGGTGCATCCACAGGGTTGGGTAGAATATGCCGGCTGTCTGGATGATGGTGGTCAGAATACTGACCACAGCATCACGATAGTCTGAAGTCCAACAATGAAGGTAAGTGTACTTATCTATCTCCAATGGCCTCCTAACCGTAACACTCCCTACCCGCAGCCTAAACCTAACCCTCCCTCCTCCGCAGCCTTATCCTAACACTCCCCAGTGGTGCCTGAACCTAACCCACCTTTCAAGCAGCCTAAACCTAACCTTCCCCCCCTGCAGCCTAACCCTAACCCTCCCCCCCTCTATGCAGCCTAAACCTAACCCACCTCCCCACGGTTCACCTGTCCTGTCGGCCGGTGCATGATCGTTCTGGATTGTGGCGTTCAGGATTCATGCGCGGCCCTTGTGACCCTATTCGGGATGCCGGTGTCGGCATTCCAAGTAGTGCCCTAACATGGTTAGGGAAAGCTAGGAATTTAGCAATTATTATTCTAAAAGTGTGTTTTTCATTACTCTTCTCCACATTATAGCTTGTGATTGTAATATGCCAATATTCGTGATTTAAGTGATTGTCTTTTGGATTTTTGAATGATGCAATGTGATGTGAACTGTAGTCAATTGTCATCTCTTTATCTTCTATTATTGCCCTATTCTTCTTGTTATTATCTACTATTTTTGCCAATTAACCAATCATCATCCTCAATCCAGAGTTCATTGTGGTTTAGTAAAAATGCATTCTGTTGGAATTGGTGACTCACTCCTGTTTCATATCAATCTATCCTACCTCTCTGAGCAAGGTGCTACAAAACAAGGTAAGGGGAAGAACATTTCAAGAGCAATGTCTGTCACATAGCCACCCAACACCTGTGATATCTCTCTCAACCACTTAGACATACCCGCCAACCCCTAGGTGTTACAAATGTGTTTTTTTTCCTGTGGGGTAGGGCCAGATTAAGGTCTAAATGGACCTGGAGATTACATTTATGAAGGGCCTAAGGTAGGCTGCTGCAGAAAGTGTGACTAGTGCTATGGTGGTGTAACTAGTGACATTAGAAGTGTGACCGGTGGGGGTGGGGTGTGGTGTGCAAAGTTGCTGTGGCCTGTGCCATAGATTGCACAGTGGGAAGAACAGGGTGAGATGGGAAGAACAGGGGGGAATGGAAGGAACAGGAGGAAGAACACGGTGTGATGTGAGGAACAGGGGGTGATGGAAGGAACAGGGGGAAGAACGGGGGGAGATGGAAGGAACAGGGGGAAGAATGGGGGAGATGGGAGGAACAAGGGGAGATGGGAGGAACAGGGGGAAGAACAGGGGAAGATGGAAGAACAGGGGGAGATGGGAGGAACAGAGGGAAGAACGGTGAGGGTCAAGAGCAGGGGGAGATGGGAGGAACAGAGGGAAGAACAGGGGGAGATGGGAGGAACAGAGGGAAGAACAGGGGGAGATGGGAGGAACAGAGGGAAGAACAGGGGTGAAGAATACACTCACATATGGATGGATATCGGAAGCCGAAGGTTTGCAGTAATTGATATTGACGTTCCCATTGATGATGGAAGTACTTTTTCCATCAAATTAAGGGAATTCGTTGATTGGCAGCAATCAGATGTAGCTTTCTGATGCACATCCAAAGGGTGGCTGCTTCTGTGCAGCTGCAGACACCTGGACAGTGTTGGACTGGGGCATGAAGGGCCCACTGAGGGAATGCTGTTATAGGGGCCCATGCTTAAGGGTGTGGCCAGGCTCCACTGTGGTGTGGCCAACCACCACAGAGGTTTTGGCTAACCATTACAGAGTACATGTTCTGTGCCCCTTGGTAAATATATAATAAACCATATTCTTGTGAAGTATAATGTAATATATGTATAATGCATAATATAAGTGCACTGGGATAGAGTCTGGAACCTGATCCCTAGAGGAGGAGGAGGGGGGCCACAGGCAGTGGGGCCCACCGGGGGGTTTCCACTGTGAGCCAGTCCGACCCAGCACCTGGAAGTGGTGTCCATAGCTCAGCTAATGCGCGCATGTGCAAAGCTCTGAATGTGTCTGTAGCTATTCCCAGGACTTGAACTCATTACCTCAGTGCTGTGTGGCAATAATGCTAACCATTACTCCAATTATGACAATGCCCTTTACTATACTTGAGTCTATTCTAAAGAAGATATTATGCTACCATAAATCAATGAGCATGCATATGCATTTATCAATGTGGAATTTGAGCTAATGAGCAGGTAATAAAAAGACCTGCTCCAAGAAGGCTTTCTTTGTGGTGCACTCTTTTGTTGAATTTGAAAAATTAGTTAATTAAAACATAACTTTTATTAAATATTTTCCTTAAAAAAAGTGTAACAGTATTAAACAATGGTATTTGTGAAAAAAGGAATTATGCTTTTTATATATATATGCATGTATATTCCTTAAAGGAGTAAATTAATAATCAGTACTCCTTATTAAATTTTAATAAAACTTATTAATTGTAGGAACTGAATATTAAATATTAAATAGCTCAGTACGAGAATATAATACTTACATTTCCAACAAATTGTGGACAGTGCATTTCAGAATGAGGTTATATACTGACACATTGATGTTATGATAATATATATGGGATCCTCAATGGATTTTGTAGTATAAGTCACGTGTCTTTTCTCAGAAATACACTGTTACGTGGCAGCAGTCACATGAAACGGCATGAGGGGTATATGTACTTTTGTTTTTTTCTTTCATAACAATTCATCAATTCATATGGGCAGCCTGCTTATCCAGGTGTCTCACTGGTTTGAAAGCAATAATTGCAACAGAAAGGGTTGATCTACAGGTGTTGTGTCTCGTAACCCTTTTGAAAGCAACAGTTGTAACAGAAAAGGTTGGTCTACAGATATTATGTCTCATAACCCTTTTTATACAAAAATTTACAATTTTTGTAATTTTGCCAGAATGAATAGTTGTAGCTGCAATATGTGGGAAAAACTACATATTATGTAGCAACTTCAACAGAGTGGTAGTAATAATAGTAGCAAGAGTAAAATACCGTTCAGCCACAATGGTAACACTTTCAGTTGTATACGAGGAGAGCAAAACTCCTTAATTCATGTTCCACAGAGTGGTTTCAATAATGGTAATAAAGAAAAAGCCTTTAAACCACAATGATAGCACTCTCAGCTATACACCAAAAAATCAAGGCCTCATTAATTCTTATTGTGCCCACAAATGGGGGAAATTATATCAATGAAAAACAGTTAGTAACATATTTGGAGAGACATTTTCCCTTTGTAGTACTAATTATAGAGCAATGCTGTTCATGGGAAAGTACCAAGGAGTTGTGCAGTATATCACAGTGTATACGTGACTTATCCCTTCTGCTGTTAGCCCATGTGTCAAAAATGGCAGTGAATGGGCATAATGAGAGCAGGATAAATTCACACACTGGGACAGAATATAGGAAAAGTAGCGTCGACTTCTGCTGTCCTCTGACAGACCCAAACAGCTCCCTGGTGTGTAATCACATTGCAGGGAGAGAGTGGGAAATTACAGTGGATGAGAGGGTCAACTGAAATACCTCAAATAGCTCAGAGTGATTATTCCTCTCAAGACCCGCTATTAAGGGTGTTCTGTCTTGCTGCTTTCAAGGGATCTGATAAGCGCTGCTGACATGTAGCGCTGCCCATGTGAATGTGAGCGGCGGTAAGCGGACTGTGTGGACACGCTGCGGAAAGCGGCTTCTGCCCAGCCGCTAGTGACTGCTGCCGAGCGGCGGCTCACGTGTGCGCTGCATGTAGCCTAGCCGCCCTCTCCGGACGTACGTTTCGCAATGAGCTTATTCAGTCGGACATTCGCAGTGTCCTGACAGCCTCTATTTAAAGCATTAGCCGGGCGTAGTTAATTCATTAATTATCAATAATGAATAGTATGGTAGTTCAATTAACATAAAGTAGTCTGTTTCTTTTACTTATAAACAGTGACATTAGGGATAACCACTATATTGGTTCATGCAATCAAGATATTAATCAATAACCTTAGTTTTTCTAACAGATAACTTAATAAGAAAAGAGAGTTAACTAGATTGGTTATTTAATGAATTAATTAATCAGTTAGAATATTTTTAAAATAATTCAATAACGAATTGGGATATTCCATTTAATTATTGTGTAGGGTGAAACCTTTTTCTGATAAATTGGATAGAAAAAAGTTTTTTTTATATAATATTTCTTAATTTCATCCTATTTATCTTAAATGAAGCGTGATCATGGATATATACATGTATGTATGTGTGCATACACATATGTACATGTGTGTGTGTGTATGTATATATATGTGCATATGTGATGCATATGTATGAGACTGTGCTACTACATGACCTAGGTTGGCTCCCTATTGTTATTGTTATCTCTATTATCCCATACCAATACATTACAATGATCCCCATATTACTTATCAATTTACAATTTCTTTCCCTGCCTATATACTATTTGCTATGAATTAGCTATATCTGTAATCATACAGACTTAGCACCTATCATCTTATTAATGTTAATTAATATATTAATCAAATTAACAATTATAACTCATGTCAAAGTCGGAAAAATATCATGCTACACGTTGCCATATATTCACCCCATGCGCTTGCCCGCTGCACGTACACATTCTCTCCCGTGCGTGCGCATATTCGCAGTTGCGTGACGGCGTCTCCTCGGCCATGCGCTCGAGCGCATGGTATGTGCATTTACGGTAGAGTTTGTGTGCGTCTAGCGGGCGACTCAATCGTTACATAATAAATTCAAATAGTATGTTTTATAGGTAATGTTCCCCTTAATAATAACTGTAAGTCTGTTTAGTGTAACTGGTCGCTGGACAGAGGAATTCCTCTTTGTATGGTACAAAGGGTCAGACAGGGTTTGAGCAGTTGTGTTTGGTACCTAACTAAAGAACATTTTATTAGAAACAATCCGGTGCTGGTTAGGTAAAGATTAATCGCTCCTGCGTGTAGTTATGTCTATTAGTAGTTTCTGGACATTTACTATATTTGCGGTTCATTATCCATGCGGTGGGAATTCTGAGATTCCCTCCCACCTGAGCAGTTTGATATATAGTCACGCCCCACCTGTTCAAACTAACCTATGACCTTTTGTTATGATGCGAGGAGACATTCCTGTGTCCAATGAACAATGAGATTATAGGTCCCTTTGTAGTGTACTGTACGCAGTGTATATAAGGACAGCCAGCCTGGCCAGCTCAGTCTTCTCTCCACAAACGGTTTTCATCATTGACTAACTCGGAGCTGGTACCAGGACTGCGCTGCGATCATTCCCCAGTGTGTGTAAGTTATTCTCTGTAACCAACTTATTCCCTGTTTGTATTTGCCATATTCTCTCTCTATTATTGTATAAGATTGTGACGTTATTGTATATTTCTGTGTAGTTATTCTGCTTAGATATTGATGTTAGTTTGTAGTGTATGAACTGTTAACTGTTTTCCCCTTTTTACATAGCTAGACATTGTTAGTAAAGGTGTTGGAACCTTAAAAAGGTATCGTGTGTTTATTACATTGCAGAGGGTAATCGGAGTGTCTCAATAGCTCAAGCAGCTTTAGTATTCACAAGGTTAAGCAGCGTTATATCGCTACAGTATTTCAGTAGTAAGGTTTACAGTATAAACAATCTTTCACTGTGTTGCATACAAGGTTTACTGAGTGTCATCCCGTGAGCGTCTGCGCCGCTCGTGTTCCCCTCGTGGTCACGAGCGTACGCTACGCTAGTAGCTTAGCATTATGGTAGTCGGCCGCCTATAGCGTGCTCGACACCAAGCGTTAAGCTGTGAGCGAGCGTGCCGCATGTGCGTCTCGACCACGGATAAGCGTCTGCTACGCTAAGTGCGTACCCTTACGGTACCCCATACGCCAATTGCGTACTGAGTCTCTTACCTGTATATAGTGAAGTTATAAGGTAATAAATCGGCATTATCAATTGGGGGCTCATCCGTCCTCCACATATCCGCACTAGCGAACACAGACTTTATCTGTCAGCAAGGGTGGGAAGGCAGTATCCCTTCGTATCCGTATTGGTGGTGAGGGATACAGTAGTGCTGGCTAGATAAGCGTCTGTTTCGCTACGCTGTAGGAGTGCTGGTGGAATCCGGAACCGGAAGGTAAGAACAGTACGCTATTGTTTTTTTAAAACTGTTTCATTTCTGTTTGGTACACATTGCGTACGCAACACACGCACACACCTGCATTTCTTTTCATTTGTGTATTTTCACACCTCACTTTCCTGTTTGCCATTTCACAATTGATAACGTGCTGAGAAAGATTTGTTGCTATTGGTAGTTAAAAGTAATATTAATACGTTAAGGAGTAATTTGTAAAACACGCACATGGCTTTGATACAAGGAAAGATCTGTGTGGTGCTCGGTAGATGATTACAGTTAAAAATCATTTACATTGATATAAACGTGTTAGTTGTATTTCTGTGGATATACCTGGCTGGCGTACACGTGTCTCTAACAAAGGGCGGGACTAGCGTACGCGACGCAAGGGCCGACGCACGGAGCGTATATTACGCAACGGAGCGTCTGGGTATGCCCACGTAATACAAATCGCACAATAGTATTGTTTTAGTAGGCGATACGGAGGCAACGCGATAATAGCGCAAATCAATCTCAGTGTCCAAAATTTTAAGCTAATAGATCCTTCTCTAGTTGCAACTCCTCGGGATTAGCCTGCGATACTGAATGAAAGAGATTTCTGCGCAGAAACGAAAGTAAAGAGTATATGAGGTGAAAGTGTGTATATACATATATAAGTTTCTAATTTTTGGGTGGAACCACAGGAAAACGAGTTCTCGTGAGGTACATATGTGTAAGTGACGGCACGGTGGCTTGGGAGGCATCCCTTGTTAAACATATTAAAAGAGGAGCATTAGAGTATAGCAGACCAGGAGGTCTACTGTAGCACAGACCAGGAGGTCACGGACTAGGAGGTCCAGGTACAGCAGACTAGGAGGTCCGCTGTAGATAAGAGTAAAGAAGCACAACACCAGGAAGGGTTGGTGCGGTTCCCATATAGGCCATTAAGCTCCGGCTGAAGGAATTCGCAGCCACAATTTTCGATTCCACTGGTCGTTCCGCACATAAGATTAGTTTCTTATGTGCAGTACGATTGTACCGCACGTAATTGTGTGCATTAGTCTGTAACTTGACCCAGTACCATTTGCGTACGCTAGAGGGATCATAAACGCTATTTGTACATTCTAACGTGATTTGTGAATTTTTTTTTATTTTAAGGGAGGTTCGCTGGTCACTCGGGAATTCTCTAACAACCGATACTTGCTGGGGACGGGTAACCTACTCCCACACGCCCCAGTAAATAAAGGTTCATAGGGGCCCTAGGTTGGGTACAGCAGCTCTGAGTCAGTGATTGCAGTACTGGCCAACGTGGGCAAGGAGTGAGTGGAGGTACTCGGTAAACTTTCACCGTCAGTCTACCCCGGACATCTTGGTTTTTGTAAGGGTTCGCTGAAGACCCTGATTTGAAGGTCAGAGGTAGCAAAAGCAACACCTGCAAAGATGGGGGCCAGTTGTTCAGGTAGGGGGCGATCAACCCTGGTCCAAGTTGATTCAGTAAACCGACCAATCGGGTCGGCAAGGTATGTCATGTGTGAGAAATACGGTTCACACACAGAGGTTTTGTGCGATGAATGGGAAAGAATGACTATGCATGACGGGGAAAAGTTCCCAAGGGTAGGCAGTTTTAGTCCCGAGGTGTTACACAATCTAAGGAGAAGGATATGTCTCATTAAATCTGCAAAGAGACGGATCAAACATTCTGATTATTTACAGTTATGGCAACAGGAAGGTGAAATACAAAGAGGATTGGCTCAAGCGGCTGGATCTAACCCTATCAGGAAACTGATAGCCACCGCGCCACCGCCACCATACGTAACGGAAGAGAAAGTGGTTACAGAGAATGACACACTGGTGTATGATAAACATGCACTTAGTAACTGTATAAATGTTAAGAATAATGTAACTAAGATTGTTGATGCTAATATTAACCCGTGCAAGCTGTACCCTGTTTTAAACTTTCCCCAGGATTGTGACCAAGAGGATGAGCCCACAACAATATCGGCACTCTCGCTAGCAGCCACCATAGCAGAAACAACAGTGGGCACGGCCCAACCAGTAAGAGCAGTATCAAAGGCCCCTAGTGGAGGGACAGGTGAGGTCGTATCAACTGGTAAGTTCGGCACTATACACTATGCTGAAACCATTACACCACATGTTGTAGAATCTACTCAGAATGATGTTATTGAACTTAATCCCGTTAGGGTAATTGCAGTACCAAATGGGAAAACTGACACTTCAGGAGTCACTCCTGTCAGAAACATCGCCATGCACTGCCCCTTTTCCCGAACGGAATTAAGATCAATGGTGTCTGAATTCCCTGATCCTAGGAAAGATCTAGTTGCAAGCCAGAAGTACATTAGAGAGCTAGGACATACGGTAGAGCCCAATAACAAAGATTGGCGGACATTGCTGAGGGCATGTTTACCCTCCAATGTCGACTCAGCGAGTTTTATAACTGACTGTAGACTAGACGAAGAAGTACCCCTTACTGAGGAGTACAATCAAGATAATGTGAAAAGAATTAATTTGCAGCTGGGAGTATATTTCCCAGCTGTTGCTAAATGGAACAAAATTTTCTCCATCAAGCAAAAGGAGGGAGAAACAGCTGCTGATTATTTTCATCGGGCACTACTGGAAATGGCTAAGTATACAGGCATAGAAGACATTAAGACAAATGTGAATCATAGAGAAGTAGCAGTATCTGTGTTAATGGATGGTTTAAAGGAAGCATTGAGGACGAGGGTACAGACCACCCAACCATGTTGGCGAGGTCTGTCGGTGGCTACTTTGAGAGAGGCCGCTATTGATCATGATCGGAATATCACCAGACACAGGGAGTCACAAAGTGATAAGTTAATGGCCGTAAGTATACAGGCCCTGACCACAAGGCCACCTCAGTATGAATCTCCGACCCCTGTGGGTAAGTCAAATGTGGTAACTTGTTATTACTGTTATAAAGAGGGACATTTTGCACGAGACTGTAGATTGAAAAATGCACAAAAATCATATCAACCCCCTAGACAACAACATGACACACGAAATTGGGATCAAGGACCGCAGAGACTGAGTTATGAGCCACACGCAGGGGAAACAAAAAGGTATCCCCCAAAAAGAGACTGGCAAGTCTCTGATGGTTCCCATTTATCCCCTTCACAGGTAATAGCTGCCAGCGCAATGCAGGGAGGTCACCACATACAATAGGGGTGGGGCCACACCTGTAGTCTGCAGCCAGTGAAATTAATTGCGAGCCTTGGAAGTGAACCCGAGGTCACAATTGATGTAGCTGGTAAATCTCTAAATTTCCTTGTAGATACGGGGGCGGCCAAGTCAGTGATAAATTCGACCGTGGGCATGAGAACCACTGGTAAAACAATTCCAGCCATGGGAGTAACAGGAGTAGTACAGCACTACCCTTTAAGCAAACCTGCAGAGATTACGATAGGGCCTTTGCATACCAAGCATTCTTTTCTGCTGGCTGCATCGGCTCCGACTAATCTCCTAGGGAGAGATTTATTGTGCAAAATGGGATGCGTCATATATTGTACTCCTGAAGGTGTGTTCTTGGACATACCCGAAAACCACGCTCAGGAAGTGCAGGATATGCTAGACTCCCCAACAAGATTAATGTCACACACTGTTGTTGTAAATAGGTGTCCGCCCAAGGTAGAGGAAATGATTTCCCAGATACCGGAATCACTTTGGACCAAGGATGGACAAGACACTGGATTAATGGCAAACGTAGCCCCAGTAGTTGTGCAAGTAAAAGATGGTAGGATAGCTCCAAAAATCCCACAATACCCTCTGAATCCAGAGGTGGAGTTAGGAGTTTACCCTGTAATAGAGCGCTTGCTACAACAGGGCATTCTGGTAAGGACGTCCAGCACTGCCAATAGTCCCATCTTCCCTGTTAAAAAGAGTGGGGGGAGGGGTTACAGATTAGTGCAGGATCTAAGAGGGATCAACAAAATAGTTGAGAGTCAATTCCCCGTAGTGCCAAATCCAGCTGTCATCCTTATGCAAATCCCTCCCACTGCCAAATTTTTCACTGTGATTGACCTCTGCTCCGCTTTCTTCTCGGTACCTCTGCACCCTGACAGTCAATACTTATTCGCATTCACATACAGAGGAGTTCAGTACACTTGGACTCGATTACCACAAGGTTTCATAGACAGTCCAAGTATTTTCTCACAGGCCCTGCATGATTGTTTACAGTCTTTCCAACCAGAGAGTGGACCAATATTGATACAGTATGTGGATGATTTACTGCTGTGTTCAGATTCACTGGAAGCGTCCCTGAGAGATACGAAACAACTCCTGTTTCATCTTTCAGACACAGGACACAAGGTTTCCAAGGACAAGTTACAATTATGCCAGACCCGTGTGAAGTATTTGGGACACTGTCTAACATAAGGACTGAGACACCTCACCGCTGATAGAATTCAAGCAATTCATGACATGACCCTGCCACAAACCCAGCAACAGATTAGAACATTTTTAGGAATGTGTGGGTATTGCCGTAACTGGATCCCAGGTTTTTCCATGCTAGCCCTACCTTTGCAGGAGATGGTCTCATCAAGCAAACCTGATCGGATTTCGCACACAGACGAGTCTGAGATGGCATTTGAGAGACTTAAACAGTGCCTAACGCAGGCACCGGCATTAGGTATGCCTGACTATGGGAAACCCTTTGAGCTGTACGGAACAGAGAGTGCTGGGTGCGCAGCAGGTGTCTTAACCCAGAAGCATGGTGATGCCAGCAGGCCGGTAGCCTACTATAGCGCTCAGCTAGACACGGTAGCGCGATCCCTCCCCACATGCTTGCGAAGTGTTGCAGCAATAGCATTGCTAGTAAGTAAAAGCGAAGATGTAGTGCTAGGACACAATCTCACAATTCATACACCCCATGCAGTGTCAGCCTTACTGAATTCGGCCAAAACCAGACACGTCTCATCAGCGCGGTTTACAAGATGGGAATTGGCATTGATGGCCCCCGTAAACATCACCATAAGGAGATGCAGTGCATTAAATCCTGCAACGTATCTCCCAGGTGTGCCTGGACAGGCACAAAGGGTAGAGGATGAGAGCGATGGTGAAGGAGGATTTAGTGGGGAAAATGACACGCATGATTGTATGGAATATTTGACCCAAAATTTCACGGCAAGGCCTGACATCAGTGACAACCCACTGGAAGATGTAGATTTTACTTTCTACACTGACGATAGTTGTCACAGACAGATGGACTCGGGAGACTTGTGTACTGGATACGCAGTCGTAGATGACCAAGGTACCATAGAAGCGGAACCGCTAGGCCCACCACACTCAGCACAAGTTGCTGAACTGGTTGCCCTAACCAGAGCATGCGAATTGGCTAAGGGCAAGTCAGCCAATATTTACACAGATTCTAGGTACGCCTTCGGAGTAGTCCATGATTTCGGGGCCCTATGGCGCCTCAGAAATTTCATGACGGCAGCTGGCACACCCGTAGCGCATGCAGCCCACATCAAAAGACTTCTAACAGCGATACAGGAACCCGACAGAGTGGCTGTTATCAAGTGTAAAGCTCACACGTACAGCCAAGACCCGGTATCACTTGGTAACAGCCGAGCAGACGAAGCTGCTAAATCAGCAGCCAGTACCCCCATACAGACAGACAGCACACAACTGATGGTATTTAATACTGTAAATACACAGAAATTATATGAAATGCAAAATTTGTGTTCCCCACAAGAAAAGGCAGTTTGGAGGTCAAAAGGATATGGCCAGGAGTCCTCAGGACTCTGGACAGACGGACAGGGTAAGCCAGTGGCACCCAGAGCATACCTTCCAAATCTAGCGGAAGCGACACATGGGCTGACTCATCTAGGCAAAGAAGGAATGTGTAAGTTGGTAAGAGCTTATTGGTGCGCCCCAGGATTTTCTTCCCATGCAGGTAAAAGAGCAATGACATGTCTCACCTGCTTGAGCAAGAATATCGGAAAGGCAATACTGACAGAGCCATCCCACATCCCTCCTACAGATGGTCCTTTTCAGGTAATACAAATTGATTTCATACAATTGCCACCTTGTAGAAATTTAAAATATGTATTGGTCTGTATTGATGTGTTCTCAAATTGGGTTGAAGCATTTCCCGCGGCCACAAATACCGCTGTATTTACTGCAAAGAAAATTGTGCAGGAATTTGTGTGTAGGTATGGTATCCCTAGAATCATTGAAAGTGATAGGGGTACCCATTTTACAGGTGAAGTCTTTCAAACAATGTGTAAATTGATGGGAATTAATAGTAAGCTGCACACTCCGTACCGCCCCCAGGCGAGTGCGAAGGTGGAAAGAGTAAACAGCACTATTAAAAATAAATTGAGCAAGGTAATGACTGAAACAGGACTGTTATGGCCTGAAGCTTTGCCAATCGTATTATACAGCATCAGAACCACTCCCAGGTCCCCTCTTAATCTGTCTCCTTTTGAAATCTTGTTTGGTCGACAACCCCATGTTATGATTAACCCCCAGGATGATTTGAAATGTAACAATGAAGTAACCGTAAAGTACTTGGTTAAGATGAGTAAGCAATTGAGGAATCAGAATGATAATCTAAAGTTGGTGATTCCTGATCTGCCAGACAGTAATTGTCATGACATTGAACCTGGGGATTATGTAATGATACGGAATTTTCTACGCTCAGGTTGCCTTATCGACAGATGGGAAGGACCATACCAAGTCTTATTAACCAGCACAACAGCGTTGAAGGTTGCCGAGAGGGAGACTTGGGTCCATTCGTCTCATTGTAAAAAGGTTGCTGTTCCAGAGAAGTCCCGTGATAAAGAACAGACGGTAGAGGTTGTATCACTAGAGTGTCTGTTCAGGGAAGATTGAGACGACACCTGAGTGCTGAGAATAATAAGACCGGAAGCTTGTCGAGACAGATTTTTTTTCCCCATTTGTTATTTTCTCCAGTTCCCACCTCCCTCCTATTTCCTTTCCCCTTTCTTATTTTTCTCCTTTTACTCCTCTAAGATGGACTTGCCCCAAGAGACTGTGATCCGGATTTTCCTGTTGACCCTGTTGTTGACCAGAGCAGTCTGTTTCGGTGAGAGTACCATGGAGGTCAAGGAAGGATCTGGAATGGGTTCTGATGACCAGGATGGAGGCGTACTTTTCCAAGAACAGCACAATCACCGAGTAAAGGCGAGTATCAGAAAACGATCTGGTAGCATTGACAATAGGAGGAATTGCGAAGGATTGTTAGCTGAAGAAAACTGCATCTGTAGGCATTGTGATAACATAGTTGAGGATGGGTGCATCAAGAAATGTCAGTCCAGTTTTAATATCCACATGGACCGGCATCCATTGAGTGACTATCACTCCTTAGTGGGTAAAGTGTTAAATCAGACAGACTGTTGGGTATGCTCTCAAGTACCTCAAGGTCATAGCAAATCAGGACTAGTACCATTCCCTTTAACTGTAGGAGAGGTACTTGAGCTAAGTGGTGGGAGGCCGGTGGACAAGAGGTTTAATATCTCTAGTCCTCCTAGTTTGAAGCTCCACCAGTATCATGTGGATAGGTCCTTAGTGTGCTTTAACATTTCCAATCCCCGAAAGCCGGGAAATTGGGAAGTGTCATGGAGTAATCAAACCATGACCTTTTCATACAGAGCCGACAGAATGCCCATAGACACAGAACTTATACGCCAGATAGCCGACCATGGAAGATTTTTCCGGTATAGGTACACTCTAGGAAGTAGGACCATGCGAGTTTGAGAAGTATCACCAGGATACTGTGCACATATCGTACAAACAGATACGTGTACTAAACAGATGGGAGAATTAGGGTTAGGAGATTTCACATGGAAAATTTGTAACATGGTTATGTCATACTCCGTCCCATATGTTCTCCCCGATGATGCATATTTCATATGCGGGAGGAAGGCGTATAAGTGGCTTGCCCCAAACTCAGAGGGATTGTGTTATATTGGAAAAGTACTGCCTGAAGTAATGACTGTAACCCATAACAAAATGAAAGATATTCACCGCGGTGCCCAAGCTCCTTATACTCACACTCATTACGAGCACGTCGTTAAACGGCACCTGATAGAAAGAACAGAGCATCCAGCCTCTGACCTGATCCATGAATCCACCGGGATTCAAGTCCTACTCGCGTTAGATATCACTCGTACCGCCAGAGGAGTGATAAATTATAGATATATATCTGCACTTGCAAATTTATTAGACAATATCACCGAAATGTATGACGACACATTCAGGTACACTGGGAAAGAGTTACAAGCCTACAAAACAGAACTGGTTCAGCATAGGATGATTCTCAATTATCTCACAGCTGTGACAGGCGGGTATTGTGTTACCCTAGCAACTCAATATGGAATAAAATGCTGCACGTATATCACAAACAGCACGGAGGACCCGGCCGAGGTCATAGATCAAAAGATGGATGACATCTTACAATTAAAATGGGAGTTCCGAAGGAGACATAACCTCACTCTCGCCGCTGTGGGTAATGAGCTGACCAGTTGGGTGTCATGGTTGAACCCACGAAATTGGTTCTCTGGTTTAGGAGAATGGGCCCAAGGTATTATTATGGATGTAGGGAAATTTCTTTTGTGTATTCTAGGAGTCGTCATATTGGTTGGACTGATATTTAGATGCGTTCGGGCTTTAACGAAGTGTAAAGGGTAGTACTAGAGTGATGAGTCTGAGGAGCGAGGACACTGTAATAACAACAACTAATTTGATTTATGACCCAACGATAGAGACAATGTTGTGATGAAAATGTGATTCCACGGTCCGTTTCTTTCGCCCGTTTCTCCTTTGTTTTCCTCCAAGGTACAAAGACATCCGCTTGGAGGAAGAATTTGACAACCTCTTTTATACAGACCATTGATGGACTATGCCACAGACCCCCAATATCCCTAGTGACTTTAACTTTTTTGATAGCCCAAATACCTTAGAGACTGTAATTTCATGGACACTGGAAAAGCTTTTGTCGCTATTTATAGCAAAAGCACCGAGAGACATCAGACAACATGTACATCAAGACAAGACATCAGACAAGACCTCAATCGGCGAATGCATATTAAACTCACATAGTTTATGACTGCATTTATAATAATTGCTTCTTATCTTCACCTCTACAACCTTCAGGTAATAACACACATAGTCGATAGGGAATATAGACACAGATATCAGCACTCACATACCCCCCCATTCGTGTATCATCAACTAAATGTGCTCCCCATTTGTTGCAACCAAAAGCCGAAAAGAGCTCGGTAAAGTTTGACAGCCCATCCACAGACCCTTGATACGGGATAAGAAGGATTCAAATGTATACTTCGCAATACCTCGAAGCTTGATTTAAAACACGTACAGCACGATGATACATGACCCCTCAAACATGGATTCATACATACATGCTTCTACTATCTCACTAGATCATACTTTTTTCCCACCTGCTCCTCTCCTCCCTTTACCCAATCATAAAATGGTATTTACATGATGACATATATTTTTCTTTTTTGAACTGTTTTAGGAAGTGGCAGTTATTGATGACTGCCAAAGGGTGGACTGTCAAAGTCGGAAAAATATCATGCTACACGTTGCCATATATTCACCCCATGCGCTTGCCCGCTGCACGTACACATTCTCTCCCGTGCGTGCGCATATTCGCAGTTGCGTGACGGCGCCTCCTCGGCCATGCGCTCGAGCGCATGGTATGTGCATTTACGGTAGAGTTTGTGTGCGTCTAGCGGGCGACTCAGTCGTTACATAATAAATTCAAATAGTATGTTTTATAGGTAATGTTCCCCTTAATAATAACTGTAAGTCTGTTTAGTGTAACTGGTCGCTGGACAGAGGAATTCCTCTTTGTATGGTACGAAGGGTCAGACAGGGTTTGAGCAGTTGTGTTTGGTACCTAACTAAAGAACATTTTATTAGAAACAATCCGGTGCTGGTTAGGTAAAGATTAATCGCTCCTGCGTATAGTTATGTCTATTAGTAGTTTCTGGACATTTACTATATTTGCGGTTCATTATCCATGCGGCGGGAATTCTGAGATTCCCTCCCACCTGAGCAGTTTGATATAGTCACGGCCCACCTGTTCAAACTAACCTATGACCTTTTGTTATGATGCGAGGAGACATTCCTGTGTCCAATGAACAATGAGATTATAGGTCCCTTTGTAGTGTACTGTACGCAGTGTATATAAGAACAGCCAGCCTGGCCAGCTCAGTCTTCTCTCCACAAACGGTTTTCATCATTGACTAACTCGGAGCTGGTACCAGGACTGCGCTGCGATCATTCCCCAGTGTGTGTAAGTTATTCTCTGTAACCAACTTATTCCCTGTTTGTATTTGCCATATTCTCTCTCTCTCTATTATTGTATAAGATTGTGACGTTATTGTATATTTATGTGTAGTTATTCTGCTTAGATATTGATGTTAGTTTGTAGTGTATGAACTGTTAACTGTTTTCCCCTTTTTACATAGCTAGACATTGTTAGTAAAGGTGTTGGAACCTTAAAAAGGTATCGTGTGTTTATTAGAGATGAGCGCCTGAAATTTTTCGGGTTTTGTGTTTTGGTTTTGGGTTCGGTTCCGCGGCCGTGTTTTGGGTTCGAACGCGTTTTGGCAAAACCTCACCGAATTTTTTTTGTCGGATTCGGGTGTGTTTTGGATTCGGGTGTTTTTTTCAAAAAACACTAAAAAACAGCTTAAATCATAGAATTTGGGGGTCATTTTGATCCCAAAGTATTATTAACCTCAAAAACCATAATTTACACTCATTTTCAGTCTATTCTGAATACCTCACACCTCACAATATTATTTTTAGTCCTAAAATTTGCACCGAGGTCGCTGTGTGAGTAAGATAAGCGACCCTAGTGGCCGACACAAACACCGGGCCCATCTAGGAGTGGCACTGCAGTGTCACGCAGGATGTCCCTTCCAAAAAACCCTCCCCAAACAGCACATGACGCAAAGAAAAAAAGAGGCGCAATGAGGTAGCTGTGTGAGTAAGATTAGCGACCCTAGTGGCCGACACAAACACCGGGCCCATCTAGGAGTGGCACTGCAGTGTCACGCAGGATGGCCCTTCCAAAAAACCCTCCCCAAACAGCACATGACGCAAAGAAAAAAAGAGGCGCAATGAGGTAGCTGTGTGAGTAAGATTAGCGACCCTAGTGGCCGACACAAACACCGGGCCCATCTAGGAGTGGCACTGCAGTGTCACGCAGGATGTCCCTTCCAAAAAACCCTCCCCAAACAGCACATGACGCAAAGAAAAAAAGAGGCGCAATGAGGTAGCTGACTGTGTGAGTAAGATTAGCGACCCTAGTGGCCGACACAAACACCGGGCCCATCTAGGAGTGGCACTGCAGTGTCACGCAGGATGTCCCTTCCAAAAAACCCTCCCCAATCAGCACATGATGCAAAGAAAAAGAAAAGAAAAAAGAGGTGCAAGATGGAATTGTCCTTGGGCCCTCCCACCCACCCTTATGTTGTATAAACAAAACAGGACATGCACACTTTAACCAACCCATCATTTCAGTGACAGGGTCTGCCACACGACTGTGACTGATATGACGGGTTGGTTTGGACCCCCCCCAAAAAAGAAGCAATTAATCTCTCCTTGCACAAACTGGCTCTACAGAGGCAAGATGTCCACCTCATCTTCACCCTCCGATATATCACCGTGTACATCCCCCTCCTCACAGATTATCAATTCGTCCCCACTGGAATCCACCATCTCAGCTCCCTGTGTACTTTGTGGAGGCAATTGCTGCTGGTCAATGTCTCCGCGGAGGAATTGATTATAATTCATTTTAATGAACATCATCTTCTCCACATTTTCTGGATGTAACCTCGTACGCCGATTGCTGACAAGGTGAGCGGCGGCACTAAACACTCTTTCGGAGTACACACTTGTGGGAGGGCAACTTAGGTAGAATAAAGCCAGTTTGTGCAAGGGCCTCCAAATTGCCTCTTTTTCCTGCCAGTATAAGTACGGACTGTGTGACGTGCCTACTTGGATGCGGTCACTCATATAATCCTCCACCATTCTATCAATGTTGAGAGAATCATATGCAGTGACAGTAGACGACATGTCCGTAATCGTTGTCAGGTCCTTCAGTCCGGACCAGATGTCAGCATCAGCAGTCGCTCCAGACTGCCCTGCATCACCGCCAGCGGGTGGGCTCGGAATTCTGAGCCTTTTCCTCGCACCCCCAGTTGCGGGAGAATGTGAAGGAGGAGATGTTGACAGGTCGCGTTCCGCTTGACTTGACAATTTTGTCACCAGCAGGTCTTTCAACCCCAGCAGACTTGTGTCTGCCGGAAAGAGAGATCCAAGGTAGGCTTTAAATCTAGGATCGAGCACGGTGGCCAAAATGTAGTGCTCTGATTTCAACAGATTGACCACCCGTGAATCCTTGTTAAGCGAATTAAGGGCTGCATCCACAAGTCCCACATGCCTAGCGGAATCGCTCCCTTTTAGCTCCTTCTTCAATGCCTCCAGCTTCTTCTGCAAAAGCCTGATGAGGGGAATGACCTGACTCAGGCTGGCAGTGTCTGAACTGACTTCACGTGTGGCAAGTTCAAAGGGCATCAGAACCTTGCACAACGTTGAAATCATTCTCCACTGCACTTGAGACAGGTGCATTCCACCTCCTATATCGTGCTCAATTGTATAGGCTTGAATGGCCTTTTGCTGCTCCTCCAACCTCTGAAGCATATAGAGGGTTGAATTCCACCTCGTTACCACTTCTTGCTTCAGATGATGGCAGGGCAGGTTCAGTAGTTTTTGGTGGTGCTCCAGTCTTCTGTACGTGGTGCCTGTACGCCGAAAGTGTCCCGCAATTTTTCTGGCCACCGACAGCATCTCTTGCATGCCCCTGTCGTTTTTTAAAAAATTCTGCACCACCAAATTCAAGGTATGTGCAAAACATGGGACGTGCTGGAATTTGCCCATATTTAATGCACACACAATATTGCTGGCGTTGTCCGATGCCACAAATCCACAGGAGAGTCCAATTGGGGTAAGCCATTCCGCGATGATCTTCCTCAGTTGCCGTAAGAGGTTTTCAGCTGTGTGCGTATTCTGGAAAGCGGTGATACAAAGCGTAGCCTGCCTAGGAAAGAGTTGGCGTTTGCGAGATGCTGCTACTGGTGCCGCCGCTGCTGTTCTTGCGGCGGGAGTCCATACATCTACCCAGTGGGCTGTCACAGTCATATAGTCCTGACCCTGCCCTGCTCCACTTGTCCACATGTCCGTGGTTAAGTGGACATTGGGTACAACTGCATTTTTTAGGACACTGGTGAGTCTTTTTCTGACGTCCGTGTACATTCTCGGTATCGCCTGCCTAGAGAAGTGGAACCTAGATGGTATTTGGTAACGGGGGCACACTGCCTCAATAAATTGTCTAGTTCCCTGTGAACTAACGGCGGATACCGGACGCACGTCTAACACCAACATAGTTGTCAAGGCCTCAGTTATCCGCTTTGCAGTAGGATGACTGCTGTGATATTTCATCTTCCTCGCAAAGGACTGTTGAACAGTCAATTGCTTACTGGAAGTAGTACAAGTGGGCTTACGACTTCCCCTCTGGGATGACCATCGACTCCCAGCGGCAACAACAGCAGCGCCAGCAGCAGTAGGCGTTACACGCAAGGATGCATCGGAGGAATCCCAGGCAGGAGAGGACTCGTCAGAATTGCCAGTGACATGGCCTGCAGGACTATTGGCATTCCTGGGGAAGGAGGAAATTGACACTGAGGGAGTTGGTGGGGTGGTTTGCGTGAGCTTGGTTACAAGAGGAAGGGATTTACTGGTCAGTGGACTGCTTCCGCTGTCACCCAAAGTTTTTGAACTTGTCACTGACTTATTATGAATGCGCTGCAGGTGACGTATAAGGGAGGATGTTCCGAGGTGGTTAACGTCCTTACCCCTACTTATTACAGCTTGACAAAGGGAACACACGGCTTGACACCTGTTGTCCGCATTTCTGTTGAAATACCTCCACACCGAAGAG
Organism: Pseudophryne corroboree; assembly: GCF_028390025.1. Lineage (NCBI taxonomy): Eukaryota > Metazoa > Chordata > Amphibia > Anura > Myobatrachidae > Pseudophryne > Pseudophryne corroboree. The sequence continues at coordinate 155,529,801 of NC_086444.1, read as the reverse complement.
CTGATTTTTTGGGTATTTTCACCTGGCATGTCAACGGCCATATTCCTCCCACCGACAACAGGTGTCTCCCCGGGTGCCTGACTTAAACAAACCACCTCACCATCAGAATCCTCCTGGTCAATTTCCTCCCCAGCGCCAGCAACACCCATATCCTCCTCATCCTGGTGTACTTCAACACTGACATCTTCAATCTGACTATCAGGAACTGGACTGCGGGTGCTCCTTCCAGCACTTGCAGGGGGCGTGCAAATGGTGGAAGGCGCATGCTCTTCACGTCCAGTGTTGGGAAGGTCAGGCATCGCAACCGACACAATTGGACTCTCCTTGTGGATTTGGGATTTCGAAGAATGCACAGTTCTTTGCTGTGCTGCTTTTGCCAGCTTGAGTCTTTTCATTTTTCTAGCGAGAGGCTGAGTGCTTCCATCCTCATGTGAAGCTGAACCACTAGCCATGAACATAGGCCAGGGCCTCAGCCGTTCCTTGCCACTCCGTGTGGTAAATGGCATATTGGCAAGTTTACGCTTCTCCTCCGACAATTTTATTTTAGGTTTTGGAGTCCTTTTTTTTCTGATATTTGGTGTTTTGGATTTGACATGCTCTGTACTATGACATTGGGCATCGGCCTTGGCAGACGACGTTGCTGGCATTTCATCGTCTCGGCCATGACTAGTGGCAGCAGCTTCAGCACGAGGTGGAAGTGGATCTTGATCTTTCCCTAATTTTGGAACCTCAACATTTTTGTTCTCCATATTTTAATAGGCACAACTAAAAGGCACCTCAGGTAAACAATGGAGATGGATACTAGTATACAATTATGGACTGCCTGCCGACTGCAGACACAGAGGTAGCCACAGCCGTGAACTACCGTACTGTACTGTGTCTGCAGCTAATATAGACTGGTTGATAAAGAGAAGATGTCTATGTAACTATGTATGTATAAAGAAGACTGAAAAAAATCCACGGTTAGGTGGTATACAATTATGGACGGACTGCCTGCCGAGTGCAGACACAGAGGTAGCCACAGCCGTGAACTACCGTACTGTACTGTGTCTGCAGCTAATATAGACTGGTTGATAAAGAGAAGATGTCTATGTAACTATGTATGTATAAAGAAGAATGAAAAAAATCCACGGTTAGGTGGTATTACAATTATGGACGGACTGCCTGCCGAGTGCAGAGACACAGAGGTAGCCACAGCCGTGAACTACCGTACTGTGTCTGCTGCGACTGGATGATAAATGATATAAAAAATATATATATATCACTACTGCAGCCGGACAGGTATATATTATATATTATATAATGACGGACCTGCTGGACACTGTCTGTCAGCAGAATGAGTTTTATTTTTATAGAATAAAAAAAAAAAAACACACAAGTGAAGTCACACGACGAGTGTTTAACTTTTTCAGGCAATCACAATATAAGTATACTACTAACTATACTGGTGGTCAGTGTGGTCAGGTCACTGGTCAGTCACACTGGCAGTGGCACTCCTGCAGCAAAAGTGTGCACTGTTTAATTTTAATATAATATGTACTCCTGGCTCCTGCTATAACCTATAACTGGCACTGCAGTAGTGCTCCCCAGTCTCCCCCACAATTATAAGCTGTGTGAGCTGAGCAGTCAGACAGATATATAATATATATAGATGATGCAGCACACTGGCCTGAGCCTGAGCAGTGCACACAGATATGGTATGTGACTGACTGAGTCACTGTGTGTATCGCTTTTTTCAGGCAGAGAACGGATATATTAAATAAACTGCACTGTGTGTCTGGTGGTCACTCACTATATAATATATTATGTACTCCTGGCTCCTGCTATAACCTATAACTGGCACTGCAGTAGTGCTCCCCAGTCTCCCCCACAATTATAAGCTGTGTGAGCTGAGCAGTCAGACAGATATATATAATATTATATATAGATAATAGATGATGCAGCACACTGGCCTGAGCCTGAGCAGTGCACACAGATATGGTATGTGACTGACTGAGTCACTGTGTGTATCGCTTTTTTCAGGCAGAGAACGGATATATTAAATAAACTGCACTGTGTGTCTGGTGGTCACTCACTATATAATATATTATGTACTCCTGGCTCCTGCTATAACCTATAACTGGCACTGCAGTAGTGCTCCCCAGTCTCCCCCACAATTATAAGCTGTGTGAGCTGAGCAGTCAGACAGATATATATAATATTATATATAGATAATAGATGATGCAGCACACTGGCCTGAGCCTGAGCAGTGCACACAGATATGGTATGTGACTGACTGAGTCACTGTGTGTATCGCTTTTTTCAGGCAGAGAACGGATATATTAAATAAACTGCACTGTGTGTCTGGTGGTCACTCACTATATAATATATTATGTACTCCTGGCTCCTGCTATAACCTATAACTGGCACTGCAGTAGTGCTCCCCAGTCTCCCCCACAATTATAAGCTGTGTGAGCTGAGCAGTCAGACAGATATATATAATATTATATATAGATAATAGATGATGCAGCACACTGGCCTGAGCCTGAGCAGTGCACACAGATATGGTATGTGACTGACTGAGTCACTGTGTGTATCGCTTTTTTCAGGCAGAGAACGGATATATTAAATAAACTGCACTGTGTGTCTGGTGGTCACTCACTATATAATATATTATGTACTCCTGGCCCCTGCTATAACCTATAACTGGCACTGCAGTAGTGCTCCCCAGTCTCCCCCACAATTATAAGCTGTGTGAGCTGAGCAGTCAGACAGATATATATAATATTATATATAGATAATAGATGATGCAGCACACTGGCCTGAGCCTGAGCAGTGCACACAGATATGGTATGTGACTGACTGAGTCACTGTGTGTATCGCTTTTTTCAGGCAGAGAACGGATATATTAAATAAACTGCACTGTGTGTCTGGTGGTCACTCACTATATAATATATTATGTACTCCTGGCTCCTGCTATAACCTATAACTGGCACTGCAGTAGTGCTCCCCAGTCTCCCCCACAATTATAAGCTGTGTGAGCTGAGCAGTCAGACAGATATATATAATATTATATATAGATAATAGATGATGCAGCACACTGGCCTGAGCCTGAGCAGTGCACACAGATATGGTATGTGACTGAGTCACTGTGTGCTGTGTATCGCTTTTTTCAGGCAGAGAACGGATTATAAAGTAAACTGCACTGTCCTCACTAGTAAACTCTCTCCACTCAGTCTCTACACTTCTACAGTAACAGTACTCCTCCTAGTCAGCTCCAGTAAATCTCTCTCAGTCTCTTATAATCTAAATGGAGAGGACGCCAGCCACGTCCTCTCCCTATCAATCTCAATGCACGTGTGAAAATGGCGGCGACGCGCGGCTCCTTATATAGAATCCGAGTCTCGCGATAGAATCCGAGCCTCGCGAGAATCCGACAGCGTCATGATGACGTTCGGGCGCGCTCGGGTTAACCGAGCAAGGCGGGAAGATCCGAGTCGCTCGGACCCGTGAAAAAAAACATGAAGTTCTGGCGGGTTCGGATTCAGAGAAACCGAACCCGCTCATCTCTAGTGTTTATTACATTGCAGAGGGTAATCGGAGTGTCTCAATAGCTCAAGCAGCTTTAGTATTCACAAGGTTAAGCAGCGTTATATCGCTACAGTATTTCAGTAGTAAGGTTTACAGTATAAACAATCTTTCACTGTGTTGCATACAAGGTTTACTGAGTGTCATCCCGTGAGCGTCTGCGCCGCTCGTGTTCCCCTCGTGGTCACGAGCGTACGCTACACTAGTAGCTTAGCATTACGGTAGTCGACCGCCTATAGCGTGCTCGACACCAAGCGTTAAGCTGTGAGCGAGCGTGCCGCATGTGCGTCTCGACCACGGATAAGCGTCTGCTACGCTAAGTGCGTACCCTTACGGTACCCCATACGCCAATTGCGTACTGAGTCTCTTACCTGTATATAGTGAAGTTATAAGGTAATAAATCGGCATTATCACTCATTAGAATAAATTAAGATAAATAGGATGAAATTAAGAAATATTATATAAAAAAACTTTTTTCTATCCAATTTATCAGAAAAAGGTTTCACCCTACACAATAATTAAATGGAATATCCCAATTCGTTATTGAATTATTTTAAAAATATTCTAACTGATTAATTAATTCATTAAATAACCAATCTAGTTAACTCTCTTTTCTAATTAAGTTATCCGTTAGAAAAACTAAGGTTATTGATTAATATCTTGATTGCATGAACCAATATAGTGGTTATCCCTAATGTCACTGTTTATAAGTAAAAGAAACAGACTACTTTATGTTAATTGAACTACCATACTATTCATTATTGATAATTAATGAATTAACTACGCCCGGCTAATGCTTTAAATTGAGGCTGTCAGGACACTGCGAATGTCCGACTGAATAAGCTCATTGCGAAACGTACGTCCGGAGAGGGCGGCTAGGCTACGTGCAGCGCACACGTGAGCCGCCGCTCGGCAGCAGTCACTAGCGGCTGGGCAGAAGCCGCTTTCCGCAGCGTGTCCACACAGTCCGCTTACCGCCGCTCACACTCACATGGGCAGCGCTACATGTCAGCAGCGCTTATCAGATCCCTTGAAAGCAGCAAGACAGAACACCCTTAATAGCGGGTCTTGAGAGGAATAATCACTCTGAGCTATTTGAGGTATTTCAGTTGACCCTCTCATCCACTGTAATTTCCCACTCTCTCCCTGCAATGTGATTACACACCAGGGAGCTTTTGTGTCTGTCAGAGGACAGCAGAAGTCGATGCTACTTTTCCTATATTCTGTCCCAGTGTGTGAATTTATCCTGCTCTCATTATGCCCATTCACTGCCATTTTTGACACATGGGCTAACAGCAGAAGGGATAAGTCACGTATACACTGTGATATACTGCACAACTCCTTGGTACTTTCCCATGAACAGCATTGCTCTATAATTAGTACTACAAAGGGAAAATGTCTCTCCAAATATGTTACTAACTGTTTTTCATTGATATAATTTCCCCCATTTGTGGGCACAATAAGAATTAATGAGGCCTTGATTTTTTGGTGTATAGCTGAGAGTGCTATCATTGTGGTTTAAAGGCTTTTTCTTTATTACCATTATTGCAACCACTCTGTGGAACATGAATTAAGGAGTTCTGCTCTCCTCGTATACAACTGAAAGTGTTACCATTGTGGCTGAACGGTCTTTTACTCTTGCTACTATTATTACTACCACTCTGTTGAAGTTGCTACATAATATGTAGTTTTTCCCACATATTGCAGCTACAACTATTCATTCTGGCAAAATTACAAAAATTGTATCTTTTTGTATAAAAAGGGTTATGAGACATAATATCTGTAGACCAACCTTTTCTGTTACAACTGTTGCTTTCAAAAGTGTTACGAGACACAACACCTGTAGATCAACCCTTTCTGTTGCAATTATTGCTTTCAAACCAGTGAGACACCTGGATAAGCAGGCTGCACAAAAGTATATATACCTCTCATGCCGTTTCATGTGACTGCTGCCACGTAACCAGTGTATTTCTGAGAAAAGACACATGTGACTTATACTACAAAATCCATTGAGGATCCCATATATATTATCATAACATCAATGTGTCAGTATATAACCTCATTCTGAAATGCATTGTCCACAATTTGTTGGAAATGTAAGTATTATATTCTCGTACTGAGCTATTTAATATTTAATATTCAGTTCCTACAATTAATAAGTTTTATTAAAATTTAATAAGGAGTACTGATTATTAATTTACTCCTTTAAGGAATATACATGCATATATATATAAAAAGCATTATTCCTTTTTTCACAAATACCATTGTTTAATACTGTTACACTTTTTTTAAAGAAAATATTTAATAAAAGTTATGTTTTAATTAACTAATTTTTCAAATTCAACAAAAGAGTGCACCACAAAGAAAGCCTTCTTGGAGCAGGTCTTTTTTATTACCTGCTCATTAGCTCAAATTCTACATTGTAATTTGCTTACTGGTGCACCTCCAGCATAAATAGAATACAGAGTATCTTACTGGAAATATCTTTCTAGAAATTGCTGGTTAATAAATCTATGTGACTGAATCACATCCTGTGCATAATCTACCTAGGGCTCACCCCCTATTTGTTGTACTATTTATCAATGTGGGTCTGAACAGTGATAATGCCAGATATTGCATAATTGTTTTTTTCTCACTTTGCAAGTACAGGATCTTATCAGAGAGTCCGTGCCCCTGCAAGACTTTCTTGATACATTGCCCTAATCAATCATTTATTATTTCTGTGACATATAGCATTAAGAAATTGTAGTTATCAGGCTTAAAATTTGGGGATATAGAAATGCCCACACTGTTACAATAGGATTTAGAATAGGATTTGATACATTAAGTAATAACTAATACTTTGGACAGTCATTCACCAGATTGGTTCATCAGGGTCAGATTGACAATCGGGCAGATGGGATTACAGTTGAAGTCCTCCACAATAAATATCATCATGACAGCAACCTCATGTTCTTCCCCATTTCCTCCCATTTACAGTACCTCTGTTCTTCCCCCTTTCCTCCAATCTTCTCTTGACCTTCCCCTTTTCTCCCATCTCCCCCTGCTCTCTCCTCTGAAAATGGCTTTAGCTGCCTATACCAAGCATCCCTGACCTTGGTAAATCCGACAGTTTAGCAGCCCCCATAGAAAAATAATGGTGCCTGCTGTGCAGTCACATTGGAAGTACCCTCCTTCTTAAATCCTGGGAATACTCAGCTTTTGTAGGGATACCTATGAAATGTCTGTTTTCAGAAGATTTCCTGCAAAATCACTTTTATAAATATGCGCCTTACCCAGTGGCATCACTAGGGTTGGCGTCACCCAGTGCGGTAAGTCTCAGGGTCATCCCCCATGGCATTGAAGACTGGGATGCTGAAGGTGCACAAGCTCCCCTTTCTCTATCCCATATCTCTCTAAGGGGCCTATTTATCACCATCCGCATCCAGGATGCGGATGACAGGTGAAACTCGCACTGCGATAATTGATTACATCACAGGGATGTATCAATTATCGCATGCAGGAACAGAGCTTGCAGTCAAGCTCTGTCCCTGCGATGCCTCTTCGCAGCATCATCGGGGTATTTAAAAAAAAAAATACCCTGATGTCCTGCTGCGCATGCGCCCCCCCCGCCGATATCGCCGCTACTGCCGCCCCCCAGTCGACTTCCCCCGTCGCGACTCCCCCCGCGTGCCGCGGACACCCCCCCAGCAGGATAATATACTCACCTGTCTAGGGAGCCAGTCCGTGCTGCTTCAGGAGGCTGCCGGGAGCTGGGTCCTTCTCCTGCGCTGTGACCAACGGTGCTGTAAAGTGCGCTGCCATTTCGCAGCATCACTTTACTGCACCGGGGTCATATTAGCGCATATGGTGGACCCGGCAGCGCTCACTGGAGCAGCGCACACCAGCTCCCTGGACAGGTCAGTATGTTTTTGTTTTGTTTTTTTACATTGTGATCAGCTTGTGTGTCCATCGGACACACATAGCTGATCACTCTGCCGGGTCCCCGCTCAGAAAGCTGGGCAAAAGGGTGCTTATCGCAGTGCTGCCCTGTGAACTCGCCAGCCTGAGCTGGCGAGATTATCACAGGGCACACTGCGGTATTTTTTCACATTTTTTTTAGTAAATTTGGCCACATCACATTTCCCATTGTAAGTATGAGGAATGCAATGTGGGTTACAAAAAAAAAGTGAATTAAAGGGTTTGGAGCAGTTTTTCATGAATACTGCTCCAAATGCCCTTTAATACAGTCAGGTGATACTAAAATAATGTGAAAAGGGTGTGAAAACACCCTTTTGCACATTATTTTAGTAAAAATAATGTTAATAAATAGGCCCATAAATCCCACCATCTAAAGAAGTGTCACTGCCCCCTCCCTCTGTATTTTGCTGTCTTCCACCTCTCCTCCCCTCTACAATAGTGGTAATCCTTTACAGCTCTTTCCTTCGCTGTGTGGCTGCCTGTAGCTGATGCTGCCTCCCCAGCGTTCTCTCTTTTTCCCTGTCCATAGTTGGTCCTCTCGCTGCTGCTGGGGATAGGTGGCGGCGCTGTGCCTGCTGGGAGAGGCACTGTCCAGGGCTAATCTGGGCACTTCTGCTCTCTTGCAGGCCCATGTGTGCCCACATTTTGCCAGTGTCTCTCTAACACTGGGCCCTTTATAGGGGTTGATGTGTTGGGAGCCAGTTCCTTGCAGCAGTGTTACACCTCAGTAACAAGAGGATTGTTGTGAACATTTGTCTAAAGTTATTAATCAGTTCTGCCCACTGCCTGGGTCCCACGGCAACCACATGCTGCTGTGTGTGTCAGTGGCGGAAGTACCGGAGTCAATGGAGTCAGCTGCCGGCAGGCTCCAGCAGTGTAGGGGGCACTTCCTCCATTGTCTCTGGTGCACTTCCATCACTGTGTGCTCCTCCAGAGTCCAGACACTTGCAGCCAAATTAGTTGAGAAAGGGAAGGTGGGGTTTGTCGACAGTGTGTCCGCCCCCCTGACACCCTGGCTGCCCGGATCCCGCACACTGTCATCATCAGAGAAGAGGAGACTGGGCTTTCCAGCAGTGTGCCTGCCCCCCTGACTGCTTGGCTCCCGCATGCTAACTCCATCACTAAAGGGGAAGTGGTGCTTTCCGGCAGTGTGCCCGCCCCCACTGACAGCAGCAGGGAAGGGTTGGCGGGGCTTTCTGGTAGTGTGCCCGCCCCCCTGGCTCCCGCACGCTAACACCAGCGCTGAAGGGAAAGTGGTGCTTTGGTTCCGGTAGTGTACCCACCCCCCTGACTCCCTCATTCCCCGGCTCCCGCACGCTGACATCAGCAGAGAAAGGGAGACGGAGTAACTGGCGAGCAGAGGGACTGAAGGTGGGGAGAGTGCTGAGACAGGGGCAATGGCTTTGTGTGTGGTTATGTTTGTTTATATGTTGCTGTGTGTATATGTGATTGTGTGTGTGTGAGTTAATATGTGTGTAAATATATGTGTGTATATATGGCTGAGTGGGTATATGTGGTTATGTGTGCATACTGTGGGGGGAATTCAATTGTTATCACGGGTCCCCGCACCCACACGCACCTGCTGGCAACTATTCAAATGTTTCTGACAGCGGGTGCAAGACCTTAATTTCAGCTCGCTACACCACCGGGGTGGTGAGCTGAAATGTGCGAAGAGTGACCCGTTTGGCCGCCCAAACGGGACTTTTGGCGTCGTGCTCATTCGTTTAGTCAGGTTTTGCCGCTTTACGCGGCTAAACCTGACTGATATGGGCGTGATCAGCGTGATAACAGGGGACAATTGAATATCATCCTGCGATCTCCTGTCACTTTAGAATTGAATTCCCCCTGTATGTGTGAATGTATGTGTGTATAACAGCTGTAGGTTTTATACCTCAATAATCAGTACACAATCACAAAGCAATGTCCGTAGCTCCTCCGTGTGTCACAATAGGCCCTATATCAGTGTCTGCCCCAGGCCCATGTGACACTCAGTCCGACCCTGGATGCTGGGATATTGGTGGTGAAAGTAGGGGGAGGGGGTACCATCACCTATCTCGCCTCCGGGCATCTAGTGCAAACTTACGCCCCTGGTGTGTGTGCATAGCTAACATGAAAAAGAAGTTCAGAGGTGCAGAGGACTTGTAGGAGTGGAGCTGCTGTCTGCCTGAGTCTACACTGAGTACTGAGTTACTGATGCCTCCTCGGATCACTCAGGGAGCGATCCGCAGAGACAGGTTAGAAGAGGAAAAAATGCACCGAAAAATTGTGTCACCCCTTTAGAGGGTTCTATAAATTCTCTACCATCTGTATACAAATAAGAGGTTTCTTGTTAATGTTTACTGTTGACCTTTTGTAGAGCACTACATAATGCATGCAAATTATTGGTTGATTAACATATGACCTATTAGTACCTGATATACACAGAGTATCCTGTTTCAAAGTGACTAAAATGTGTAACAAATCATTTCAGTGAAACTTAGAAAAGTATTAGATGAAGATAAGTGCTTCTGCACATCAGGCTAGCTTCATAGAGCTATTATAGCAAGTATTTAGGCTAATTGGCTCAACCGCAATATGCTTCTTATTACACTCAGAGGCATATGTTCATACCAGGCGCCTGGAGGTGAAATAGCAATTATTGGCTACCCCCCATCCAGTGACTCCGGCTTGCACATATGCTGATGTCCCAGCGACTTGGTACATCTAGGAGAATAAAGGTTCCTTAATGCTGCTAATTGTGGAGATAAGAAATCTTTATTTTTGGGTGCTGGCTGCAAATAATAATGAATAGAGCCCTGATGAGGGGTTTAATCAAAGCTTAGAGAGAGATAAAATTGTGAGAGTTAAAGTACCAGTCAATCAGCTTCTGCCTTACATTTTACAGGCTGTGTTTGAAAAATGACAGGAGCGGATTGGCTGGTACTTTATCTCTATCCAAGCTTTGCTAAATCCCCCCTTAAAAGTTTTATTATAATAATTATTGCATTTTCTTAAACCCAACTTCTGCTCAACTTTCTTTCCTCATACAAGACACAGCAGCAGAGCATACTTTGGTCTGTTATCAGACACATTGCAAACTCTTCAGATGAAAGGGTCTTCAAAAGGGGTTCGTGAGCTTCGACAGCAGTCAGCAGTAACTGCAGCAAATCACTATGAAATGAGCGGAGAGAGATCTTTTCTAGTCCAGCAGCCCCCTTTGCCTGTCTTTCTTGGTGCCCCTCTGACAGCAGGAGCCCAGTGGCAAATGCCTCCATTGTCTCTGGGAGTTACGCCACTGATTACACTTGTAACCAAAAGGAAAAAAAAACAGAAACAAAGAAAAGATTTCCTGAACCTACTGTACCACATTAATTCCTGTAACTATAACAACAGGGCTGTAAAATGATTTATGGAGCACCTAAAGAAAATCAGGCACTCAACCATCTGGAAATTCAAAATAACAAATGTAATACAGAGCATATACTTCCATCCTGCCTGTTTATGCAGTTTGGGCAAACACTGCTCATTCTGAGTGCACCTGGCAGAGAGAATCCAGAGCCTCTGTGAATAACACGCCATGCTGCTGCACCTGGTGCACCATGAGTAGGCCAGGAATTTCCATGTGATGGGGAGGTTATTTGTGGGGGCTCCAGAGCTTGCTCTTAGGTTGCCCAGCCTGTACTCCAGCTCTGAATATGAAAAATGAATAACACCTATTCTGACACTTATTTAGCTCTTTTTACTGGTGCCTCCACCCAGTGCAAGCTTAAGGTAAACAAGGGCCTGGAGTAGAAAATGATGAAGGGCCTATTGTGTGCCACCACAGGAGTGTGACCAGTGCTAGTGATTGGGAAGGAGGTGGTGATGGGGGGGTGTACCAGTGATCACATGTACTTGTGCCGCTTTTGTATACTTTTTCAATGGGCTTTTACAGCCCGTGGCTTGGCCCTGCCCAAACTCCGCTCCCAGAACTTTACTATTGTCATCGGAAAGCACCGCTCTGGCTGCCTCCCATCCCCATATGCAGGCATTTTTTAAAGGGGAAATTATTAGAATAACACAAAGAAGATATCTATGACACAGAATCTGTGTCATAAATATCTTCTTTGCATTATTTTAATCATTATGACAGGGGAGGCACTACCTCCCCTGCTTCCCCTGACTGCACCCCCCTGCTGTGTACCTGTGCTATGGGCAGCGATGCAAGTGGGCAGGTATGGGTGGGTATGGCATACCATTAAGAATTTAGCCGCAGGTACGCCGTACCCACTGTCGTCGGGCCGCCGCTCACTGTGACTGCACTGCCGCTGAGCCACTCACCAGTTACAGCAGCGCTACCGCTGGCTGCTATATGAGGGGAGGAGAGCGCAGCGCTTCTCCTACCCCTCAGTTCTCAGTGATGTCCGGTCTCCGATCCGCCGGCTGCTGCGGCGGGGGGTGATCTCAATAAGGCACCGGTTTGCTATCCAATCAGAGCTCGTGGACCGGCAGCCGTGGCTCCTGATTGGCTGCTGGTCCGCGAGCTCTGACTGGCTAACGAACCGACGCCTCATTTGAGATACCCCTCCACTGGAGCTGCACAGACCGGACTTCACGAGCATTGAGGGGCAGGAGAGGCGCTGTGCTCTCCTCCACTCACACAGCACATACAGGCAGCGGTGAGCAGGGGGCACTGTATATCTGGCACTGTGGGGGCAAATGTGTATCTGGCACTGTGGGGGCGTTTGTGTAGCTGACACTGTGGGGCAATGTATATCTGGCACTGTGGGGCAATATATATCTGGCACTGTGGAGGCATTTGTGTATCTGAGACTGTGGGGGCATTTGTGTATCTGGCACTGTGGGGCATTTGTGTATCTGGCACTGTGAGGGCATTTGTGTATCTGGCACTGCGGGGCAATGTGTATCTGGCACTGTGGGGCAATGTATATCTGGCACTGTGGGGGCATTTGTGTATCTGGCACTGTGGGACAATGTGTATCTGGCACTGTGGGGGCAATGTGTATCTGGCACTGTGGGGCAATGTGTATCTGGCACTGTGGGGGCATTTGCGTATCTGGCACTGTGGGGGCATTTGTGTATCTGGCACTGTGGGACAATGTGTATCTGGCACTATGGGGGCATTTGTGTATCTGGCACTGTGGCACAATGTGTATCTGGCACTGTGGGGGCAATGTGTATCTGGCACTGTGGGGCAATGTGTATCTGGCACTGTGGGGGCATTTGTGCATCTGGCACTGTGGGACAATGTGCATCTGGCACTGTAGGGGCAATGTGTATCTGGCACTGTGGGGCAATGTGTATCTGGCACTGTGGGGACATTTGTGTATCTGGCACTGTGGGGTGTCGAAGTCGAAAATATTACATAGAGAGAACATACAGACTCCACACATTATGAGTCGCTATGCTTGCAAATACGCGCAGCGAGCACAGCAATATATGGTAACATAAGCATTTACACAGACATGCAACAAAGATAGATTCAACACATATTTCATACAGCACATAAATTTAAACATATCAAGCACCAGACATCATAAGGTTTCAAATTATATAATGGACTAACGTCATGTATGTGTATTATTGGAGCGGAGCAAGATGGACATGTCGTGCTTGGTGTCAAAGTAACCAGATTACTGTGTAGATTCATTTGATGACTGTGGTTAAGTTGTAGCACATTGCCATGAGTAGATATTATTAAATGTATGAAAGCTAAAGTCCTGGAAGACAGCATGCTTGCAGCTTGGTACCAGTGGCTATCTCCTGTAATTACACCATCAAGGCTTGCATATGAACTGACCAATGACTCATCATGAATGATAAAGTTCCCTTCCCTAGACCAATAGCAAGAGATCTGTACACGCCCAACAGCCTGAGTGTATTGCTGAACACACACACAGAAGTTTTTGTTTGTCCCAGATGCTGATCGAGATGGGTTTCTGCCGATACTCTGCTGTGAGCATGGAGGGGGAGCGTGGTGAGCATTGAGGGAGATGGTAATTGTATTGCTGGCTGTGTCTGTAATGAATTACAGTAGTTTGTAATAACTGCTTCCTGAGTAAGTTGTAACCATGTAACTATATATATACTGTATATTGTGATATATTGAATACATATCCTTTTAATAACAAATATATACATCAATGAGCTTTGGAACTCAGATAATATGTGGGTGTATTGTTTTCTCTTATGGGATGTAGTGTTTAGCAATGTATAGCGCACATTCATAGCACATGGTAATAAGATGCGCCTGGCGTTCGCAATATATATTAGAGCTGGCATTTTAAATATTTGTTAGAAAGTAATTTGACTTGAACAGATGGGGGCGTGTCTGCGATATCACATTCTTAATGATTGCACTGTACAAACGCCACTGTGGTCTACCAGCTAAAGATGGACGCATCGCGACATACTGCCGAATCACATATGTTTGTTTTTTTATTGTGTTATCAGTAAGGCGCTGATATGAAATTCAAGGGACAATGTGTTTCTCACAATAGTTAAAATGCTACAGCGTATTTTTATTGTTGCAAAACAAAGTTCAAATAAGTTATATTGTGTTTGATTCAGATTGGATTGTTTATCTGTTAAGTAAATTTAAAGAACATTTAAAAGTTGCTGCATAGCCATAATATAGCTGTGTTAGCATGCTGAGAAAATTCGTATATTTTTAAACTCAGGCCTAAAGTAACTTTTGGTGCCTGTATAGAGTGTAATTTCTGTGTGACAAAAGAGCCGCATGGTCTGTCCTCCATTTTGGGCTAGCCACATGGCCTGTCCACCATCTTGTTCAAGCCACATGGATGTGAAAGGGGGAGGAGCAGTGGCCATTTTAGGAAGGTCACTTTATCCAAATTTCTAAATAGCTGACTTTCAGTCTGGTTAAAACAATCAGTTTCCTTTGTCACAAAGAAACAATACATATCTACAAATCCAGCACCATTTATAAGTTACCAATGAATTTATTTAACCCATGCCATAGTCAATTACAAATAGTTTCAATTGGGCCTAGTGAGAGTAAATGGTGAGATAAGTGAATACTTTTTTTTTGTCTGTGTGTAATTCCCTTACATCAAGTGGGGGAGTTGCACACAGATAGAAAAAAAAAGTGAGAGGTTTTTTTTTTCTCTTTCTTTTTCTTCCAAGACTTGTTGACTCTGTTTGCTAGTGTAGGATAGCCATTGAAATGTTAATTAACTTGTGTAACTACTTTCTTGTACAAGCAAGGCAAATATCTTTGATATGCAAATCATAGAGGCCCTGATAGAATACAGTCATTCAGTGTGTCCACGAATACATATGAAGGTGTTTCATAGAAGTGCAGTATATAGTGTGTGTATATATATATATATATATATATAATATTATAATTATGTGTATATTTATATCAGTGTATGTTCTGCAAGATAGCTATCCAATCTGAATCATAGCATTTAAATTATAGATTATTGCAGTCATTATAAATCTGTGTGAAATCGATTACATTTATTTGCTATATATATATATTTGAATTAGTGTGTTAAGGGAGTAATTACAAAAACATGAAACGCAGTTCTGGCCTAGTCGCTTAGGTTTATACGGAACAATTGTGTGTCATGTTAGTGAGTAATAGTAGTTTTTATTGCTCACATTTATCAAGATAGTGTGGTTTATTAAATTGCTAATGCACGTTTGTACACGTGGTACGGTATGTGAGGACAGCGTACAGAGGTCGCACACGTGGCGTAGAGACACGCACGGTTGCGTGTTTATGCAAGGTTGCATAGAGTTGCGAGCACAAATTATAACCGCACAATAGCAGTTCAATTTAAGGCGGGATAGAATACATTTAATACTATAGCACATAACTATCCGATTTCAAAAGCAGATTAATATAATACTTTGTTTAAACTGTACTACCTCTGGGATAAGACTACTAGTCAAAGGGAGTGATATTTTCTGTACAGAAAAGAAAAACACTGTGTATCTGAGTGAGTGAAAATCGGAGTGGATGTATTGAACCGGGAAATCGGGATCCCGTGGGAACACTGGGTTAGTAGAGGCCCAGTGGCGTAAGGTCCACTACCTTACATGAATATATAGAGAAATACGCAAGTCATGAGGAGACTTGCACAGGAGCGTGATAGGGATTTGTAAATTGTGAATATATAATTGTGAATTGAAGTAAAGTTTTTTTTTGTTACACTTCGGCTGAGGAGCGCAGCTTGTGGATTCGACTCCCGCAATCGTAGGGCATTTAGATAACAAGTATCTATAGGCCGTGCGATTGAACTGCACGTTTGTGTGTTCAACACAGCACAACGTGATACTATTGTGTCTTATTTGCTGTGGAAAGCATACACAGATGTGATTGTGTAAACAAGTGACGTTCAGCAGCCAGGGCTCAGGCAGAAGAGGTGCGGCCCAAGGGGTCAGCAAGGTTTATAATGTGTGGGAAATATGGTCCACACGCAAAGGCTTTTTGCAATGAATGGGTATGTATGACTGCGGGGGATAGGGCATCATTTCCTAGGGTTGGTGATTTGATCCTGAGGTATTGCAGGTAGTATGTCTAACCAAAGTCATATAAGACAAGAACGGAAATATAAGAACTGTTTGAACTTGTAGCAACAATAAACAAGTAGAAAAAAAGAGAAAGCAAGTACACCGCCATATGTAGATGTGGAAGCAGTTACGGCCAGCATATAAACTATAGAAAATAATAAAAATATGAAAAATATGAATGTGACCTATATATGTACTAATGAATGTCGAAGTTTTATTTAGGAGGAGAAGGCGACCTGACTGGTTCAACCATTTCTCACGCACTCAGAGGAGTATCCAACCCGTAAAAGAAGAGCAGTAACCTGCAGGGGAAGTGGCTGAGACCAGTGGAACTGATAAGTATGGAGTCATTCGAGTACATATACAGTAAAACCCAAAAATAAAATAAAAATCAAGAAAGTAACGTCAGAAATGGCGAAAAACATGTCCGCACATTAGTATTTGCCAGTAGGAAAGCGGACAGAGATAGGGTAACCCCCGGGTATTTCTTTTAGTTACCATATAAGAAGTATTCATTCCTAGTAATGCCCATAGTCAAGATGAGCTCAGAAATGTTTGTTGGACCATGTACAGACCCTTAATACGGGATGAGAAGGATTGAATGAATACTTCACATGACCTTGAAGCTTGTTGATTTTTTTTTTGTCCTTTGCAGTACTAGAAAATTCTCCATCTAGATAAGATCACTGGTAAACACTAATTCGGCAAATGGGAGGAATGAAAGAAGTGCAACATTACCCTTTGACAAAAACCTGCTAAAGTTACGATTGAGCCTCTACGATGATAAACCCTTTACTTTCCTTCTTTTCCTAACAGCAGTGGCCCCTGACTAACTTAATCGACAGAGATTTTGTTAAATGTGAAATACATATATTGTACTCCCACTCAGGAAGTACAAGGTATGTTAGATACTCTCAAAGACTAATGTTGCATTACACTGTTCTAGATTCATGTCCATCACAGGTAGAGGAAATTATCTCACAGATACCGGGTTCCCTATGAACTTAGGATGGACAGGACACTGGATTGATGGTGAATGTAGCCCCAGTAGTAGTACAAATAAAAGGTGGCAAGATAGCTCAAAAAATCCCTCAGTACCCTCTGAAGCCAGAGGTAGAATTAGGAGTATACCCCATCATAGAACGGCTGCTACAGCAGGGCATCCTAGTCAGGACGTCCAGCACAGCCAATAGTCCCACCTTCCCTGTGAAAAAGAGTGGGGGGAGGGGTTACAGGCTAGTGCAGGATCTAAGGGGGATAAACAATCCAGTTGTCATTTTAATAAAATCCTCTCCACCTCTACAAACTTATCTGTCACCAACCTCTATTCTGTTTCTCCACAGTTTCCTCTTCATCTTTTGCGTTCACACAGGGTGGTACAATACATGGACCCGATTACAGTTCAAACACTACATGCCTAATTGGTCCTTCAGAGTTCTGCCCGAACCCAGTATATCTCACCAGCATGATGACACAAGTATTACTGCAGTGTGCCTTGTCATGCACAAAGGGTGGAGGAAGGATGAGAATACTGGTGATTGGAAATTTTGTATAGACACTGATATGCCCATTGGTGAACGCATACATGATATTTTCTTCTTCTTTCTCTCCTCCAGAGATGTTATTTTTTTTTTCTTCTTTTTTTTTTTTTTTTTTTTTTAATTATGCTCATGGAAACATATAACAGTTAAAATAAGATACAAATTTGTGTTCCCTACAGGAAAAGGAGGTCTGGAAGTCGAAGGGGTATGGTTAGGAGTCCCCAGGACTCTGGCGAGATGGACAAGGTAAGCCAGTGGCCCCCAGGACGTATCTCCCAAGCCTAGCTGAGGTGGCATATGGTCTGACTCACCTAGGGTAAGGAAGGTATGTGCAAATTGGTAAGAGCTTACTGGCGTGTACCAGGGTTCTCTTCTCAGGCAAGCAGGAAAGCAATGACCTGTCTTACTTGCATGAGGAAGAACATTTGGTAAGGTAGTACTAACAGAGCCATCCCATATCCCTCCTGCAGACGGACCTTTTCAGGTAATACAAATCGACTTCGTACAGTTAACACCCTTTAGGAATTATTGTTATGTATTGGTGTGCACTGATGTTTTCTCAAACTGGGTAGAGGCATTTCCTGCCGCCACAGATGCTGCTGTGTTTACCGCAAAGAAAAATTGTGCAGAAATTTGTGTGTAGATATGGTACCCCTATAAGTAGGAGCAAAGGGATACTGGACTATTGTGGTCATAGACACTGCCACTAGTATAATGTAGCATCGGAACTACTCCCAGATCTTCACTTAACCAATCACCCTCTTCAAAATATTTTTGTTGGTTTTTTTTTTGGTTTTTTTGGAAGACAACCTCATGTCATGATTGATCCACGCAATGATCAGAAATACACCAATGAGGTGACAGTACAGTACCTTATCGAGATGAGCCAGCATTTGAGAACTTGACAAAAGAACTTGAAACTGTTGATTCCTGGTATGCCAAATACTAACTGTCTTGATTGTGAACCAAGAGACTGTGTGATTGTTCTTACGCTCAGGTTGCCTAATAGACAGGTGGGAAGGACCATACCAAGTTTTGTTGACAGCACTACCCCAGTTAAAGTAGCCGAGGGAGAGACTTGGGTCCACGATTCCCATTGCAGGAAAGTCAGTAGTCCGGAAGGAACTCGTAAATGGAGTGAGATCGCAAAAGTATCACCAGAGAGTATGTTCCGTGAAGACCGAGAGGCGGCACTGTTGAACACTACCTGAGCGTGCTAAAGGATTACAGAAAGACCAGTCGTTATAATTGATTTGCTATGGACAAGATTTATTTTGTTCTATTTTTTTTTTTTTCCGCTGACAAACATTTTTTTTTCAGGACATTCTATTTTTGCGAGGGTTTTTCATGAGGAGTCGAGTGTGGGACTGCAAATGGTTCTGAAGGAAGGAGTGATTTCCTTATAGGATCCCAGGATTAGCCTATCAGTTTGTTAAAGCCAGAGAAAATCAAAGGTCTAGTAGTTACGGAGTTCGGAGGTAACGTGATAGGCTATTGTCTGAGGAATACTGTATTTTGTAGTTATTGTGACCCCATAATTAAATATGAGTGCATCCAGAGATGTCAGTTTAGCTATAAGGCAGCATTTGACAGTCATCCCTTGAGTGATTACCACTTACTAGTGGGTAAGGTCTTAAACCAAACGGAATGTTGGATGTGCTCACAGGTACCTCTAAGACGCAGAGATGCAGGATTAGTGCCATATTTTTGGCCCCCTAGTCTTAAGATCCACCAGTACCATAGATACATCCTTGGTATGTTTAAATCTCACAAATTTCAGGAAATCAGGAAATTGGGAGGTAATCAGGAACAATCAGACAATGGCTATTCACACATAGCAGATAAAGAGCTCATTAATATATGTGGAAGAAAGGTTTATGAGTGGCTCTCCCCGAACTCCGAAGATTTATGTTATCTAGGAAGGACACTACTTATAACCCTTGTTCAATGATGAAACAGACCTAGCATACGTTCCAGAAATGGAAACAATGTTCAGAAAATGATAGGAATATATATATCATGAAAAGTTTATATGTCACTTTCACGATTTCTTTGTGTTTTCTCCCTCTACCCAGAAAAACCTCAATTGAATCCGAACATCAGTGTACAAAGACGTAGGTACATGTTTGTGTGAAATGTTCGTTCAAATCAGACATTATAGGCCATAGCACTGTCCCAGCATACTCTATAGGTTGAATGTCGTCCCACACCCAACCAGTGGTCCCGTGACCGCCGAGTGCATATAGAGGATATCTCGTCCTCCTCCCTGTCTTCCCCAAATATAGTCAAATGTCTGATGTGCAAAATGAATACATACTTGTGTCTAGGTCACCGATTATTGTTTGAAATATTTTTTTCTTATGTTAATAATTTATGGCAGTTATTGTTTACTGCCAAAGGATGGACTGTTGAAGTCAAAAATATTACATAGAGAGAACATACAGACTCCACACATTATGAGTCTCTATGCTTGCAAATACACGCAGCGAGCACAGCAATATATGGTAACATACGCATTTACACAGACATGCCACAAAGATAGATTCAACACATATTTCATACAGCACATCAATTTAAACATATCAAGCACCAGACATCATAAGGTTTCAAATTATATAATGGAGTAACGTCACGTATGTGTATTATTGGAGCGGAGCAAGATGGACATGTCGTGCTTGGTGTCAAAGTAACCAGATTACTGTGTAGATTCATTTGATGACTGTGGTTAAGTTGTAGCACATTGCCATGAGTAGATATGATTAAATGTATAAAAGCTAAAGTCCTGGAAGACAGCATGCTTGCAGCTTGGTACCAGTGGCTATCTCCTGTAATTACACCATCAAGGCTGGACGTTGCTTGCATATGAACTGACCAATGACTCATCATGAATGAGAAAGTTCCCTGCCCTAGACCAATAGCCTGAGTGTATTGCTGAACAAACACACAGAAGTTTTTGTTTGTCCCAGATGCTGATCGAGATGGGTTTCTGCCGATACTCTGCTGTGAGCATGGATGGGGAGCGTAGTGAGCATTGAGGGAGATGGTAATTGTATTGCTGGCTGTGTCTGTAATGAATTAGTTTGTAATAACTGCTTCCTGAGTAAATTGTAACCATGTAACTATATATATACTGTACATTGTGATATATTGAATACATATCCTTTTAATAACAAATATATACATCAATGAGCTTTGGAACTCAGATAATGTGTGGGTGTATTGTTTTCTCTTATGGGATGTAGTGTTTTGCAATGTATAGCGCACATTCATAGCACATGGTAATAAGATGCGCCTGGTGTCCGCAATATATATTAGAGCTGGCATTTTAAATATTTGTTAGAAAGTAATTTGACTTGAACAGGGGGCATTTGTGTATCTGGCACTGTGGGGCAATGTGTATCTGGCACTGTGTGGGCATAGTGTATCTGGCACTGTGGGGCAATGTGTATCTGGCACTATTGGGGTCATATGTGTATCTGAACCCCAATATGTGTATCATGCCCCCATTTTCATTGGCCATGCCCCATATGGCATTTGCCCACGCCCATTTTTCGGGCACACAGTACCTATAAGACATTTTTTCTACTTGCACCACTGGCTATGGGGCAACATCTAGTGGTAAGTTAGAATTCGGATCTCATGTGGTCCTGTATGTCCGTATGTGCCTACAGTATGTCTGTATGTGCCTATGGGGGGTATTCAATTAGGGTAATTTTTTCACCTACGCAGAAAAAAACTGCACTTTTCGCTATTTTTTAGGGCAAATGGGGATTTCAATAGCAGGGCCTTTTTTTTGCCTAGGCAAAAAATTTGGCAGAAGCGAAAAACATGTGGATCGGCGAATCCACATGTTTTTGCACCTGCACCAGCAAAAACGTAGACCATTTTCACTGATTTTGCGTCATTTTTCGCCAATGCCATTTCACTAAAAAAATGAAGTGAAAAGGCACTGGTGAAAACGTCTTAAAAACAGGCTAAAATGGCCCGCAATTGAATACCCAAGGGGGTGAATTCAATAGCTCCGAAATTGTCGGAGCTAATTGAATACCCCAAGTCTGTATGTGTCCCTCTATGTCCGTATGTGCTCCTGTATGTCTGTATGTGCCTATGTCTCGATGTATAGTATGTGCTCCTAGTCTGTATGTGTTCCTGTATGTCTGTTTGTGCCTATGGGCCTAATTCAGACCTGATCACTGTGCTGCAAATTACACTGTCCTGTGATCAGATAGTCGCCGCCCAGAGGGAGTGAAAATTTGCCCCGTGCAAGTGTGCGATTGCATGTGTACGGTGTGTTAAAATTACCCTCAGTCAGCGGACAGCTACAAATCCGTTCGCTTCACAATCACCATCTAATGATTTTTCCATACTGTGCAGTGTGTGCATAGCCCAGGACTACTCCTACAGTGCGATCCAAACAGGCTGATCGGGTCCGGAGCTGAAATCAAACACCCGCCCTGAAAATGCTTTGGCATGCCTGTGTTTTTCCTGACACTCCCAGAAAATGGTCAGTTACCACCCACAAATGTCCTCTTCCTGTCAATCACCTTGCATTTTCGCACCATCCTGTTGCTGTTTGGTGACGCGCGTGCACATTGTGGTGCATACGCATGGGCAGTAGTTCAATAACCCTCGCTGTGCGAAAATGCACAGCAGCGATCAGGTGTGAATCGGGCCCAATGTCTGTATGTGCTCCTTTGTCTGTATGTGCTCCTGTATCTCTGTATGTGCTGCTGTATGTGCTCCTATAGGTCTGTTTGTGCCTATGTCTTTATGTGCTCCTGTATGTCTGTATGTGCTCCTATGTCTGTATATGTTCATGTATGTATGTTCATGTATGTCTGTATGTGCCCATGTCTGTATGTGCTTCTATGTCTTTATGTGTTCTTGTATGTCTGTATGTGTTCCTGTATGTCTGTATGTGCTACTTTATGTCTGTATGTGCCTATGTCTGTATGTGCTCCTCTATGTCCGTATGTGCCTATGGGGCATATCCAATTAGCCTCGTTTTTTTACCGTGGGTAATTGTCCCACAGGAATTATCTAATTAGCCCGATAAGCTGCGGCACACGCCGGCTTATCTGGGATTTTGTTTCACCTGCCTCCGGCAGGCGAAGCAGAATCCCCGGAAACAGCCCCGTTTTCGTCTGAAAATGGGTCTGTTTCACCCGAAAACACACAGGTTTCACTGAACCTGTGTGTTTTCGGGAGAAAGGTTTTTTTTTTACACGCTATTTAACAGGATAGCCTGTAAAAAAAAATCGGTGAAACATCGGAAAAAAGTCAGATAAACGGCCGAAAACAGCCGTTTTTCGGACCCGATGTTTTAACAGGGATAATTGGATATCCCTCTATGTCTGTATGTGCTCCTCTATGTCCGTATGTTCCTCTGTCTGTATGTGCTCCTCTATGAGTTGGGTATGGGATCCCGACAGTGAGGATGCTGACAGTCAGAATACCAACAACGGCATCCCAACAGTCAGATTCCCTATACATCTTGGTAAGTAAACTAACACTACAACTTACCCTCCCACAGCCTATCCATACCGCTCCCCTCCTGAAACCTAATTCTAACCCCCCCCTCTCGTAAACTAACACTAACCTTCACCCTAGTACTTAACCCTAACCTCCCCTCCCGCAGCCTTACCCTAACCCTCCCTGGCATATTTACGTTCGGGAAAGGGGAGAGAGAGAAAAAGAGGGGAGAGGGGAAGAGAAAGGGAGGAGAGAGAGGAGGGAGAGAGAAAGGGGGGAGAGGAAGAGAAAGGTGAGAGAGAGAAAGAGGGGTGGGAGAGAAGGGGGAGACAGAGATAGAGAGAAAGAGAGAAGGGGGCACAAAAAGAGAGAGTGAAGGGGCAGACACACACACACACACACACACACACACACACACACACACTATAGGGTAAAGCCAGCAATAGCTGGCGTTACTCTCCACACCGAAGCCTGGTGTTGCCAGGCTATGTACATATGGAAATGCGGAAAAAAACAGAAGACTGGGTTTTTACCTCACTTTGCCTTTAGTACATCTCGCCCAGAGAGAGTGAGTGAAGGGGGGAAACACAGAGAGAGAGAAGTGTGGACAAAGAGAGAAAGAAGGGGGAGAGAGAGAGAGAGAGAGGGGGGGGGGAGATACAGAGAGAGAAAGGGGGACACAGAGGGGTGAGAGAGGAAGAGGAGGGGGAAGGCGAGAGAGAGAGTTGAGAGAAAGGGGGAGAGTGAGAGAAAGGGGGAGGGGAAAGAGAAGAGGGAGACAGACAGGGAGAAAAGAGAGGGGGGAGGCAGAGAGAGCCAGAGAGAGAAGGGGTGGAATTGGGGAGACACAGGAGCGGAATGTACCAAGCAACTGCAGTACATCCCGTCACTTACCACAATGATCCTAATCGCATATGTACTAACATAATGCAATTAGTATTGCAAAGTATAGCTCTTCCGATAAGAGCTATCCTTTGCAAACTGCAGCGATCCCCGAACTTCCGGGTTTGTGACCTTGGATACCCTCTGCACATGCATGCCGCAGCGGGGAAAACTGTAAGGATCCAATCAGATTCCTCACAATAGGAGATGCGGAAAGAAGCCCATAGGCTAGCCTGGCAATGTCGGGCTTTATACATCTGAAAATGTGGTAAAAATGCAGAAAACAGGGTTTTTACAGCATTTGGTACATCCCATCTAGAGAGTGAGAGAGAGAGAGAAGGATGTGAGACGGACAGAGAAGAGCGGAGACAAAGAGAGAGAGAGAGATTGGGTTGAGAGAGCCATCCCCTACCTAACCCCCATACAAGCATCACTGTGTTCCAGCGATTTCCCTTCCATACAGGCGGCACTATGGACCTCCTACTTCTCCCCCCAGGACAGGCATCACTGGGCATCTGGCTTCGGCAGCAGCTGCGGATCACCGCCATCTGGTTTTCGCTCTGGGACCGGTCACTACTTTGTGACGTTGAGCCCTGGCAACAACAGGGTTAGAGAGGAGGAGGTAAGAGAAGCATGAAAGGAGGGGCTGGACCGCCTGTTTTGTTTTGGTCCACGGACTGCTTCTTAGCACTGCATCTACCTGAGGCGCAGGTAGTGCATTCAACTGCACTGCACTTATAACAGAGATGATGGCTCTGGTGTGTGTGTGGGCACTAGGGGGGGGGGGGGTGGAAGGGGTGAGGGAGGGAGTCGGCGGCGCTTTCTTGTCACCAATTTTTACCAGCACAATCTGGGCCTATTTCATGGGGAGGTCTGGAGCTGTAGCTCCACCCGCCCCATTGTTAATCTTCACCCTAGTGCGGTACAAAAAACCTTTGTGCAGTTTCTGAGTTGCCCAGGACTTACTCAGCCGCTGCGATCACTTCAGCCTGTCCGGGGCCGGAAATTGACGTCAGACGCCCGTGCTGCAAACGCTTAGACACGCCTGAATTTTTCCAACCACTCCCTGAAAACGGTCAGTTGCCACCCACAAACGCCTTCTTCCTGTCAATATCCTTGCGATCGGCTGTGCGATTGGATTCTTCATAAAACCCATCGCACAGCAAATGATCCGCTTTGTACCCGTGCGATGCGCCTGCGCATTGCGGTGCATACGCATGCACAGTTCTGACCTGATCGCAGTGCTGCAAAAAATGCTAGCGAACGTTCAGGTCTGAATGACCCCCTATGTACGATTTTGACTAACAATTTTGACTATACTTTGTACTAGATAGTACACTAGATAGTCAAGATTTACTTGCCTGCACAGTCTATTTAGCCTTATGATACAGACCCCACGGGAGCGCGCATCGGGATTGAAGCTGAATCGCAAGCTGCCTAGCACCATGAGATATGCACTAACTTTTCATAAGATTTTCACTATATAGTCAAAATCTTACAGATTTATCTCACCGTGTGTAGACACCTTAAGTCAAAAAGTAAAACGAAGATAAGCAAAAACATATTTTATTAAAACAGATTTTGTTAGTTCATTCCAGCTGATTCTAGGAGCATGAACACTAGTGGATAAACGGTTCATTTAGACAACTTTGCACATTAAAGGCATAACAGGAACATCAACAATGGACTAGTTAATATTAGCACCTAACCTTTAAGCATACCTCCCAACCTTCACGATTTTCACGGGACAGTCCCATTTTTTGGGGGACTGTCCAGCTGTCCCAACTGCAAGCAGCAGTGTCCTGTGGTAGTGGGGGCAGTTGGGAAGCTCCTGTCACACTGCCTAGCAGAGCCGCAGTGAATAGACGCTGTGCACATGTGCACAGTATTTATTCATGGGAAACAGAGGGTCTGGGGTCATGCCAGCAGCTCACACAGAGCTGGCCGTGCCCCCACAGTGATGGAACATGGAGGTGTGGCTTGTGATCACGGCACTCCCATGAAGCCACACCTCCTTTTCTGTAGGTCACACCCCCTTTTGGCCACATCTGTGAATCCTGCATCCCCGTTTCCCGCTTGTAGATTCATCTTTTGGCGTATTAAGAATTAAAACTCATATACCTAGTCCTTTTAGTTCTGTAAGTATTAAGGCTTATGTTCCATGGCAGTTAAGTTTGAAACTGGGATCTACCAGAATGAATATAATAAACTCAATAATTTACAGTTCTTGGCCAATATCATTGGTGCACTTAAGGTGTGTACACACGGTAAGATATTTTCTTCCGATTCTGACTATATAGTCAGAATCGGAAGAAAATATAGTGCAGATCGCAAGGTGACAGTCACCTTGCGATCCCGATCCGATGCCGATGCGCGGCCCCGCGCGGTCGGCATCGGAAGAAAAAATAGGCTGTGCAGGCAAGTCAATCCTGACTATCTCTATAGAAGAGATAGTCAGGATTGAAATCGCACATAGCCAGCATCGCAAGCACAGTTATTATGTGCTTGCGATACTGGCTAAGTGCCGACCCGGCCCCCTGTCGCACGGTGAGAATCGGATAAGTCCGAATCTCACCGTGTGTATGCACCTTTAGATTTCCATTTATGTTGCAGTAAGGAGCCTTTACAGTAGATGTTCTCTTTTCTCTCAATTTGAAAACCAGGCTATTGTTCACTCTCCACACGTTAGTTTGGGTTATTAGGTAGGGGATTTTATTATCAGGAGAACAGACAGGGCAATCTGCTACCAGGCCGTGATCACCGTAGAGTCTGTTGTCTCCCGGGGGCTCAGGTACGGTACATTGCGGACCAGGTAGAAAGATTGTTGGGAGAGACCGGGAACGACCCGGCGGTCTTGGTGTATGTTGGCACCAACGACAAAGTTAGTGGTAGGTGGGATGTCCTTAAGAAATATTATAGGGACCTAGGCCAAAAATTAAAGGCAAGGACATCTAAGGTAATATTCTCTGAAATATTACCTGTGCCATGCACTAGTCCAGGGAGGCAGAGGGAGATTAGGGAGGTAAATGTGTGGCTCGGGGACTGGTGCAGTAAAGAAGGGTTTGTGTTCTTAGAACACTGGGCAGACTTCTCACTTAGGCGCCATCTTTTTTATCGTGATGGATTGCTCTTGAATGAGGAGGGGGCAGCGGTGCTGGGGGGAAGGATGGTTATTAGGTTGGAGGAGATTTTAAACTAGGAGCCTGGGGGGAGGGATTAGAAAGAATTAGTGGGACAACTAGAGAGCGAAGAAAAATGGGATGTATAAAGTATAATGAGGGTGGAGAAGGGGGACGAAGAAAAATAGTCAGCGATGGTAATTTAAGGGAAACTCAGATTCCTAAGGAAACGTTATCCACAACAAAAATCACGGATCAGGGAATTACTAAACTAAAGTGTATGATTACAAATGCAAGAAGCCTAACAAGTAAAATGGGGGAATTAGAAACAATTGCACTTAATGACCAATATGATATAATAGGCATTACAGAGACATGGTGGGACGATTCACACGACTGGGCGGCAAACATGGAGGGGTTCACCCACTTCAGGAGAGATAGGACTAATAAAAAGGGAGGGGGTATTTGTCTATATTTTAAACCTTTCTTAAAACCGCATTTAAAGGAAGTCATTTACGAGGGGACTGGAGATAACGTGGAGTCATTGTGGGTTGAGATTTTGAGTGGGGATAAGGATACAAAAAAACTTCTAATAGGGACATGCTATAAACCGCCAGATATTAGTGTGTCTGATGAATTACTACTCTGGCAGCAAATTGAAAAAGCTGCAGGTATGGGGGATGTCATTATCATTGGGGACTTTAATTACCCAGACATAAACTGGAACACTGAAACAGTAAATACAACTAGGGGTAATAGGTTCTTAAACATGCGTAAAGATCACTACTTGTCCCAGGTAATCGGGGAACCAAATAGGCATAGGGCTAACTAATAAGGAGGAAATAGCGATCACATTCGATATCAGCTTTCAAAAACAACAATATAAGGGTATAACTAAAACTTTTAACTTTAAGAAAGCCAATTTCATATTGCTGAAACAAGCAATGAGGGACATCAATTGGGAAATTGTATTGCAAGGTAAGAATACTGCTGAAATGTGGAATGTTTTTACAACTACGCTCAATAAGTACACTCATTTGTATATTCCCAAAGTCAACAAAAACAGGAGTAGGAAATTCAAACCGATGTGGCTTAATAAGAGGGTCAAGGAACAAATGGATAAAAAAAAGGCGTGCTTTCAAAGCATTTAAGTCTGACGGAACGGTGGAATCATTCCAGTTCTACAAGGAATGTAACAAAAAATGCAAAAAAGAAATCAGAACAGCAAAAATCGAAAATGAAAAACAAATCGCAAAGGAGAGTATAACAAACCCCAAAAAGTTCTTTAAGTACATAAACGGAAAAAGGTTTAAAAGGGAGAATATTGGGCCTTTAAAGGGCGAGTTGGATGTCTTGATTAATGATGATAGGGATAAAGCAGATTTATTTAATAAATTCTTTTCATCAGTATTCACGAATGAGGACAAGTTGACGAGAGTAGAGCATAACATAAGCTACGAAAACTACCCGATGCTAGGTACTTGGTTAAATGAGGATGTAGTCTGGCAGAGACTAAGTAAAATTAAGATAAATAAATCTCCTGGGCCGGATGGACTGCACCCCAGAGTTCTTATGGAACTTAATGTAGAGATATCGAGACCCCTATATTTGATTTTCAGAGAGTCAATTAGATCAGGAATGATAAAAAAGGACTGGCGTATAGCAGAGGTAGTCCCAATATTTAAAAGGGTATTAAAACTCACCCAGGTAACTATAGGCCGGTAAGTTTGACATCTATAGTGGGGAAATTACTAGAAGGTGTATTAAGGGACAGCATACTTGAGAACTTGGATACCTCCAAAGTTATTACTAGGAATCAGCATGGTTTTGTGAAGGACTAATCCTGTCAAACTAACTTAATAAGCTTCTACGAGAAAGTGAGTGATAATATTGATCAGGGTCATGCAGTGGATGTGATCTTTTTGGACTTCGCTAAGGCCTTTGACAAAGTTCCACATAAGAGACTAATTCTCAAATTAAGGGAGCTTGGGGTAGGGGACACTATTTGTACTTGGGTGAATAATTGGCTGTTCAAGAGGGAACAGCGAGTACCGATTAATGGGATGTACTCTGAATGGGCTTCAGTGCTCAGTGGAATACCACAGGGTTCAGTACTCGGACCATTGTTGTTTAATATATTCATTAATGACCTAGGAGAGGGACTGGAAAGCACAGTATCAATTTTTGCAGATGATACTAAGCTATGTAGAGTAATTAATTCAGACAAGGATGTTGAGTCTCTTCAGAATGACTTATCTAGACTTGAGGTATGGGCGGATAAATGGAGAATGAGGTTCAATACAGACAAATGTAAAGTTATGCACTTTGGGACTAAGAACAATCAGGCAACCTATAAACTGGGAACAAGTAGGGATAACAGTAGTTGAAAAAGATTTGGGAGTGGGGAAAATGGGGAAAATGTAGGAATAACGGTAGTTGAAAAAGATTTGGGGGTGCTCATCGACAATAAACTTGGTAGCAGTACGCAATGTCAAAATGCAGCAACAAAAGCAAATAAGGTGTTAGCATGCATTAAACGGGGAATGGAACAAGGGATGAGAGTGTAATCCTGCCACTGTATAAATCATTGGTGCGGCCACACCTGGAATATTGTGTACACTTCTGGGCACCTCACTATAAAAAAGATATCTTGAAACTCGAAAAGGTTCAGAGGTGAGCCACCAAACTGGTTAAGTGGTTAGAGGCACTGGATTATGAGGAAAGACTTAATAGGTTAGATTTGTTTACACTGGAAAAGAGGCGACTGAGAGGGGACATTATTAATATTTTTAAATACATTAAGGGACAATACAAGGATTTATCAAACGATTTGTTTATCAAAAAAATACTACATAGGACACCCCCTGAGGTTAGAAGAAAAAAAATTCTATACACAACGGAGAAAAGGGTTCTTCACAGTAAGAACAGTAAATATTTGGAATTCTTTGCCAGAGAAGGTAGTAATGGTGGACTCAATCAATAAGTTTAAAAATGTATTAGATAAATTCCTAGCGGAAAAAAATATCCAAGGATACAGCATTTAATCAAGATAAAAAAAAAAATAATAAAAAAAAACATTTACTATCCAGGTTGAAACTGATGGACATTTGTCCCGTTTTACATATTACGGCAGGCGGAGTTCCCTTTTACACATTACGGCAGGCAGAGTTTCCGTTTACACATTACGGCAGGTAGAGTCCCCGTTTACACATTACGGCAGGTGGAGCACTTTACATCCCCCCCTACCCTTAGGGTGTAATGTAGTGTACTGTAGTGTAGTGTAGTGTAGTGTAGTGTACTGTAGTGTAGTGTAGTTTCAATAAAAAGAAAGCAATGAACCAGCGCTATGTTTCTCTAATATATTGGTCTCTTTCGTTACCTAGCGATCGCCTCTGAGACAGAGGCGGTCGCTAGGCAGGAGGGGGCTGAACGGCGGCATTAAGCCGCCGTTTAGGGGGAGCGGTGCGGCCAACGCAGGCGTGGCCGGACCATTGGGGGGGCGGGCCGCGGCGGCTGCGTGACGTGTCACGCAGCCACTGCGGCCAGCGGGAGCGACAAGCAACTCCCGGCCAGCCGCAGGAGCTGTGCTGGTCGAGAGTTACTCCTTAAATATAAAGGCATCGCCTCTGTGCGATGCTTTTGTATTTGTGGGGGGGCACTGACATGCGGGGTGGACTAGCCCTGTGCTGGGCATCCCCCCGCATGTCTGAGTCAACGATCGAAGCTGTGCTAAATTTCTGCACAGCTACGATCAACTCAGAATGACCCCCATTGCTCATAAGGGAAAGAAAAAGAAGAAAGAAAAAAAACACCAATTAGTATCTTGCAAATAAAATTCTCATAAAAACCATTTTAGCTCAAATTCAACATTCAGCCCTGTTGGTGCTAATGTTCTCATATAATATATAGTTTTCATTTCTTCTTTTGCTAAGACCTCTTCTATATTTTTCTTTCTCCAATTATTTTTTGCTATTTTGATGCCACAAAAACTTTTCAGTTCTTTGACATTGCAACAGTGTTTCTCTTTAAAGTGTAGAGAAACACTGTTTGTCATAGCCTTTTTTCATATTCCTTATGTGCTCGGCTAGTCTCTCCTTCAGCTGTCTTCCCGTTCTTCCTATATACTGAGTGTTACACTTGCACTCTAGTAGGTAAACCACATTCCTACTATTACAAGTAATAAAATCCCTAATAGGGTTTACTTTTTGTGTTACATTTGATTTGTATTCAGTGATTTTATCTGTGGTCTTACAATTCCTGCACATGGTGCAATCACCACAGCGGTAAAATCCTTTTGAAGTGACCCTCGTTCTTTTTCTTACTGGAAGATCACTCTGTACTAACATTGATTTCAAATTCTCAGCTTTTTTATATATTATCTTTTGTTAAGATGTCCCAATGCTTGCCTACAGTGCGTTTCAATTGCTTATGTTGTGAGGTATACTTAGTGATAAATCTAATCCCTTCTGTTCCTTTCTGTTTTCTATTATTTTTATCAAGATTAGTCTTCAGAATGTCTTCCCTTTCTAGGTCTCTGCATTTGTTTCTCGCTTGTTTCACATTATGCACATCATAACCTTTATTAACAAACTGTTCTTCCATTTTATTTGCTTGTTCATCAAACATCTCCACTGTTGTACAATTCCATCGGAGTCTTTGAAATTGGCTCAGAGGAATGCTACGGATC
Source organism: Pseudophryne corroboree (assembly GCF_028390025.1). NCBI lineage: Eukaryota > Metazoa > Chordata > Amphibia > Anura > Myobatrachidae > Pseudophryne > Pseudophryne corroboree. The sequence goes on along the minus strand of NC_086444.1, from coordinate 155,498,050 downwards.
CAATTGTCATGATGATTTCTATTAAAATCGATGTATGAATTACAATCGGTCGGTTTTTCATAATTTTTGGTCATCAATTGCTAATATTCAATGAAAATCATCAAATCTAAAATAATGTACCTCTTGTGTGCTTATTTGAAAAGTTAACTCAATATTTTTGGAATTAGAGTTTAAATACGTGCAGATGTCCTCCAGGGATTTTTCATCCCCGCCCCAAATTAACAGAACATCAGCTATGTAACGCAACCAGAGCACTAGGGTGGCACCCCATTTGTGTCCCACCCATATGGCATGATCCTCCCAATGGGACATAAATAAATTTGCATAACTAGGTGCCACCCTAGTGCCCATTGCTGTCCCAGTGGTCTGCATATAATAATCACCTTCATACCAGAAAAAGTTGTTTGTTGAAATCAATGATAGACTGTCCAGAATAAAATTTCTTGTGCTTTCACCCACTTTTCCTTTCTTGAGATGATAGCCCACTACTTCTATACCATTATGATGTTGTATACAGGTATATAAGGCTTTCACATCAGCTGTTACTAATCTATACCCTTCTTGCCATTTTATATCCTTAATTTTATTGATAACAGCTATGGTGTCCTTAACATACCCAAACTGGTATTTTTTAAATTGACTGTGTATTTTAAATAAATCCTTTTTTAACCTCTATTGGGATGCAAGCCTTGTTTGGAGTGAAGGTCGTTCTGCACAGATGAAAGATACCTTTATATGAACACGAGAAAGAAATTTAATGTAAGTTTCATTCTAATTTTAAATGAAGAAATGCCTTGTTTGATGTGTGTAAAGAAACTGCTACGTGTACTCGAGGCAGAAGTTCATTGTAAGTTCTGTTCTTGAGAGAGCCAGAGATTGTCCAGATTTGAGAAGAGACCAATATATTAGAGAAACATAGCGCTGGTTTATTCCTTTCTTTTTATTTAAATGTAACATTGGTAAACCATAGACAACAAGCAGCTGTGTAGAGTGCAGGGTTAAAACTCCTTTCTGCTTTGTGAACACTAATCATCTCATACATACTGTAATGTAGTGTAGTGTACTGCAGTGTACTGCAGTGTAATGTAGTGAACTTTACTGTAATTTAGTGAACTGTAGTGTAGTGTAGTATATAGGAAGTCACTTACATGATTTCTCCTTTTTGCGGCGCTTCTGCCGGCTCCTGACCCGGCGATCCCTCTGTATACTGCACGGCAGGCCAAGTGAGCGCAGCACATGGGTGACGGGGCCAAGAGAGGGGGCGAGTCACGGGAGCACAGCACACAGGTGATGGGGACCAAGAGAGGGGGCGGGCCACGGGAGCACAGCACACGGGTGACGGGGGCCAAGTGAGGGGGCTGGCTGCGGGAGCGCAGTACACACAGGGACCAAGACAGGGGGTGTACAGTACAGGTGCCAAGAGTGGGGGCCATGGGAGCACAGTACACGGAGGATTTACTTGTAGCCAGTGCTGCCACTGACTGTATGCAGCAGAGACTCCTGCTGGTCAGACCTTGTGGCTGCGACTGCCAGATCCTGCAAGAACATATAGGGGAGCGGGAACGGGAGGAGCAGCTGTCAGCTGGAGAAATATGCGGCCACCCAGGGAGTATGTAGAAGGTGCGCCCACAGGGCAAATGCGCTGTGGGCAATGCACCTTCTGCACACACCTAATTACGGCCCTGGGCTCATTTATCAGCAAGTGATTAAACTCGTTGTGAATGATAAAACTTGTTGCCTATGATAAATGGTGATCCAGCCAATCAGCTCCTAACTGTCATGTGTTCAGTTCCTGGCTGTCATGTGTTTGAAAAATTACAGTCAGGAGCTGATTGGCTGGAGCACCATTTATCATACACTACAAGTTTTATCATTCACATCAAGTTTTATCACCCGTTGATAAATGGACCCCTTAATATTAAACTGGTCCAGCCCAGTGAGGGATGTGAGACACTGACCCAAATTTAAGTCTCAGTAACACTGACACTATGAAGTTTATGGTTTGAAACCTTATTAGTTTCTTGCACTTTACAGGAAAGCAAGCTCAGTTGTGACGTTAATCCGTTACATACTACAAAGTTTAATACAGAGCTTTTGTGTGAAGAGTAGTAACAGGCTGCTTGAATGAACTCCATCATGCAGTACCATCAGGGAGACATCTGATTGAGTACAAATTTATTCTGTAGCAGGACAATGATGCCAAACATACAGCCAACGTCATTTTAGAACTATCTTCAGTGTAAAGAAGAACAACGAGTCCTGGGAGTGATGATATGGCCTCCACAGTGCCCTGATCTCAAGTTCATCGATTCTGTCTGGGATTACATGAAAAGACAGAAGGATTTGAGCAAGTCTATATCCAAAGAAGATCTGTAGTTAGTTCCTTCAAAAACTGTGTGCAAGTGTACCTAGAAGAATTGATGCTGTTTTGAAGGCAGATGGTGGCCACACCAAATATTGATTTCATTTAGATTTTTCTTCTGTTCATTCACTTTGCATTTTGTTAATTCATAAAAATAAATTATTTACACTTCTATTTTTTAAAGTATTCTTACTTTGCAGCATTTTTTCCACACCTGCCTAAATCATTTGCACAGTACTGTATATATCTCCTATATAATAGCCCAGATCTGTCACTCTGTGACTGTGTGGATAATGCTGGGCGTGGCTAGGAGCTCTCATTGGGTTAGCAGCAGGTCTATCACACCCAGTCCACAGCTGATTGGGCAAGAAACTCCCTCCCAGAGCAGGATTAACAATGGGGCTGATGGAGCTGTAGCTCCAGCTCCACACCCCAAAATAGGCCCACTGCATCTGCAGCAACATACCCTCCAAAAATGTACACATAAAATCGATACAAATTTGAAAAGGGGGTGTAGCCACGGGTACAGTGGCTTAGCCACGCCCATTTTCCTATACTTTCAATGAAAGTTTGGAGAGCCAAAAAACGGTACAGACCATAAAAAAAAGGGACTATGTCCTATGTCCTGCTGCCAGTCCGCCTGCCCTCTCCGGCATCAAAAATCCTCATTCCCTAGCTGCAGCGCAGGTGGAACAAAAGCTGCTGCGGCTACCAGCATAGATGTGTATGAAAGCGGTGCAGCGGAAGGCTTTCATAGCTCTCCCTGCGCCGCATACTCTCTGAGCCCCAGAGCCTCCTCTGCGCATGATGTCACAGAAGTGCCTCCCCACCACAGCCGCGCCCAGACCCCCAGAGGCCCTGACTCTACAACACAGCACCTGGGCTGCCGGCCTGGAAGCCACAAGATGGCTAATGTAATGGATAAGAGTGGGTGATGTCGTGGAGGGTAATGTCTGGACTCTGAATCAATGTAAAAGGTGACAGTGCAGTGGGTGTGCAGTGTCATTGACATTGCACAGCACTCTCACCTTTTACATTGATTCAGCAAGTCAGTCAGTTCTATCAGCCAGTCACTATTGTTAGCGCCGGTGTCCCAACGTGCCGCATTACAGGGAAGTAGATGCACTAAATAAACTACACCTCCCAGCAGCCCTTAACGCCAAAGTATTACAGCGCTAAGGCCTGCTGCAAGCTGTAGTTTACTGAGTGCATCTTCTTCCCTGTAATGCAGCGCGTAGGGACACCGGCTGGCTGGGACATAGTGACTGGCTGCTGGGAGAGCCACTGCCAAAGGGAGGATAGCAGCTTAGCTGCTTCCAGGAGGAGATGCAGGAGAAGCATTACCCGCCCCTGCACCTGCCCCCCCACCTGCCGCACCACCGCACCTGCTCCTCCCCCACCCACGGCACCCCCGCATCCACGGCTCCGGACCCCCACCAGCAACACTCACGCACCCACCCCTCCCCCATCCGCGGCACCACTGCACCAGCCCCTCCCCCACCAGCAGCACACCCAGACCCCCTCCCCCATTCACGTCTCCCCTGCACCTGCCACTTCCCCAACCACAGCATCTACTAGGTGATTCATCAGGCCCTGCATGCGCTGTTCACACCATTGCAAGGGGCTACGACCCCTTAACCATTGCACGCTCTTTGTCCGTTCAATATTTAACAACTCACACAATTATGATTGGAGGTAATACTCCATATAATACAAATATTGCACGCAACAAGGGCGTGCAAGGGTTAGGGGGGTGTAGCCCCTTACGACGGTGTGAAGAGCGCCCGTAGGGCACGATAAATCACCTAGTTTATCTATATTTATCAATCTAAACGGGTTAAATGTACATATTGAGGCTGTGTGTCTGCTATTACAATGGGGGAGATGTACTAAGCCTTGGAGAGTGATAAAGTGAAGAGAGATAAAATACCAGCCAATCAGCTCCTAACTGCCATGTTACAGTCTGTGAGCTAGATGTAAGACAGGTCGTTATGGGGGAGAATCAGAATCAGCGCCATTATATGCACTGATACCGCTTCTTCCCCATGTATGAATGTGGGAAAGTGTGGTCATTGAAGCGCCCTTGTCTATATCGGTGCTGCTATCTACAAGATATCATGCTGATATGCAGGACAATGTATGGCACTGACCGTTAAATCACCTGCAGCTATAGATTTCGACAGCTGTAGATCTCGTTGGCAAGTCTCCACACCAGGGACAGTGCTGTCCCTGGCTGTGGCGGCTGCCAGCTCCGGACTGCATGTGAGATCTCGCGCATGCCCAGTGAGATGGCAGGGGGGAGAGGCAGTACATCAGCACTAGGCTGAGGGGTCTAGCAGTGATTGTTGGATGGGAGGAGTTTTCATACCTCCTGTGTATACAAATACAAAAACATTTTTTAAAAAGCAGAGTTCAGCGGCTGTGCGAGATGCCAGCCAAAAAATTTGACTTTTTTTTAAAGGGGCAATCACTTGCAAGGCATGGTTTTGCCTTACAAGTGATTGCCCCTTTTAAAAAAACGTCTGAGTTCGGCCAGCATCCTGCACGGCCGCTGAACTCCATTACATTCCGCCTGCGGTGTCTTCAACATTGGATGTACATTTTTTGGGGCTTAATTGATCACCCTGCCCCTTTCTGACCACTATGACAGGGGGATCCTACCTATTGTGTACCTCCTGCAATAGTGGCATCAGCCCTGGATGGTAATGGAAAATTTGTGGAGACCCACAGTATTTGTCCCCTTCATTTTTTATCAAAATCACTGACATGCAGGGAGATGCCAAGCACAGGACTAGTCCGCCACACATGCCGGGTCCTGCCAGAGGACATTTGAAAGCATCACACGGGCGAGTAGCTCTCTGCTTACGCAGCCTAGCTGCAAAGGCAGATGGCTACCCGCCATGATTTTGGGCGCAGCGACTGCGTGTGACGTCACGCAGATGCCGCGGCCAGCCCTGCAAATGGTCCGGACATGCCTGCATTGTGTGGCCCGCACCCTGAAAAGTCCACTGCAATGCCGCCGACATGACCCGCGACCGCCTCTGCCTGTCAATCAGGCAGAGGTGATCGCACAAGTGAGATGCATTCGCACATGCAGTGCGGCTGCTGCGCGTCCGCACACCTCCCCGGGCTTCAGCCTGCGACCACTGTTGTAGCAGCGTCCTGGTCTGAATTAGGCCCTGAACCCACAACATCAGTGCTGTGAGGCAGTAATGCTAACCATTACACCATCCGTGCTGCCCGATTGTAAAGAACAGTATGTTGTTTGCTCACTTACTGGTTAAAAAAACTACTTGGGACTATTTATGTATCTGTCTTTTTCAATATCAATGTTTTAGAAACAGTATGGAATTACTTGTATGATGCTATACAACAGGCAAAATGGATCAGCCACAGTATTTGCTTTATGTGTATATTTGCATGCTGGCTACTTGCATTTGTTGTCTTTTGCTTCCCAAAGAAGAGGCCGCAGTAGGGAATGATGTAAATTTCACAGCAATTTTGCATCTTGTGATTGTTAATTATTTTATTTCTAATGAAACTCACGGTCACCCCCTCATCCTCAGGAAGTTGGTGCCTTCTAGTTACTTTTGTGATCAACCTGTGTTAAAATGATGAAGAAACTTAAAAAAAACTAAATAATTACTTGGACTTTATGTATCTGTCTCATTCACTATTAACAGTATAGAAACAGCATACGCATACCTTTGTTACTATATGCTGTGTTACTATACAACAGGCACTATGGAACAGCCATAGCATTCACTTTGACAATTAGGGGCTGATTCTGAGTTGGAAGCAAAGCAAAAATGATCAAGTAACTTTCCACTATGATAAAGTCATGTTGCACTGCAGGTGGGGCAGATAGAAAATGTGCAGAAATGTAGGGGCCTATTCAATTGGCCCCAAGGTTTTCGCAATAAAAATGACCATTGACAATTGTGGTACATTCTTCCATATATGGTGAACATGTCCAATAATCTCCCCATCCTGGAAAACCAGAGCCGGCCCTAACCAATGTGATGCCCTAGGTAAGATTTTGGCCAGTGGCCCCTAGCACTGCCGCTATGTCCACCTCTGACCCAGCACCATCACCCCTAATGTTGTGGACCTTTTTTTTTGCTTTAAATGCATCTTATTAGTGTTGCTATGTGACTAGGATGCACAAGCAGCTTCCGCTGATTAAACTGATATGCAGCATGCCTATATTCTGTGTGCGACTGTGGCTGTATCTGCATACAAAATGCTGCGTTGCAGTGTTTTCCAGGAACACACAGTAACATAGTATTTCGTATGCAGATATAGCCGCAGTCGCACACAGCATATAGGCATGCTGCATATCAATTTAATCAGCAGAAGCTGCTTGTGCCCCTTGACATTGCAAATGCCCTAAACATTTGCCTAGTTTGCCTATGCCTAGTGCCGGCTCTGTGGAAATCAGTCCAAAACGTAATAGTTCAAATCATCACTCTTTCATCTCCCCTTTCTCCTGTTAATTTGCTCTTATACGCCCCAATAGACCATACCTCTAATGAAGCCAACAGACTGACCATTCATATATCTTGTGCAGCTAAATACCAAATAGCTTGCAACTGGAAAGTACCAAATGCCCCTAGCCACCAGGAGCTCTTAAACAGGATTTGTTTTTTTGCAAAAATGGAATACATAACTAGCCTACAAAATAATACTGTAAAACGTTTCACGCTATTTGGCTACCCTGATACTCTCATCACATTCCAGGGGGTTAAGTGATACTCATTTAATATATGCTTTTATTTTTCCTTTTCTCTATCCCCGATTCGCTAAACAATACTTCTCTTTATCATTTCCCCCCTCCTTACTTCCCTCCTAATACCTCTTACGCTATTCATCTTAACCTCTGCCACATACAGTATGTTTAATCTTTCCAACCACCCACAACCACTTTAAATGTAAACTGTTGGATTTATCAGACTACACAATAATTCAGTAATTTCTCCTTTATTATTTTATTGATAATGTTTTGACAATGTTAACTGACACAGTAACAGTTCTGTTTATTGATATATGCTGTCAAGGTTTATCAAGTAACATTTCTGATTTATTAGCATAAACCCTTCATCTATTGTTCTCAACTGCAATACAATACAGAGAACAATACAGCAGGGGATTAAGCCTGACTGCCCAGTCTCAGTTAATCCTATTAACGGTCAAGATAAAGGTGGATACATCTATGTGCTTATGTATATGCTTAAACAACTAATAAACACCTACAAGATTAAAAAAAAAAAAATTACAGTGGACCTCAATTTTTCATTTCCACGGGGACTGTGGGATACGATCGTTAGGGCGACACAGCTTAGGTCGACAGTCATTAGGTTGACCACTGAAGGTCAACATGGTCAATAGGTCAACATATTCAATAGGTCGACATGTACTAGGTCGTCATGTCAAAATGGCGACATGAGTTTAAAAAACATTTTTTTTGCCTTTTTCCATACTTGACGATCCATGTGGACTACGATTGGAACGGTAACCTGTGCCGAGCGAAGCGTGGCACCTAGCCCAAAGCATGGCGAGCGAAGCGAGCCATGCGAGGGGACACAGTGCACCAATTGGGGTTCCCTGTCACTTTACGTAGAAAACGACACCAAAAAACAGTCCAAAAACTCATGTAGACCTTTTCACCTGTCGACCTAGTGCATGTCAACCTAATGCCCATGTCGACCTTTAGTGGTCGACCTAATGACTGTCGACCTAAGTTAGGTCGACCCAACGACCCATACCCGGTACTGTATGTGTTATCATGATACCTATGGTATGCAGGAGGTGTAGGGTGGGGATCAGTATGACTGACCGATGGACAGGATGCTGGCGGTCAGAATACCGACAGCAGCATCCCGTCCATCAGAATCCTGACAGCACCCTCTAAAGTACCCTAACCCTCTCCTGCCCCCTACCTTCCCTTGTCGGTGCCTAAACCTAACCCTCCCTGGTGGTGCGTAACCCTAATCCTCCCTTCCCCGCTGACTAAACCTAACTCTCCCCGCTTGATGCCCAACTCTAACCTCCCATTCTATGTGCCTAAACCTAAGCTTCCTTCCCCGGTCCCTAACCCTAACCTTCCCGGCCCTGCACCCTAAGACCTCCCCCCCACATCCCGCTGTTGAGAGGTAGTGTAGAAGAGCAGTGTGTGTGGGGAGATGATGCAAGGTGAATGGTAGTGAAGGAGTGCAGTGAGTGCAGGGTGAGGAGTAGCGTAGGAGTGCAGTGTGTGTGGGGAGGGTGGGCAGCATTGGAGGAGTGCAGTGTGTGTAGGATAGGGATGTAGGGTGAGGGGTAGTGTAAGAGAGCAGTGTGTGCAGGTTAGCAGTAGTGTAGGTGTGTGTGGGGAGCTAGGGTGATGGGTAGTGTAGGAGAGCAGTGCGTGTAGGGTGGGAATGTAGGGTGAGGGGTAGTTTAAGAGAGCAGTTTGTGCAGGGAGCAGGTGCAGGGTAGGGGTGCAGGTTAGCAGTAGTGTAGGAGTGCAGTGTGTGCAGGGTAGGGGTGCAGGTTGAGCTGTAGTGTAGGAGTGCAGTATGTGTGCAGGGAGGGGGCAGGGTGAGGGGTAGTGTAAGAGATCAGGGAGATGGGAAGGGTGGGGGGGCAGGGTGAGCGGTATTGTAGGAGTGCAGTGTGTGTAGAGAGGGGGTACCCGGTGAGGGTATTGAAGGAGAGCAGTGAGTGTGGGTAGGGGGTACATGGGGCGTGATTCAGACCTGATCGCTGGGCTGCAAACTTTGCTGTCCTGCGTTCAGAGAGTCGCCGCCTCCAGGGGGAGTGTAAACTCACCATGCAAGTGTGTGATCGCATGTGTACGTCGAGCTGCAAAAATCCACTTTGTGCCGTCTGTGTGCAGCCCAGGACTTACTCTTATAGTGTGATGAGAAGAGGCTGATCGGGGCTGGAGCTGATGTCAGACACCCTCCCTGAAAATGCTTGGACATGCTTGCCTTTTTCCTGGACACTCCCAATAAACGGTCAGTTACCACCCACAAATGGCTTCCTCCTGTCAATCACTTTGCGAACGCCCATGCGATTGTATTTTTCGCACCATCTCGTCGCCGACTGGCGATGCCCTTTGTTGTTGTCCGACGCACATGCGCATTGTGGTGCATATGCATGCGCAGTTAGTATCTGATCGCCCGCTATGTGAAAACGAACAGCAGCGATCAGGTCTGAATCCCCCCATGGTTAGGGATAATACCTGTGCCCAGCATGGGAAGCTATGCTGCCTGCAATGCTGAGGAAAGGAGACGACTTCCAGCATGTCGGGAAGCAGAGGAGGAGGACAGCGCTGCAGAAGGCGGGTCATTTTTGGACTACTCAAGCTAACTAGAAACTTCCAGTTGCTTTTTAGGTGGGTGTTCAAGCGCTTCCAAAGCAAGTCCTGACAATTTTTCGTTAAATGTAAGAGGGGCAAGTCCAAACTGACACCTAAATTGCAGCATAAAAATAAAGCTGTCCACTATTCGTGGGCTATACGCAAAAGAAGCCAGTATGGCAGTATGCAAACATACATATATTTGTAGCCCTTGCACTGCAACATGACTTGTTCTAGATAGAAAGGGGCTAATTCAGGGATTTACAGAACTTAAATGTTCTTGCCAATAACATGTTTTTTGATTTGGGCATGTACAGATCTGGTCCTGTGACATCAGTCACAGTGCCCTGAAAGCCACAGCATAATTGACATTCTGATGGCATTTGTGGGCAGCGATGCGGAGTGTTCTAGAAAATGGGAACTTCGCCCCTCTTTTCCTGGATGCAGCTTCATTGGCCCTGGCAGCATGGTTTTGCCAGATAACCTGAGGATTATTCAGATGTCCAACGGCCGCCCAATGATTACATTAAGGATCTGATACTGTGTCTCCGGAAGCCGGCAGTGAGCACATCCTGTGGCTTCTGCATATTTTAGCACAGACGTGGCGTACAAAAATGCAGCAATGTGACTTTACAGTAAAATTTTGAATCAGGCCCTACTGTTTATACAGTGCATGATATCTCTCTGGGTAGCAGGTATCTGACATCTCAGTCTCTTAGCAAGTGTGATATCCTGCTTTCCTCACAGGGGATATGATAACTTGTCATTCCAATTAAACATTAACAAAGCTAACTATTGTGCTACATATATGCTAAGATTGCTCGGTTGTTGTATAAATGTGCGCCTGCCCATTTTCGGGTTTTGGTTTTGGCTTTTTGTTCCTCTCCGTGTTTTGATTTTAGATTGGTTTGCCAAAACCGCTCTTCTGTGTTTTGGTTTTGGTTCTAATTTAAAAAAATATAATCATAAAAACAGCTAAAATCACAACATTTTGACCTGTTTTTGTTCCTACAGTACCTCAATAACATTAATTTCCACTCATTTCCAGTCTATTTTGAACACCTCACGATATTGCTTCTATCCAGTTTAGGCCAAAAGGGTGCACCGAGGTAGCTGTATGACTAAGCTAAGCGACAGAAGTGGGCGGAACAAACATAAACATTGTCAGGATTGGAGTAAAAATAATCCCACACCCAAGAGGTGGCTTTTTTGGTCTTATGCCCATCGCAATGGCTTTCTTTTATGACGGTCAACAACTACAGCCACTGGTGGCTGACTTACACAAACAACATCATCATCATCATCAACATCCTCACTGTCAGATAGTACACACATATCCCCTTCATCCTGTCCCACTACCATACACAAATCCTCAATTTGTATTATGTCCTCCTCATCAGATTCATCATCACCATCACCATCTTTACTTGTACTGCTCCCACATGTTCAGATGGTTCAGAAATGGTGGAAGGAGGTGAAAGAGGCTTCTATATGAGGACAGTGTGAGAATGTCAGTTGACGTGGACACCCCTAAATGTTCCTCAAGAATGTCTGATGGTTCTGATTCTGAATGCGCAGTTTGTCTTACTGCCTCTGCAGCTAACTTTCCTTTTGTTTTTTTTGTTTTTTACCACTAAAAAATTAAATGATTTTACATACCCTGGCCTAAGCCTTCTATGCCCCTGGACATCTGCCTTAGCAGATGAAGTTGACAGACCTGCATTATCAATATCATGACTAGCAGCATCAGCTTCAGCACTAGTAGTAGCCTCCATTTCTATCAACACAAGGTGGGGTTGACCTTCACCGACTGCATCACACAAATTAGTCCAAAATATATATAATTAATAATTACACACTGCGGTTGACTTCACCGACAGCGTCACACAAATGAGTCAGAAATATATATATATACATTGCTCAAAAAAATAAAGGGAACACTTAAACAACACAATGTAACTCCAAGTCAATCACACTTCTGTGAAATCAAACTGTCCACTTAGGAAGCAACACTGATTGACAATCAATTTCACATGCTGTTGTGCAAATGGAATAGACAACAGGTGGGAATTATAGGCAATTAGCAAGACACCCCCAATAAAGGAGTTGTTCTGCAGGTGGTGACCACAGACCACTTCTCAGCTCCTATGCTTTCTGGCTGAAGTTTTGGTCACTTTTGAAAGCTGGCGGTGCTTTCACTCTAGTGGTAGCATGAGATGGAGTCTACAACCCACACAAGTGGCTCAGGTAATGCAGCTCATCCAGGATGGCACATCAATGCGAGCTGTGGCAAGAAGGTTTGCTGTGTCTGTCAGCGTAGTGTCCAGAGCATTGAGGCGCTACCAGGAGACAGGCCAGTACATCAGGAGTCGTGGAGGAGGCCGTAGGAGGGCAACAACCCAGCAGCAGGACCGCTACCTCTGCCTTTGTGCAAGGAGGAACAGGAGGAGCACTGCCAGAGCCCTGCAAAATAACCTCCAGCAAGCCACAAATGTGGATGTGTCTACTCAAACAATCAGAAACAGACTCCATGAGGGTGGTATGAGGGCCCGACGTACACAGGTGGGGGTTGTGCTTACAGCCCAACACCGTGCAGGACGTTTGGCATTTGCCAGAGAACACCAAGATTGGCAAATTCGCCACTGGTGCCCTGTGCTCTTCACAGATGAAAGCAGGTTCTCACTGAGCACATGTGACAGACGTGACAGAGTCTGGAGACGCCAAGGAGAACATTCTGCCTGCAACATCCTCCAGCATGACCAGTTTGGCAATGGGTCAGTAATGGTGTGGGGTGGCATTTCTTTGGGGGGACCTCCATGTGCTCGCCAGAGGTAGCCTGACTGCCATTAGGTACCGAGATGAGATCCTCAGACCCCTTGTGAGACCATATGCTGGTGCGGTTGGCCCTGGGTTCCTCCTAATACAAGACAATGCTAGACCTCATGTGGCTGGAGTGTGTCAGCAATTCCTGCAAGACGAAGGCATTGATGCTATGGACTGGCCCGCACGTTCCCCAGACCTGAATCCAATTGAGCACATCTGGGACATCATGTCTCTCTCCATCCACCACAGACTGTCCAGGAGATGGCGGATGCTTTAGTCCAGGTCTGGGAGGAGATCCCTCAGGAGACCATCTGCCACCTCATCAGGAGCATGCCCAGGCGTTGTGGGGAGGTCATACAGGCACGTGGAGGCCACACACTACTGAGCCTCATTTTGACTTGTTTTAAGGACATTACATCAAAGTTGGATCAGCCTGTAGTGTAGCCTGTAGTGTGTTTTTCCATTTTAATCTTGAGTGTGACTCCAAATCCAGACCTCCATGGGTTAATAAATTTGGTTTCCATTGATAATTTTTGTGTAATTTTGTTGTCAGCACATTCAACTATGTAAAGAACAAAGTATTTAATAAGAATATTTCATTCATTCAGATCTAGGATGTGTTATTTTAGTGTTCCCTTTATTTTTTTTGAGCAGTATATATATATATATATATATATATATATATCAGTGGCGTGCGGTGAGGTCATTGGCTGGTGAGGCACTGCAGCCATAATGATCCGCAAAGTCCGGCGATGAACCTTACCGCCACTTGTGATGTCATGGAAGTAGGCTGACAGTGCCTGCCTACTTCTATTTTTTTTATTTAAACATTTATTTATTTTTTACAAATATGTGTTTTAGGTAGCCCTTGAGTTGAAATAGTTGGAAGATTTGGGATCAGAGTTAGGTACCCCTTTTTATACCTTACAGGAGACAGTACCCCAATTTACACATTACGGCAGACAGATTCCCCTTTTTTACACATTACGGCAGACAACGTCCCGTTTTTACACATTACGGCAGACAGCGTCCCCGTTTTTTACACATTACGTCAGACAGCGTCCCCGTTTTTACACATTACGGCAGACAACGTCCCGTTTTTACACATTACGGCAGACAGCGTCCCCGTTTTTTACACATTACGGCAGACAATGTCCCGTTTTTACACATTACGGCAGACAGAGTCCCCGTTTTTTACACATTACGGCAGACAACGTCCCGTTTTTACACATTACGGCAGACAGCGTCCCCGTTTTTTACACATTACGGCAGACAGCGTCCCCATTTTTTACACATTACGGCAGACAACGTCCCGTTTTTACACATTACGGCAGACAGCGTCCCCGTTTTTTACACATTACGGCAGACAGCGTCCCCGTTTTTTACACATTACGGCAGACAACATCCCCTTTTTTACACATTACGGCAGACAACGTCCCGTTTTTACACATTACTGCAGACAGCGTCCCCGTTTTTACACATTACGGCAGCCAAAGTCCCCGTTTTTTACACATTACGGCAGACAAAGTCCCGTTTTTACACATTACGGCAGACATCGTCCTGTTTTTACACATTACGGCAGACATCGTCCCGTTTTTACACATTACGGCAGACAACGTCCCATTTTTACACATTACGGCAGACAGCGTCCCCGTTTTTTACACATTACGGCAGACAGCGTCCCCATTTTTTACACATTACGGCAGACAGTGTCCCCATTTTTTACACATTACGGCAGACAGCGTCCCCGTTTTTTACACATTACGGCAGACAACGTCACGTTTTTACACATTACGGCAGACAGCGTCCCCGTTTTTTACACATTACGGCAGACAGCGTCCCCGTTTTTTACACATTACGGCAGACAGCGTCCCCGTTTTTTACACATTACGGCAGACAACGTCCCCTTTTTTACACATTACGGCAGACAACGTCCCGTTTTTACACATTACGGCAGACAGCGTCCCCGTTTTTTACACATTACGGCAGACAGCGTCCCCGTTTTTTACACATTACGGCAGCCAAAGTCCCCGTTTTTTACACATTACGGCAGACAAAGTCCCGTTTTTACACATTACGGCAGACATCGTCCTGTTTTTACACATTACGGCAGACATCGTCCCGTTTTTACACATTACGGCAGACAACGTCCCGTTTTTACACATTACGGCAGACAGCGTCCCCGTTTTTTACACATTACGGCAGACAGCGTCCCCGTTTTTTACACATTACGGCAGACAACGTCCCCTTTTTTACACATTACGGCAGACAACGTCCCGTTTTTACACATTACGGCAGAAGGCGTCCCCGTTTTTTACACATTACGGCAGACAGCGTCCCCGTTTTTTACACATTACGGCAGCCAAAGTCCCCGTTTTTTACACATTACGGCAGACAAAGTCCCGTTTTTACACATTACGGCAGACATCGTCCTGTTTTTACACATTACGGCAGACATCGTCCCGTTTTTACACATTACGGCAGACAACGTCCCGTTTTTACACATTACGGCAGACAGCGTCCCCGTTTTTTACACATTACGGCAGACAGCGTCCCCGTTTTTTACACATTACGGCAGACAGTGTCCCCATTTTTTACACATTACGGCAGCCAGCGTCCTTGTTTTTTACACATTACGGCAGACAGCGTCCCTGTTTTTTACACATTGCGGCAGAAGTCCCCTTTTTTATTTTTCTTATACAATACAGTGAGAGAGTGAGAGTGAGTGAGAGTGAGAGAGTGAGAGTGTGAGAGTGAGAGAGTGAGAGAGAGAGAGTGAGAGTGAGTGAGTGTGTGTTACTCACCTTGGGGGGGGCCACGATCCACCATCCACAGGACAGCTGCGGCGACGCTCCGGAGCCCTTTAGAGCAGAAGATAGCCGGCGGCAGCAGGAAGCTGCTCTCTGGGGCTGAGAAGGGACGGCGGCGGCGGGACTCACGGACGACGGCGGCGGAGGGACAAGGAGAAGGCGCGCCTCGCTCACACCACTTGCAGTGCCGGGACAGAGACTTGCGCTCCGGGACAGCTCCCCTCCCGCTCTGCTGATTCCGGGCTTCTTGCTCCACCGCTGCCGCTGCTGGTCACTCTTACAGGGGCGTGCTATGGGTTGAAAGCACGCCCCTGTCACTCCCCTGTCGAAGCGGCACTTCCACTAAGTGCCGCTTCAGCTGCATTTTCTAATGGGCTTTTACTGCCCAATTCTTTGTCCCGCCTCCCCGCTTCCTTCCCTTTACACTGACAGTGGGAGGCACCGACAGCGGTGCCTCCTAAACTCATTTATAAAGAATATATAGAGCCCAAGATCATTAAAATAATATAAAGCCTAATGCATATACTTATGACACAGAATCTGTGTCATAAGTATTTCTTTTATATTATTTTAATGATTACGACAGGGGAGGCACTGCCTCCCCTGCCTCCCCTGACTGCACGTCCCTGATATATATATATATATATATATATATATACAGGTTGAGTATCCCTTATGCAAAATGCTTGGGACCAGAGGTATTTTGGATAACGGATTTTTCAGTATTTTGGAATAATTGCATACCATAATGAGATATCATGGTGATGGGACCTAAGTCTAATCAAGAATGCATTTATGTTTCATATACACCTTATACACACAGCCTGAAGGTAATTTTAGCCAATATTTTTTATAACTTTGTGCATTAAACAAAGAGTGTGTACATTCACACAATTCATTTATGTTTCATATATACCTTATACACACAGCCTAAAGGTCATGTAATACAATATTTTTAATAACTTTGTGTATTAAACAAAGTTTGTGTACATTGAGACATCAAAAAACAAAGGTTTCACTATCTCACTCAAAAAAGTCTGTATTTCGGAATATTCCGTATTTCGGAATATTTGGATATGGGATACTCAACCTGTATATATATATATATACATATATATATATATATATATATATATATATACATATATATATATATATATATATATATAGAAACCAAATAGCCGGCACTCGCAGAGACTTAATGAAAGACAAAAAATGCAGTTGCTTTAAATTGATATAAAGCAACTGCATTTTTTGTCTTTCATTAAGTCTCTGCGAGTGCCGGCTATTTGGTTTCTATTTCACTGCTTTGGCTCAAGCAGGGCACCGGAGCAAGTTGCATGCATATCTTTGGGAGTGCCAAACCTTGTTGTCTATTATATATTTATATATATATATATATATATATATATATATATATGTATATAATAGTAATTACACACTGCGGTAGACTTCACCAACAGCGTCACACAAATGAGTCAGAAATGTATGCAATAATAACTGTACACTGCGTTGACTTCACCAACAGCATTGCACAAATGAGTCAGAAATGTATATAATAATAATTTAACACTTCGGTTGACTTCACCAACAGTGTTGCACAATACATGTATGAGTAGGAAATACTATACTGCGGTCTGACCGGTAGTGTCACAGTACTATGAAAATTTAAAAAAATGTACAGTACACTGGGGTACAGCACAAAATTATTATTATTATTTTTTATAATGATAATTTTAGGATTTTTCTTCTTAGCTTTTATTATTTCAATTTTACACTGGGGCAGAGCCCCTGGATGGATGGACAGATCACCCCTGGACTTATGCAGCAGACAGGACATCCCTGGCTGATACAGCTGATAGGACACCCCAGGACATATACAGCAGACAGGGCACCACGGGACTGAAACACCTTTTAGATACAGCACACAGAACACCTACACCATGCCAGAGCACCCACCCCACGCCATGCCAGGCAGACACAGTACTGAGACAAACACGTCTGTCTAGTACACTCTCTAATGCCGGAGTGAAGATGGTGCCTATCACCGGGGACTTATATAGAATCCAAAACCCATGAGAATCCGACAGCGGGATGATGATGTTTTGCCTCGATGACGTGATTGAGGCAGGAGAGAAAACTCGAGCCGGCCTCGATGCCCAAAGTTCAGGGGGCTCCGGTTTTCAGGGAACCGAACTCACTCATCTCTAATTATTTATTCAATTGCGCAGTTGTATAATTAAATGGCCTACTGTTGCATTAGACTTCCCCATGGATATAGTTCTTCTATTAGTTACTACAGGTTGAGTCTCCCTTATCCAAAATGCTTGGGACCAGAGGTATTTTGGATATAGGATTTTTCCGTATTTTGGAATAATTGCATACCATAATGAGATATCATGGTGATGGGACCTAAATATAAGCACAGAATGCATTTATGTTACATATACACCTTATACATACAGCCTGAAGGTAATTTTAGCCAATATTTTTTATAACTTTGTGCATTAAACAAAGTGTGTGTACATTCACACAATTCATTTATGTTTCATATACACCTTATACACACAGCCTGAAGGACATTTAATACAATATTTTTAATAACTTTGTGTATTAAACAAAGTTTGTGTACATTGAGCCATCAAAAAACAAAGGTTTCACTATCTCACTCTCACTCAAAAAAGCCCGTATTTCGGAATATTCCGTATTTCGGAATATTTGGATATGGGATACTCAACCTGTACTGTACCTGTGTTATTGATTAGCCATCTATTGTTAGATTAACCTCGGCTATTGTATGAATGCAGTATTTTCTTTTGTTGTCTATACAACCGTGCAATTTTATAATCAAATAGTCTGTTAATATAACCTTTCCCACAGCTGGATCCAGTGACACAGATCGGTGTAACTTGAGGATAGGGAAATAGGTAATCATTTGAATGAAACGCAATACATATGGGGGGTAATTCCAAGTTAATCGCAGCAGGAAATTTCTTAGCAGTTGGGCAAAAACATGGGGGTCATTCCGAGTTGTTCGCTCGTTGCCGATTTTTGCAACGAAGCGATTAAGGCAAAAATGCGCATGCGCATGGTACGCAGTGCGCATGCGCTAAGTATTTTAGCACAAAACTTAGTAGATTTACTCACGGCCGAACGAAGAATTTTCATCGTTGAAGTGATCGGAGTGTAATTGACAGGAAGTGGGTGTTTCTGGGCGGAAACTGACCGTTTTCTGGGAATGTGCGGAAAAACGCAGGCGTGCCAGGATAAAAAGCAGGAGTGTCTGGAGAAATGGGGGAGTGGCTGGCAGAACGCAGGGCGTGTTTGTGACGTCAAACCAGGAACTAAATGGGCTGAGCTGATCGCAGTGTAGGAGTAAGTCTCGAGCTACTCAGAAACTGCTAAGAATTTTCTATTCGTAATTCTGCTAATCTTTCGTTCGCAATTCTGCTAAACTAAGATACACTCCCAGAGGGCGGCGGCCTAGCGTGTGCAATGCTGCTAAAATCTGCTAGCGAGCGAACAACTCGGAATGAGGGTCCATGTGCACTGCAGGGGAGGCAGATATAACATGTGCAGAAAGAGTTAGATTTGGGTGGGTTATTTTATTTCTGTGCAGGGTAAATACTGGCTGCTTTATTTTTACACTGCAAATTAGATTGCAGATTGAACATACCACACCCAAATCTAACTCTCTCTGCACATGTTAAATCTGCCTCCCCTGCAGTGCACATGGTTTTGCCCAAATGCTAACAAAATTCCTGCTGCGATCAACTTGGAATTACCCCCATAGTACATTAACAAGAGATGCACCCTACAATCAAATTAATCATTAAATATGAGTTTGTGTGCTACGTCACTGCATGGACGAATGTGCTTAAGTTAGAAACATATCTGAAAGATTTAAGAAATTATCCAGATTTTACTGTATTCTTTCTTTTCTGAGAGACGAAACCAGTGTCGGACTGGGGCATGTAGGGCCCACCGGGGGGATGCAATGGAAGGGGCCCATGTTTAGGGGTGTGGCCAGTCTGCTGAGGGTGTGTGGCCTGCCACCTCATTGGTTTGACTAACCATTAGAGAGTGCAACGTCTGGGCCCCTTCATAAATATATACAGTAAATTCAGCTGCTGCATGCATGATAATGTACCAGATTAATAACAGATTAATAACTGCAATGCACTGTAGAAAATACACCATACTAGTCCAGTATAAGGTAACATATGTATAATGTATAATTCAAGTGCACAGTCTAGAACCAGATCCTTAGAGCAGGATGTGGGCCCCCAGGCAGTGGGGCCTACCGGTGGTTTCCCCTGTACCCCTATGGGCCAGTACAAGCCAGGACAAAACAATCATGAGAACAACTGATTTCTGGAGAACACATTATTCCTTGGGCACGATTCAATTCAGTGACAGTTGAATAGCACCAGAAATTAGCTCCTACACTTAACGACAGGATTTCTTCTTGCACCCCCAGGGGGTGCGAGCAGAAATCCGACAAAAGTGCTGGTGCGATGCCGATTTCTGCCCTTAGCGTGGCAAAACCAGCGCTGCCCCGGGTACTTAAGTTGGAGAATGTCCATTCTCCCGACAAAACACCCTGTTTAGTCCAGGAGAACGGGCATTCTCCAACTTACCAGGGCACATATTGAATGGTGCCGGGAACTAATTCCTGGCGCTATTCAACTGTCACTGAATTGAATCGTGCCCATTAATCTTCAAAAGGGAAATTTGTGTGGGCAGGATGTACTAAAGGGAAAATGCGGGCAAAAAACTGGCTTTTTTCGGACTATGTCTGAATTTCCCGTATGTACCAAGCTTCGGAATGTGATGCATTCTATGCTTGGATGCAGTGGGTAACGCCAGCTTTTTTACCCTTTAGAAGCTTGTGGGATCTTCCGCATTCTGCCCTGAGAGGGATCCAATCTAAATCTCTATGCACGTTACATCTGCCCCATCTGCAGTGCAACATAGTTTTGCACAGAGGAGGATTTAGACATCATGTGGCCCTAAGCAAAACACTGATTGGCACGCAAGGACGCCGGACCAGATTCTGTTTGGCTGGTCCGGTCATCCCCTCAGTGGCCGCCGCCATCCCCAAGCTCAGCTCCGATCACGGCAGCATTAACTGAAAGTCAAATGAAAAATGGCCGCCGGAGGAGCTGCTGCGCATGTGCAGCCGCAGCAGCCCCCCATAAGCCTTTCAGAAAGTTGGCTAATCAGATACAGATGTGGCATAGTAATGGGCGTGTTGCTGAAAGAGGCTGCATACAGAGACGCTGCATTGCTCACATTGGAGGTCATACTCAGACGGGTGATCTGTGCCTAGCATAGAGCTGGTGCAGGTTACAATTGTGCGACCGATGGGGGTGTGTAAAGATGCACAAAGCATGATTGCAGCACCTGTATACACTGACAGCGTCGGACTGGGGCAAGAAGGGCCCACCGGGGAAATACAGTGGTAGGGGCCCTTGCTTAAGGACGTGGCCAGGCAATAGTGGAGGTGTGGCCAACCACCACAGAGGCCCACCTAACCGTAAGAGAGTGCATGGGCTGGGCCCATGGTCATGTGCAGTATAAGGTAACATATGTATAATGTATAATTAAAGTGCACTAGGATAGAGCCTGGAACCTAATCCCTAAAGGAGGAGGTGGGCCCACAGGCAGTGGGGCCCACCGGTGGTTTCCCCTGTTCCCCTGTGGGCCAGTCCGACCCTGTACTCTGACAGAGGGCATCTCAGTCCTATCATAGGCCCTCATTCCGAGTTGTTCGCTTGCAAGCTGCTTTTAGCAGCTTTGCACACGCTAAGCCGCCGCCTACTGGGAGTGAATCTTAGCATATCAAAATTGCGAACGAAAGATTCACAATATTGCGAAAAGACTTCTCTGTGCAGTTTCTGAGTAGCTCGAGACTTACTCTGCCAGTGCGATCAGTTCAGTGCTTGTCGTTCCTGGTTTGACGTCACAAACACACCCAGCGTTCGCCCAGACACTCCTCCGTTTCTCCAGCCACTCCCGCGTTTTTCCCAGAAACGGTAGCGTTTTTTCACACACTCCCATAAAACGGCCTGTTTCCGCCCAGAAACACCCACTTCCTGTCAATCACATTACGATCACCAGAACGAAGAAAAAACCTTGTAATGCCGTGAGTAAAATACCTAACTGCATAGCAAATTTACTTGGCGCAGTCGCACTGCGGACATTGCGCATTCGCGACTAATCGCTCCGTTGCGAGAAAAAAATACCGAGCGAACAACTCGGAATGACCCCCATAATCAGATACATGGATGTACACCAGGGAAGGGCTATATAGCGGCATTAGCACAACGTTGCAGACACAACTGCAGCAAAAGAAACATGGAGGCCGCAACTGCATACAACTCAGAATCAGGCCTTATGAGCAGCGATCTTGCCCACTTTACAGACTCCACCCCTTCAACAGACCATACCCCCATTAGGGCTGCGTCCATAAATTTCCCGGGCGGATTTTTATCCCAATCCACTCCTATTCAAGCCCTCCTCCCCTCCACGGGACAGTGGCAGGTGCAGTGACTGTTCACTGCAAATCCACCCCCCACCTCCAGCTAGGATAGTGGCAGGTGTACTGGCAGTTCACTGCAAACTCAAACGCCCCAACCCCCCCTGGGGTCAGTGACTTTCCACCCACCGCAAAAAAAAAGTGTAAGGGACTCCATTAAAGTTTAGTTACCACCAGAACGGCTTCATGGGGCCAGTGGAGGCTGGGTCCCAGCGTCAGAATACCAGCACTGGAATCCCGTTACTATTCGGAATGCCAACACCAGAATCCCGAATACGGTCTCCAGCCTGATGCCGGAATGACGGCAGCCAGGATCCCGAATGAGCAGCTACCACCATGCCGGAGAGGTAAACCGCGCAGGGGGAGGGCTAGGCTGCGCCCCGGGGAGGTTAGGTTTAGGCTGCGAGGAGAGGGGTTAGGTTTAGGCACCCCACAGGGAGGGTTAGGGTTGGGAGGGTAACTAGACTTACCTGACGCCTGTCAGGATGCTGAGTATTGACATGCCAGTGTCAGACTTTTTTTTTCAACATTACATTTTTATTGAAAATATAGAAAAAAAAATTATGATGGTACAAAAAAGAAAAGGGCGGGGGAGCAAAATCACAAAAGGGACAGGAGAGACAGAGGCAGAGGCATCAAACAGTAAACAGGAAATCACAAAATGTAAATATCAAACATCTGAATACCCCATTGGGGGTTCATTTAAACTGAATAGGGGAGAAGGGCTCTGTGAGGTAGTACGTGCAGGGGGAGCATTCTTACCCTCCATTATATATCTGTGCCACGGGAGCCATTTTACAATGGGAGAAGAGGGGGCCACAGTCTCCATTTCAAAATGGAATTGGGTTT
Organism: Pseudophryne corroboree; assembly: GCF_028390025.1. Classification (NCBI taxonomy): domain Eukaryota; kingdom Metazoa; phylum Chordata; class Amphibia; order Anura; family Myobatrachidae; genus Pseudophryne; species Pseudophryne corroboree. The sequence goes on along the minus strand of NC_086444.1, from coordinate 155,475,323 downwards.
TAGGGAGGGAGATTTCCAATGCTGAGCAATAGTGGCCCTAGAGGATATGAGAATGTGTCCAAGGACCTAACGGGTAGATTTGGGAACAGTGTTTGGATACCAATGTAAAAGGGCCAGAGAGGGATCCGGAGTTAATGTAATGTCTAAAACATCATGTATAAGAGAAAACACTGCCATCGAAAAAGTGCATAAAGCGTGACAGTCCCAAAAGACGTGAAAAATAGTACCATCCAAATGGCATAGGCACCAGCATAGTTTGGAGGTTGCAGGCCATATCTGGTGTAGTTTAGAAGGAGTTAAATATAATGTATGTAGTAGTTTAACATGCATTTCTGTATGATTGGTACATTTAGATAGGGAAAAAGAGGAAAGGTGGATGAATTGCCACTATTTAAGGGTGAAAGTATGCTGAAGGTCAGTCTCCCAGTTAAGCTGAGCGGGAGACTTGGCCGTCAAATCTGGGGATGACAATAGGCCAAACCAAAAAGAAATGGCACCATGTGAGGAGAAGCTAGTCAGTCTACTCAGGACACAATCTGGGGGGTGGGGGGGTGTGGGGGGGTTGAAATACAGTGGAGCTTTTATTCACAAAATAATAGACCCATGCTGAGGGACCTCTGTTAAATATGGCACTGAGGGGGACATTTACTAAGCAGTGATAAGAGCGGAGAAGTGAGCCAGTGGAGAAGTTGCCCCATCAACCAATCAGCAGCTCTGTATAATTTTATAGTATGCAAATTATAGATGTTATTTCAGTGCTAATTGGTTGCCATGGTCACTTCTCCACTGGCTCACTTCTCCGCTCTTATCCCTGCTTAGTAGATGTCCCCCTGAGGTCTTTAAATGACAGGATGGAGGACATAGAGAAAAAATCCTCTAAGGTCTCAATACTCAAAAGTTCCCAATAGGAAATGTGAAGATGTGGCAAAGAGATGTCCAGCACCTGAACAGAGATACTTCTAGTAGGGAGGGTAATGTTAAAATGGGTCCAGTGTCTAAGATCCCAGACCCTTAGAGTATCGAGAACAGCTGAAGGGAATAATGGAAATTGTGGGTGAAGCTGCCGGGGGGGGGGGGGGGGGGGGGGGAAATCACAAAGGAGGGCACAGTCCAAATCCACCCAGTGTTTAGAATGTGGAGGAAGAAACCAGTCACACAACTGAGAGAGCAAGGTGGCCTCATGGTATCTAACCAAATCGGGAAGGGTGAGACCCCCCTGAGATTTGGAGCGAATCATACGGGAATAAGCCAGTATAGGGGGCTTACATTTCCACACATAAGAAGTCATCAAACGTTGCATCTGACATAATAGTTTACAAGGAATAGCATATGGATTAGCTCAAAATAAGTACATAAGCTTCGGCAGCAGCATCATTTTATATGCCACTAGCCGGCCCAATCAAGAGACCTTGTGATTCATACAAGCAGTGCTAGAGACGTCAGTAAGGGGACATAGTTAACAGAATGGACGTTTTGGATGTTAGAAGGAATGGAGATTCCTAAGTATAACAAGGAGGAATCCTTCCAAGTGAAAGGAAAACGTTTCTTCAAAGAGTGGAGAGCCGTAAGGGTGATATTAATAGGAAGGGCATTAGATTTGGTGGTGTTCAATTTGTAGTATGAGGCAGCACTATAATTTCCCAGTATAGCCTGTAGGGAAATCAACAAGGTCTCTGGATTGGATACAAACAGTAAAACATTGTCTGCAAAGAGACACAATTTATAGGAGGTATTACAGACAGAGAGCCTAGGAAATGTTGAGGATAAACGGATCATTTGAGCAAGGGGTTCAATCGCCAATACATATAGTAATGGTGAAAGGGGGCATACCTGCCTGGTGCCATTAGATATTTTGGGATAGGAGATAAAACCGTTACTAAAAATTCTGAGTGGCCAGTATAAAGGGCAAAGATAAAGCGAAGGATGTCTCCCGGGAGTCCGAACCTGGATAACACTTGGCGCATGTATCCCCAATTAAGTTGATTGAATGTTTTTTCAGCATCAAGAGAGAGAAGAAGAAACTGTGACTTAGAACGTGATGCCCACTCAATCAAATCTAAAACCCTATGTGTATTGTCAGGAGCCTGGCGACCAAGAACAAAACCCACCCTGTCGGATTTATCAACCGAGATAGTAAAGGGTTCAGGTGATTGGCTATAAGCATGCATGTGATAGACATAAGGATCTCATTACAAAGAAATAAGGATCAATAAAGGTTTGAGGTAAAAAATGGGGCAGACTAGATGAGCCAAGTGGTTCTTATCTGCTGCCACATTCAGGGCCGTCTTTTCGTATGGGCTCAATGGGATCTTGCCCAAGGGCCCCAGGATTCTAAGCCCTAGTCTGATAGCTGAGGGTCTCCTCTTTCCAGGGGTACTAGATTTTTAAAAATCGGCCCAGGGGAACTGGAGAGATCCAACTTCAAAGCAGTGGTCCCTATCCAAGACTGTTAATTGCTATTCCCAGCCAGATATCTCAGGTTCTGTCTGACATAGAGTTTTTCTAAGGGTATACTCCAAAAGATGGCACTCTCCCCTTTTGGTGGACACTGACAGCTTGTCTCTACTATGCCCAGAACCAGAGATATCAGCCTTCAAGCAGCTGGTCCCTGCTCCAGCTCTGCATGCCTAATATCCAGTTTTATATTTTCGTTGGTGGAAATTCTGGCTCCTGAACTCTGATCCCCAAGTCACAAGTACCTCCAGAAACGTGAAACTCTCTAGTTTTTTTATCCCATTCAAAGCTAAGAAATTTATTTTCAGGAACTTGAGATATCTGCAGTCAAGCATGTTGCCCTCCCACCAGAAAATGAATTATAATAAGCCCACTCCACTATCCACCCCTCCCCTACGTATTAAACACCCCCTACCACCCTGGAAATCATGTACCAGGGCTTCTTCATTCAGCCCAATGCCCCCTTCTACAGTTAAGTGTTCTCCCTCCCGACCCATCTGTGCAGTAAATGAGTAATTAGCAGAAATTACTGCTCCAGGTCCTACGTGCCGAGCGGAAGATAGAACATCCCCTACCACCCACGGGACATCAATGCTGCCGCTGATAGCAACCCCTACCACTGAAGGATAGGTAAGGGGCCCAGTGCATTGCTGTGCCCAGGGGCCTACACTGCCGTTAAGACAGCTCTGGTCACATTCTATGTTTTTATAAGTTTAGCGTAAATCTGTAAGTCAGTATTAAGGAGTGCTATGTTCAGTAATTCTTACATTCGGAGGGGTCCTTACCAGGCTTCGGTATAGTCACAATTTGAGCATCCACCATTTCTTCTGGAAAAAAGCCAGTGCTAGAAGTCTGTGTATATAGCTGTAAAAGGACAGGGGAAAGGACCTCGCTAAATGCAGAATAGAAAGAATTAATAAATCCATCAGGACCAGGGGCTTTCCCTTTCAGCTGCTGTTGAATTACCAGCTGTATTTCTTAGAGTAAAAGGGGTATCAGTATATGTATCAGTATCACAAGCAATCGCACTTTAAGATCCGCAAGGGGGGCAGCAATGCAGTATTTTGTGGTCGTCGACACACCATTTGGGGGGAGCGGTCTGGACAACACAGGCATGTCCAGACCATTTGCGGGGCGGGCCGCGGAGGCTGCGTGACGTCACATGCAGCAGCTACGATCCAAAAGATGGATGCACTCTGAATACATTCGCATTCGGGGGGCGGGGCAGGACCCGGCAAGCGGGCTTGCCCTGTACTGGGCAGCCCCCCACATGCTAGCGAAAAAGTTGTAGTTTTGCTACTTTTAGCAAAACTACAACTCATGCTGAATTAGGCCCCAAGTCCCGACATTTTTACCTTAAAAGAGGAATTTTCCCCAACTTTTCACCAACTCCTGAGGTGGTGAATAAAAAAAAATCACATTAAACCCCATGGAGTCTTCACTTCACCTGCAACTGAATTGGGTGATAACCACTTTTTGTGAAAAGTGACACCTATTACTCAAAAACAGTGCACAATATGCCCTTTGTAAATTTCACCTCCAGGCCCATGTGAACTTTAATCTGGCACTGCATCTATGAAAATTTAATTCCTTTACCAAGATGGCTACTGATAGTGTATCTGCACATGTGCGGCACCATAATGTTCTGCATAAGAGTGATGTGGTGATGAGTGGACGTCCCACTCTTAGCTCCTGAGACCTGCATGTTTCGTTTACCCACTTGTGACCACTGTTCCAGAGCAGTGCTCTGCTACCTTATACCAAGAGTACAGTCACCTGCTGGTGAGCTGCCTACACCCCTGCTCCGCTACAGGCTTTGCTCCATCTGTCATCCAAGCAGTGAAACAGTAAGTAACAGTGAGCCAATAACCCACAAAGCCTGGTTAAGTCACTGGACTGGCCATTGCCTACATTCTAACCGCTGGTGTGTACAGTACTCTTATCCACATTCCCAACACAGAGCACTGCTGACTGCAATGGTATGTGATCTTCCTAAACCACAACATCTTAAAGCTGTCTCCTGCTTATGAATAAAACATAAATCTAAATGCAAAACTGGAACCTCCTTAAGAGCAAATTACTAGATAACACCAGGATGAGCTCATAATAGAAGAAAGTAGCTAAGTGCTTTATTAATTACAATAGCTGAAGGCATACATCTTTCATTCTCCACACATCATGAATCCAATTCATACTAATTGTTGTTGAGATTTATTACAAGAAATCATGCAAACTACAGGATGGGGTGGGGAAGAGGGCCTTTTTAAAAACTCAGTAATTACAAAAACAATTTTAATTTGCAATATTACAAATATGCCATCTTAAAAGTACATCGCATGACGTTTATTTCATGAAGAGCACATCCTGGAGGTGACCTCCGTCTCTGCGCAGGCATTCCTCTAATCTTCCACTCATGTTTCCCATAACGCGCCGTAGCATCTCCGAAGAAATTCCAGCAATTTCTTGACAAATTATTTCTTTCAGCTCTTCTCTATTGTGTGGGCGATGAGAGTACACTTGGCTTTTTAAGTGTCCTCATAACAAAGTCACATACTGAGAGGTCTGGGGGCCTTGGAGGCCAAGTAATGTTGCAGGAAGGGGGTGTAGTCTCATGGCACAACCCAAGTTCTCATCACTCCGGGGGTTCCAGAGATGCTGGGCTGCCCCTGGAGACTGCCTGTACTCTGCAGTGCTGGCTCTTACACTGTGACAGGAGCTGAGGGCTGCACATAATGTTACAGCGCAGCAACCGCCTCCTGTCACTGAACAGCATTTTTGTGTCACCCCTCGTTGGATGACACCCAAAGTGATGCCACTGCTAAATGGCACATACTTGCCGACATTGCTTCCCCCTCCTCCAGTCCTCCAGGAGATGGCAGCCTTGTTGGCGAACAGGGGGCGTGTACGATGGACGTGGTGGCATGAATATGTCATCAATGCTCCACCTCCTACTATATAGCGCCGATTAAACAGACACTGGATAGCGGGGGCAGAGCTATGATGACGCGATTCAGCACAAGTCGCTTCATTGGGTCCCCCTTGGACCGCCCACTGGTGGGTTGTGCGGGGAATGGCAGCAGATGCAGGAGACTTGCCCACCTTTCCAGGGGGGCGGGAACATCACACAATTTTTGGTAGCCTCCTGACCATTCTGGGAGGGTAGGCAAGTATGAAATGGCATTATATGGACACGAGGATGTCAGGTAACATATCTCCAGTACAAAGGAAGTGCATGTACAAGCACACATGATTCTACATTGGCGCATATGCATCTATTGTATTTGTGAGCATACGCAGTGCGAACTTGCACAATTTATGCTCCGCAAACTACTTTGTTGACAAATAGATTGAGATTTTATTGATGTCAGTGCTTTGCAGGTCCATCACGTGCAGTGATTACTGCAGAAACCCTTTTTACCAAACTGTGCACAAGTTCCTGAACAACAGTAGGCAGTATGTTTTGCCATTCCACCTTAAGTACAGTGACCAACTGTGACACAGAAGAAGGTCGAGTCGACCTAGAATGCACCCATCACTCCAGTTTGTCCCAGAGGTTCTCAGAGGTTCTTAGTGGACCATCTTTGAGCTGGCCAGTCCATCAGGGTTACCGAATTTTCTGTACTCCAGTCCTGCATCACCCTGGAAACATTACAGGTGGCATCAGTGGTGTAACTCCCAGAGACAATAGAAACATTTGCCACCGGGCTCCAGCTTTCAGAGGGGCACCAAGAAAGAAAGACAGAGGGGGCTTCTGAACTAGAAAAGACCTCTTTCCACTTATTTCATAGTGATTTGCTGCAGTCACTGCTGACTGCTGTCCAAGCTCAGAAAACCCCTTTGAAGAACCCTTCAGATGAAGAGTCTGGAATGTGTCTGATAACAAATCAAAGTGTGTACAATGAGCTACTGCTCAGCTAAAAGAAAATGGAGCAGAATTTGGTTTAAAAAAAAAATTCACTAATTATTATACAGTAATAAAGCTTTTAAGTGGGGTGTTTATCAAAGCTTGGATAAGGATACAATTATGAGAGATAAAGCACGAACCAATCAGCTCCTGTCATTTTTCAAACACAACCTGTAAAATGTAAGGTAGAAGCAGATTGGCTGGTACTTTATCTCTCGCAATTTTATCTCTCTCCGAGCTTTGATAAAACCTCTCCTCAGGGCTCTATTTATGTTCCATTTGCTGCCAGCACCCAAAAATAAAAAAAATCCTTATTGCCCCAATTAGCTGTAATAAGAAATCTTTATTGTCCCAGATGTACTGTACCATTGGCAAGTCACTGGGACATCTGCACACGTGCAAGCCGGATCCACTGGGGGGGCACCACCTTCTATTTCGTCTCCGGGCACCAGGCTTGAACTTACTGCCCTGGGTGACATTGTTGTCTTGATAAAAACATTTGTTGTTTCCATAGAACTGAGAACATATCTATACTTCTCAGAGTTACTGTGACGGGATCCGGACTGAAAGTCGACAGTAACTAGGTCGACAATGTCTAGGTCGACCACTATTGGTCGACAGTAACTAGGTCGACAGGGTGTCTAGGTTGACAGGGTCTTTAGGTCGACATGTTCTAGGTCGACAGGTCAAAAGGTCGACATGAGTTTTTCACAATTTTTTTCTTTTTTTTAAACCTTTTCATACTTAACGATCCACGTGGACTACGATTGGAACGGTAATCTGTGCCGAGCGAAGCGGTAGCGGAGCGAAGGCACAATGCCCGAAGCATGGCGAGCGAAGCGAGCCATGCGAGGGGACGCGGTGCACTAATTGGGGTTCCCGGTCACTCTACGAAGAAAACGACACCAAAATAACATTAAAAACTCATGTCGACCTTTTGACCTGTCGACCTAGAACATGTCGACCTAAAGACCCTGTCAGCCTAGACACCCTGTCGATCTAGTTACTGTCGACCAATAGTGGTCGACCTAGACATTGTCGACCTAGTTACTGTCGACTTTCAATACCACACCCACTGTGACCATGCATTAGAACTAGTGGATCCATGTCAAATCAGCTGAAACAGCCCCACAGCATAACACCACCTCCATTCTTTACTGTAAGTACTGTACACTCTGACATCAGACGTTCTCCTGGCAATCGCCGAACCCAAACACTCCAGTTGATCTGGAAAGTGTAAACATGATTCGTCACTCCATAACACTCGCCGCTATTGTTCCACTGTCCACTTTTTGCGCTCTTTAGCCCATCGTAAGTGCTGGCCCGCATTCTTCTTTGTGATTAGAAGTTTACGACCAGCTGCTCGTCCATAATATCCAAGTGCATGGGCCTCCCTATGAAGTGTTCTTGCTGAAACCGGCACATTAGTGGCCATTTAGAACTCATATGCAAAGATATGCATGGGACGACCCCTGTTCTTTTGCAGCTCCCTGGTTAGCAGTCTCCGGTCCCTGGGTTGCAGTTTCTGTGGTCTTTCAGGGCGAGGTGCATTCCTGCAATGACCGTTCTTATTCCACACATTAATGACAAAAGGCACAGTAGATTTAGGAATTTTTCTACCATCCTCAATGCTTCTCACACTCGTAAATCCGATCGAGCAGCCTACAATGATCCCCCTATTGAAACTCGGTTAGCTCCTTCCAGCAAGCTATTGTGTTAGCAAATGATCTAATCAGTGTTCTCTACCTATTTTATACCTTCTCGAACACGTCTGCTGCAGGGGCACACCATTTTGCTTGCACAGAGGTGTCCAATAACTTTTGTCTACATAGTGTAGCCTAAAGGTGCATACACACGGAGAGATTTTGACTATGAGAGATTTTGACTAACTTTTCCCTTGAACTGGCAGTAGGAGATTTTGACTAACTTTACCATAGATTTTGTCTAACTATGCAAGAGATTTTGGCTATGGGAGATTTTGGCTATGGGAGATTTTGACTATCTCATTTAAATAAGGGGATGAGTGTCATATATAGGATGATTTTACAGGGTGGCTGGTATTTAAATAGCTAAAAGTAAAATAATTTTTTTTGCGTGGGGTCCCCCCTCCTATGTAAAACCAGCCTCGGGCTCTTTGAGCCAGTCCTGGTTGTTAAAATACAGAGGAAAAAATTAGTAGGGTTCCCCTATATTTAGACAACCAGCACCGGGCTCTGCGTCCGGTCCTGGTTTAAAAAATACGGGGGACAAAAGACATAGGGGTCCCCCGTATTTTTCAAACCAGCACCGGGCTCCACTAGCCAGGGAGATAATGCCACAGCCGGGGGACACTTTTATATTGGTCCCTGCGGCCGTGCCATTACCCCCCCAACTAGTCACCCCTGGCCGGGGTACACTGGAGGAGTGAGGACCCCTTAAATCAAGGGGTCCCCCCCTCCAGCCACCCAAGGGCCAGGGGTGAAGCCCGAGGCTGTCCCCCCCCATCCGTGGGCGGTGGATGGGAGGCTGATAGCCTTTCAATAGTAATATTGTTCTTTACAGGTGGCCTACAGGTCCCAGCAAGCCTGCCCCAGCATGCTGGCACTTGGAGAACCACAAGTGCCAGCATGCCCGGACATAAAGGGCCCGCTGGCACCTGTAGTCCACCTGTAAAGAAAATATTGGAAAAAAAACACGACACATTCTTTAAAAAATCCTTTATTAAACTGGGTCTTCACCTGGGGGCGGCGGCCTTTAAGCTCTTTTGCATGGCCGCCGCCTTCCCAGGGCTTCCGGCGTCTTCACCTGGGGGGGCGCCACCTCCCCAGGGCTTCTGGGGTATTGCTCCGGCGTCTTCACCTGGTGGGCGGCGGCTGCTAAGCTCTTTTGCATAGCCGCCGCCCATCCAGGACTTCCACGGCGTCTTCAGTCTTCAGGAGCTCTTCTCCGCTCCTCCTCCGCCGTCGGACTGAAAGCCGCTGCCTCGCGCTGACTTATATAAGTCAGCGGGAGGGGGCGGGGCGATGACGCGGCGAGCCGTGATTGGCTCGCGGCGGCCATCTTGAATTTCAAAAATGACGCTGAGGCGCCATTTTTGAAACTGGTACCGCTCCGCTGCCAAACTCTGCAAGATAAAGGTAAATTTCCCCCGCCCGCACCGCTGCCGCAACCCGCCGCCGCCCGCACCGCCGCCGCCCACACCGCAACCGCAACCCACCGCCACCCACACCGCAACCCGCCGCCGCCCGCACCGCCGCCGCAACCCGCCGTCGCCCACACCGCCACCGCAACCCGCCGCCACAACCCGCCGCCGCCCGCACCACCGCCGCCTGCAACATCGCTATCGCTGGGAAAAATTGCTGGCCTCTTAAAGTATTAGCGATTTTGACTAACTTTTGCAGCGACATAGCCAAAATTGACTTGCCTGCACTGACTATTTTTCCCAGCGATAGCGACCTAGCGGGGACGCGCATCGCTATCGCTGCCTGTATACACACGGAGCGATCTGCACTAACTTTCTGAGCGATTTTGACTATATAGTCAAAATCGCTCAGTTATATCGCTCCGTGTGTATGCACCTTAAGTTTCATTCAAAATGAGGCCCTCCCTCTTCCATTTTATACCTTTGTTTTTGTTTTATACCTACCTGTCCCATTTTATACCTACCTTATACCAGGTTTGTTTTCACCAACCCACCCATATATCTATCATCACCTTACTGTAAAAGTCCTTCTACTCACTTGGCTCCTTATTCCAGTATTCCCCAAGCACTTTAGAATTTAACATGTCTGTGGAGAGGTAGAGTTAAACATAAACATAGAATTTGACGGCAGATAAGAACCACTTGGCCCATCAAGTCTGCCCATGTACGCACACACTTACACACTAGGGTTAATTTTTGTCAGGAGCCAATAAACCGACCAGTATGGTTTTGGAATGTGGGAGAAAATCGGAGTACCTAGAGGAAACCAATGCAAGCACGGGAAGAATATACAAACTCCACACAGTTAGGGCTGTGGTGGGAATTGAACTTATGACCTCAGTGCTGTGAGGCAGTAATGCTAACCATTACAACATTGGTACTGCCTTCACAGATTTATCTCTGTAACTGATCCTATTTTTCATTTCTGTCCATTATCAATTTTGTTCCCTTTATATTGTACACATATTTTGTGATCTATTCTTACAGTATGTATGATGATTAATAAGTTAATATTGCAACGGAGCATTTGAAATGACAGAAGTATTGTAACAACAGAAACAAACTCTCCACGTTATTTTTGAATGTGGTCAAATATACATGTTCTTTATGGGAGATGGTCTAGTTACCACAAACATCAATGATCCTTGAAATATATAAGACTGGGACACCTTGTGCCCCATTGAAGAATACCTTAAAGATGTACAGTACACAAGTATCTTTCAGATTTTCTTATGTGACTGTTTCCTATAACTTCCTCTGTGAACATTACAAGAGAAGAGAAGAGAGACATGATGTGGTGCAGCCTATAAAGTAATGTATAGAATGTGTATCTTTAACTCCTCCCTTAATAAGAGGGAAGGACACATAAATTCTGCAAGAGCAAACCTCTTAGCATCATTGTGTACAGCTTGGGCTCTTTGTTATTCTGTTAACCGAACTACCAGTGACAGAGGAAAGAAAAGTACATTACAAGGCAGTGTGACTTACATGCAGCTGAAGACATGAACCCGAAACAGCTGTTTCCTCTCATCCTTGCAGTATCCAGCAGCTTCTGGAACGTGTTCTGTGACAATACATCAGGCAAGTGATATTTAATTAAGCCACTTTGTTAATCTTAGTATCTGCTCCATTTACATTTTGAAAAGGCTTTCTTTTCAGACCATATTATTTCTTATGTTGTCTCTTGAATTATGCTTGAAAAAGTAAGAATAATCTGTCACTTGATGTTTTAAGTGAGATTTTGTGTCACATACAGTACATAGGACCTTTTTTTAATATCATGGTGCAGCATCTTATTTATATCAGATCTCAGCTTACATGTTCTAAATTCTGCTTGTCAAATCATAGCTACAGTATGATAGGAAAGAATATTACTGTACCTTTAGCAGATTGCTCCATACTATTAAATAGCAACCATGGATTTGAAATGTAAGTTTTTTGTGGATTTTGAGCAGTACGCATTGGTTATTACAAGCATTGTTGTTCTTTGCTGCAAAACAACCCTGGGACGCTTTTACATTGGGCCGTATTCAGAGCCGGTCATAGGTATAGGCAAACTAGGCAATTGCCTAGGGCATTTGATATGCCTAGGGGCATCAGCAGCTTCTGCTGATTAAAATGATATGCGGCATGCCTATATTCTGTGTGTACCATTTCATATGCAGATACAGCCACAGTCTCACACAGTATATAGGCATGCTGCATATCATTTTAATCAGTAGAAGCTGCTTATGCATCCTAGCCACATAGCAATGCAAATAAGCTGCATTTTGATTAAAAAAAGGTGCCAGACGTTAACATTGAGGCAAGATTTATGAGGACACATCTGTATCCAAGCAGAGGCAGAGGTCACAGTGTTAGTGGCAGTGTGAGTGCTGTGTGCATGTGAGTGGGTTGGTTGGTTGTGCAGTAGTGTTCGGAATATGTGTAAGGGGCACTATGCATGTCATTATGTGTATAAGGGCATTACTAATGTGCGGCATATGTGTAAAAGAGTACTACTGTATGTTTGTCATTATGTGTATAAGGGCACTAATAATGTGCAGCAAATGTGTAACGGTACTACTGTATGTGTGTCATTATGTGCATAGGGGCACTAATAATGTGCAGCAAATGTGTAGGGTGCACTATGTGTGTGTGTGTCATTATGTGTATAAGGGCATTAATAATGTGCGGCATATGTGTAAGGGACATTATGTGTAAAAGGGCATTAATAAAGGTTGTCATAATGTGTAAGGCGCATTATGTTTATAAGGACATTAATAATGTGTGTCATATGTGTAAGGGGCATTAATGTGTGGAATTATGTGTATAAATGCATTACTATGTGTATAAAGTGCGCTACTATGTGGCGTTGCATATACAAAAGGCACTACTGTGTCATGTAAATAAGGAGCAATTCAGTGTGATGTAATGTGAATAAGGGGCTCTACTGTGAGGAGTAACGTTTATAAGGTAAAGTGATACTACTGTGGGATGTAATATAAATTATGGACACTATCGCATGATCAAATGTGAATAAAGTTTCAGTACTGTGTGGCGTAATTGGAATTGGGGTTACTATTGTGTGGCCGTGCCCCTTGCCAGCAAAAACACACCCCTTTTTGGGCTGTGCGCCAAATGTGCAAACTGTTCCTATTTAAAATATAGGGGGTACAAACACCAAAATAAGGACTGCTATGGGTGAGGGGTGATGGTGCTGGGAAAGAGGTGCAAGGTCAGAGGCGGAACCAGCGGTGGTGCTAGGGGGCACCAGCCAAAATCTTGCCTAGGGCATCATATTGCTTAGGGCCGGCTCTGGCCGTATTCAAATGTCCCGTCCCCCCATCCCAGCCGTGATCACGCCCGCCGGCAGTACTCTGTTACTGTTGACGGGTGCGACAAGTTCATTTCAGCTCGCTACCCCGGGGGGTAGCAAACTAAAATGGGTGTAAAGAGACCCGCTTGGGCACCCAAACAGGTCTTTTCACAATTGCGCCTATTACTTTAGCCGGGTTTAGGTCCTTTGCGCCCGACTGATAATGGGGGCCATTTGAATCTCGCCCCTCTATCTCCCGTTGCTTTAGACGGGAAATAGGGGGTGCAATAAGATTTGAATTCCCCCCATTGGGTAAGAATATTTTGAAGACATACAGATTTGCCAAGTGGTTCTTATCTGACACCAAAATCTATGTGATAAATTTACTTAAGCTACTAAAATTGAAAAGTGGGGATGTTGCCCAAAGCAACCAATCAGATTTTGTCTATCGTTTTCTTTTTTCCCATCAATCTTTTTTATTGAAAGTTTAATTCCGTGAAAGAAAGATGAAAAGGGGGAAAAACAGAAACAAGGAAGGGGTAGTCCAAAATCCAACTCCCATAACAATTATTGATGCATAAAACAGAAACAATACATCATACAAAAAAAGAAAATAAAGCAGGTACAACAAGAAATAAATACCAATGAGGAACTCAATAATTCCAGGTTCTGTGATCAATCTGGATTTAAAAGTAAATTAGCTTCATCTCGAGATGTCAAATACTCATACCAGCGGGACCATTTTACTAATGGGGAATTAGCTGTAAAGGAGTAGGGTATGCCAGACGTCTCCATTTGAAAAGCATGGTGGACCTTCCGGTCAATTTTTAGGAGCGTAAGAGGAGAGGGACTCTTCCAATCTTGTGCTATTGCCGCCCTCGTAGCAATAAAAATGTGGCCCAAACCATATCGCTCTGTATTAGATATTTCCTTTGGGTAAATATGTAATAAGGGCAATGAAGGCGACTCTGGAAGGGGGGATTTAAAACCTTGGAGGCAAGTGTAAATACATCCTGCCAGAGCTGGCGGGGCATAGGACATGCCCAGAAAATATGAAAGAGGTTGCCCACCGCTGCACAGTTTCTCCAACATAATTTGGACACTCTAGGCCAGATCCTATGCAGTTTAGCAGGGGTAAAAGAAAGGCCATGTAGTAGTTGAAAGTGCATTTCTATATGTTTGGTACATTTGGACATAGTATGTGATGAAAGGTAAATCAACTTCCATTGTTGTTGGGTAAATGAACAATTAAGATCCAATTCCCATTGGAGTTGAGCAGGTGTTTTAGTTCCCCTCCCAGAGCTGTACTCCAGAGCATACCGGAATCATATAGAGCCCTTGGCGTTACTAGGGGTGATTCTCGCTAAGATGGTGAGGGGTGGCAAGAGCTTTGGACCGAAGATCGTAATGAGCTGGTTATCCAATGGGTAATACAATAGTAGAAAAACATTTCGCTAGCAGGGAGGCCATACTGAGCTTGTAGAGTACCAAATGGAGTAATTGTTGTACCATCTACCAATTCCGAAACGGTGTCAATACCACATGATATCCACTTAGAAAGATTCGAATCTGGAATAAGGCCCGAGAGAGCAGATAGTGAAAGTGTACGAGAAGGGAGAGAGACTTTTTTAGAAAAAAACACTAATGTATCTCACGCCTTATAGGAATCTATGATAGCACTGTGGCAATGTGTGAGATCGGTCTCTGTTGGACCGGAAACCACAAAAGATCAATCAGCGGGGCATGTGCACATAACTGTTTCTCTAGATCTACCTACTGTTTCCTGCCCGCTGGTAAAGACCAGTCACTTATTTGTGCTACAAGGCAAGCAAGTTGGTATTTCTTTAAGTCAGGCACCTCAAGCCCTCCAAATCTCCGTGCCCTAGTTAAGCGGCTATACGCTATTCGTGGGGGCTTCTTATTCCAAATGTACATAAGTATTACCGAATGTATTTGACCAATGACCATCTGAGGGACTAGATAAGGTATCGAGCGAAAAAGATACATCAATTTGGGCAACACTGACATTTTAAATGTTGCTAGTCTACATAACCATGACACCTCCACCCTAACCACCTTTGTAAAAGCGCTTCTATGTGTGAGAGTAGTGGGGTGTAATTGATGACTGCAATTTGCGATATGGAGTTCGGGATATTAATACCTAAATATAAAATATAATCCTTCTTTCAATTTTTGTAGAGTCTCTTAAACATAGACAACCTCTCTGGCGATAAATTAAATGGCAGAGCTTCTGTTTTAGACGTGTTGAGTTTATAGAAGGATGTAGTGGTTGATAATTTCACGTAGGGCCGGCAATGCAGTGTCAGTGTGAGTAATGAGGAAAAGCAGATTATCTGCAAACAAGCCAAGCTTATGTAGAGATGACCCAACCAGTACGCCTGGAAAGGAAGAGGATTAGCGTATTGCCAGTGAAAGTGGTTCTATGGTGAGGACATACATGAGGGGTGACAGTGGGCATCCCTGTCTAGTGCCATTTGAAATCTTAAAGGGGGAAGATAGAAAACCATTACTGAACACAACAGCCATTGGGGAGCTATATAATGCCAATATAGAGGACAAGATTGTACCATTGATACCAATTTTCAATAAAATCTCACGGAGGAACCCCAAGTGCAACCTGTCAAACGCTTTTTCAGCGTCTAAGGAAAGTAAAATAGCTTCATCACCCTTGATTGTGATATGTTCAGCAAAGTCAAAAACCATCCTTGTGTTGTCCGTTGATTGCCTACCTCTGACGAATCCCACCTGATCCGGATGGATACTGTGAGGGATGAGAGGGGATAGCCTATTCATAGTTACATAGTTACATAGTTAATGAGGTTGAAAAGAGGCAAAATGCCCATCGGGTTCAACCTGTAATCTGTCTTAAGCCGAGTTCATTATAATATCCCAATTGAAATAATGTTTTATGTTTAGTTATCAACTGTAAATCATGTTCCCCCCAGATTAACAATGTCAATATTTTAAATGCTATAACCTTGGATATCTTTTTCAGTCAGAAATGTATCCAATCCATTTTTAAATGCATTTACGGAGTCCGCCATTACCACCTTCTCTGGCAGGGAATTCCAGATCCTTATTGCCCTAACAGTGAAGAACCCTTTCCTACATTGAGTATGGAATTTTCTCTCCTCTAGCCTCAGCGAGTGACCTTGTGCTTATACAGAGTTCTTTTAATAAACAATTCCTCTGATAACTCTTTGTGATTTCCCTTTATATATTTGAAGATATTGATAATGTCTCCTCTTAGATGCCTCTTTTCTAGTGTATACAATTTCAACCTAGTGAGCCTTTCCTCATACTCCAGTCCCTCTAGCCCTTTAATCAATTTAGTAGCACGCCTTTGAACCCTTTCGAGTTCACAGATATCTTTTTTATAATGTGGTGCCCAAAACTGAACACAATATTCCAGGTGCGGACGTAACAATGATTTGTACAGCGGCAGGATTCCACTCTCATCCCTTGTCTCAATTCCCTGTTTTATGCACGCTAGCACCTTACTTGCCTTCTTTGCTGCACTTTGACATTGTATACGGTTGTTTAGCCTATTATCAATGAGTACCCCCAAATCTTTATCCTATACTGTTACCCCTAGATTTTCCCCATTTAAATATGTAGGTTGCAAGTTTGTTTTTAGTCCCGAAGTGCATATCTTTGCATTTTTGTATATTGAATCCCATTTTCCATTTAAACGCACAGATTTCAAGTTTAGATAAGTCATTCTGTAGAGACTCCACCTCTATTTCCGAATTAATTACTTTACACAATTTAGTATAATCTGCAAAGATTGACACTGTGCTTTCCAGGCCTATTTTCAGGTCATTGATAAACATGTTGAACAGTAGTGGCCCGAGTACAGACCCTTGTGGTATTCCGCTGACTACTGGTGCCCAGCTGGAGGACATCCCATTGAGCACTACTCACTGTACCCTGTTATCCAGCCAATTACTTTACCATGTACAAATAGTTTTTCCTAGGCAAAGAGCCTTTAATTTGATGATCAGTCTCCTGTGAGGCACTGTATCGAAGCCTTTAGCAAAATCTAACTATACAACATCCACTACTTTTCCTTGGTCAAGATTGTCGCTCACTTCCTCATAGAAGCTAACTTTGCTATAAGCTTGGAAAATTGTTTAGGTCCATACTGAGCAATGTAGTTATGGCATAGTGAGGGGTCTTTACCTTGCTTAGGGATTGTGATGATACGTGCCTGCAGCATTTCTTCAGGTAAAGATCCACAATCTGTGGCACAGTTGTATAAAGAGGTGAGGGTCAAAAGAAGATTGGGGGCAAGTTTTTATAAAAGGCATTAATGAATCCATCCAGACCAGGGGCCTTCCCCGATGGCAGGAATTTGATAACCAGCGCTATTTCCTCCTCCGAACATGGGCCCTCATTCCGAGTTAATTGCTAGCTGCCGTTGTTCGCTGTGTAGCGATCATTTAAAAAAACAGCAAAACTACGCATGTGTATGGGCCGCAATGCGCATGCGCGGCGTACGGGTACAAAGAGCATCGTTGTTTAGCACTGCTTCTAGCGACCATTCCATTTGAACAGCCGATCGCAAGGAGATTGACAGGAAGTGGGAGTTTATGGGTGTCAACTTACCGTTTTCTGGGAGTGTTTGGAACGCAGGCGTGTCCAGGCACTTGCAGGGTGGGTATATGATGTCAATTCCGGGACCTTCGTCGCAGCAATCATCACACAGAATAAGTAACTACAGGGCTGGTCTTGTTTTGCACAAAATGTTTTTGTACCGCTCGGCTGCACAGGCATTTGCACTACTGCAAAGCGAAAATACACTCCCCTGTGGGCGACGACTATGCATTTGCACGGCTGCTAAAAGTAGCTAGCAAGCGATCAACTCAGAATGAGGGCCACTGTACGTTAAGGGAGTTTGAAGTGTCCGCAGACAGCTTGGGGAGGAGAAGGTCTAACAGGAAGGAAGCTATGAGAGAGGGAGTAGGTTGCACAGTGTCAGGGTCAGATTTTAGATTGTATAGTTGTGCGTAATATTGAGCAAATGCCTCTGCAATATCAGATGGGTTTAGAAGTTTTCTGGACTACCGATGTCTGGATGTATTTGATTTTGTTTCTAACCTGAAGTAGTCTCAATTTCTGAGCTAAAAATTTACCTGATTTATTGCTCAGTGTGTAAAACTTTTGTTGTAGTTTAGAGTAAGCATGTTTCATACATTGTAAAAACAATGCATGGAGTTGGTTTCTAATGGACACTAGTTCACGTTTCAAAAGACCGGAAAGGCTGTGCTCTATTCAAGGACTTTACTTGGAAGAGGCGTTGTTCTAAATCCTCCTGCTGGTTTAAGTACTGTTTCTTCAGTCGGGCACCCGTTTGAATTGCTACTCCATGTAGTTCTGCTTTTAAGGCACACCAGAGTGTGGGGATTGACATGTTGAGGGGAGAGTTGGTGGCTAAATGTCTACATAGCAGTGACCATGGCGGATGACGGTCTAGGAGACATATAGGAGTAATTAAGATTCCAAGTCCAATCACTGCTGCATGATCGGACCATATCGGGCTAATGGTAGTTCTGGACCACTTATCTAAAAATATCAAGTCTATGCGGGAATAGGAATTATACACGTGGGAGAAGAAGGTAAAGTCTTCAACCACTGGAGACTGTATATGCCAGATATCATATAAATCAAATTCACTTAATAAGCGGCTCAAACTGGCCTGGGGATGTATTCTTCTAAGGGGCTTTTGTATGGATTCAAAGAGTTTCTGTAAAAAGTGAATCTGATTGGTATTGGGAGCATATAAGGAGACAATGGTCATGACTTTATCCTCTAATTTCCCCACTAAAATTAAATAGCGTCCATCTTTATCTGAAATTTGGGAAATACGGTCAAAGTGGATTGAGTTGTGAAATAAAATAGCCACTCCGTGCCGTTTATGAGGGCCGTTAGCAAAGTAACTAGAGGGATAATGGCATTATAAAAGGCTGAGAAATGAGTCTCCTGAAGACCAACTACTTTAGTCTTTGCCCTTTGAAAAGACTCCAAAGTAAGTCGCCTCTTATTAGGTGAATTAAGACCATTAACATTCAATGAATAAAACTTAACCATTGAGGAAAATAAAACGGAACACTTTGGACAGTATCAGCTTAAACATACATGTGAACTCCATAAGGGAGGAAGGGAACCAGGAAAGGACATAAAAAAACAAAAAGAGAAAGAGGGAGAGACAGAAAGAAAAAAGGAGGAAAAAGGAAAAGAACTGAAAGGACCCTACAATGAGGACCACAGTGTTTGTCACAAACAAAAACTGGTGACAAAACAAAAACCGTCGGTAGAGTGGCCGCTGACAGGTCTCACTCATGCAGTAATATGTAATATGTCATTATACTGGCATAAAACATAAAGAGAGCACACTGAACTAACAATCACAACTAGAATTGGGTACTTATTAAAGAACAACATTCAAAAGAAAAACACAGAATATATGAAGTCAACAGGGGGGATCAGGAATGGATGTGTAACCCAAACACAACACATAACAATATACATCTAGAAAACATAGAGACAGTCTTTCCTCACTCTATCGGTGCCAGACAGAGACAGCTGATTTCGGTAAGGAGACCACTATGTCCCAGTGCACCAGTTTCACCCAACATCAAGGGAAGATATAATGTAGGACGATGAGTCATATCTGATGATAAGTTTGACTGGGAATCCCCACCTGTACTGGATATCATTGTCTTGTAGAGCTGCTGTAATCGGGTGGAAGGAACGTCTCTTAGCCAAGGTGAATTGTGATAAATTTGTAGTCCCTCCAACAAGTCGGATCCTTCTGCCTCTCTGGCAGCCTTGAGAATGTCCTCCTTAATGTGGAAGAAATGAACCCTCAGCAAGGTATCCCTCGGATAATTAGAAGCAAATCCTCCTCTTGGTTTTGGTAAATGCGGTCCACAATTAGATCTTGGATTGTAGCTTGCGGAAGAAGTTTCTTGAAGAGAGTATTTACATAATCCCTCAACTCTGCTGGCGAAACAGAGTCCGTAATGCCCCTGATCTTGAGGTTGTTTCTCCTAGACCTGTCTTCGAGGTCTGCTAGTTTTCACACATTAAAGACACCTAAGATTGCAACTCAGAGTGAGAGGTGAGCAGGTCATTGTGTGACGTCATTAGTTCTTGCATCTTATCCTCCAGATGTTCCGTGCGGCCAACAATACTAACCAGGTCAGTACTGAGTGACTGGATTGAGGAATCCAGCACAGAAAGTATATCAGTGCGGAAGGCAGTAAACATTTTGAACATAGACTGGGTGGTGAGGGGGGCCTGCGGATCTAGATCCCATGTCTTGTCGGCATGTAAAAAAATCACTGGAGTCATAGGTAATGAAGGAATCTGCTGAATAGGAGGAATGGAGTATCCGTATGACGGTCAGTGGTTTGGTAGTACTGCATGAATAGCAAAGTTATCAACCCATAAGGGAAGATAGAGGTCTTATTCCATCTGGAGAGCACTAAAAGCTGGCTTTATCATAATCACACAGTGTAAGAAAAAGATGAGCAACTGCAAGGTGCCAGGATCAAACTCCAAGAGTTCCGTGTGTTAGAAATTGGGATTTGCACTTGTAGGCACCCTGGGACCAGGCCTGCCAAGTCCCCAGAGTATAAAGCAAAATTACCAGATATGGATCCAGGGTATGATCCCCAACACCAAGACACCCAGGCGGGGATGTCCAGTAGAGGAGATACACAGAGAGCAGCTGCCTTTATGAAGTTATCATCATAACCGGATCTGTTTCCCAACCTCCATACACATAATGATAAGTCACATATCAAGTAAGAGCAGTATACTCACTGAACAATAGAGGTGCCAAGCGAGGGGTATCTGTAGCAACAGGAAGGGAGCCCACCTTCCAGATCCTGACCTGAGGCGAGACACCTTCACGGAACAGCAGGAGCTCAGCTGTACCAGTATCTAAGATGGCTGCTGTCTGTGCCTATTTCCCCTTCAACCACAGTACCTGAACTCTGTCTCTCCACTTGAAATGACCCAGGGAGCGTAGGTGGATAGCTGCTTGCCCGGAGGGTGTCCAAAATCTGCTAGGGAGCGTGAGTAGGGCCTGAGGGTCAGCTGGGGGTATTGAAGGGCGTCCCCGCTGATTCTGGAAGTGTGGCCTAGGTCCGCTGCCAGGTACAGGTCCCGGCCTCTGGCAGCAGGAAGGCTGTGGATGGCATTGCGTCTGGGGCCGGAGCTGAAATCAGGCAGGGAGGCACTAGGCTCCGGATGCTAGGGGATGGGGAGATGGGAGCTCAATCCTCATTGCCACGGCCGGATGTGGCCGAGGATCCAGAGCACTGCGCCATCCACGGAGCATGGCCAGGAGTGGCCCATCACTTGAGGCTGCGGCTTTGCCAGGAGAGGTAGGCCCCAACTCCCAGGATACGAAAACCGGGTCCCACCGTTCCATAAACGATGCCCTCAACAGCAGAGAAGTCCACAGCAGTGATGTCAGTGAGCTGGAAAACAGAGGTATATACTGTATATTAGGGTCACCACAGCAGGAGCTCAGGGAACTGTGATCCGCACCATTAGCCAATCAGGCCACGTCCCCTCTGTCTATCATTTTCTAGGATGCAATAGAGAAATGATAGACAGAATCTGATTGGTTGCTATGGGCAACATCACCACTTTTCAATTTTAGAAGCTTTAGTAAATTTACCCCTATGTTTCTATAGTTGGCAACTGTCTATCATTTTCAGGACAAATCAGGGCTTTTATAGATTGATGCATGTAAATGTTCTTATTTTATAATCTAAACTGATAATATACTTTTTTTTTTTCTCCATGTTTGATGGAATTCATCCAATTTATTTTCTGGCCTTTATGAGCCTGTATTTATTGAAGAATCATATTTTAAATGTAAATCAGTATGTGTTCCTGGAAAACGGATGTATTAAGAGGGCACCGTCTTGGCCCCCCATGGACTCTGGGGGCCCGTGTGCACTGCACCCATTATATATCCGATATTGCCTTGGAAAGTATTTTAACTTTTTGGCAACTGTTGAGGCATCGCCCCAGAGACAGGTGTACAATTGATCAGCAATTTCACTAGACATCGGGCAGGATGTAATGCCGCCCAAGTTCGGTGGCCACACAGGATGCCGGACGAACGTGGAGGATTTTTTAAAGGGTCAATTACTTACAAGGCAAAACCATGCCCTGTAATTGATTGCCCCTTTAAAAAACAGGGGCATTACGTCCCACCCTCAGTTTCTGATGTCCTGTGTTTGATTTGACTAGTGTGGAGCTTGGGACTGTCAAGGCTATAGGGGAGATGTACAGTTTCAAACATTCAAGAGAGATAAAGTGGAGAATTTGCCCATAATAACCAATGACAGTTAAAAAGTGATTGGTTGCTATGGGCAACTTTTCCATTTTATCTCTCTTGAAGGTGTAGTACATCTTCCCCTATAAATACAAATACTATTCTAGCCAACAGGGTGTACAAGAGAGCAAGCTAGCATACAGGAATGTCCCAGATTAGGATGGTGTCCAGAGTAGGCAGGCAATACTCCATTATGGAATCAGAGATGTGACATGATGATGCAAATCATAACATTATACTGCAACCACCTCAAAGATTGCTTAGTATGCAAGGGCAGGATGATGAAAATACAGGCCTTGGGGCATATTTATCATGAAAAAATTGTGAACTGAGAAGTTTTAGTTTTCAATTCTCAATTCTTCGCATGTAGTGGTCTCTTCGGCTGCAGAAGTCTCTCTGCAGCTGCGGCCCCCTCCTCCCCTCTATTCCTGCTGCACAAGTTGCCGTGTAAACTGGGAGCTCGCACAGAGAGAATAAGAGCCTGGTTGAGACTGACAATGAGTAGCTCTGTTTCCGGGCTGGAACTGGTAATGCATATCTCTGGAACCGGGCTGGGACCAGTAATGCGTATCTCTGGAACCAGTAATGTATATTTCTGGAACCGGGCTAGGACCAGTAATGCGTATATCTCTGGAACCGGTAATGCTTATCTCTGGAACCAGGCTGGGACCGATAATTCATATCCCTGGAACCGGGCTGGAACCAGTAAAAGCTTATGCTGGAACTGAGTTGGAAACTCTGTCTCAGCAAGTCTGCGGTTATGTTAACTTGACAAGATCAGAACTTGCTAACTGAACATGGACCGGCATACTTGCTGACCAGACTGGGACTCGTGGTTTTGTGGACCGGACTAGAACCAGTGACGCTGGAGACCGGACTGGAACCTGTGGATTTGTTAACCAGACTGGAACTGGTTATGCTGGAGGCTGAGCTGGAACCGGTGGATTTGCTAAACAGACTGGAAGCAGTGATGCTGGAGAATGAACTCGAACTGGTGCATTTGCTAATTGGACTGGAACTAGTGGATGCTGAATTAGATACAATGGGGTAAATTTACTAAGCTCCCGATTTTGACCGAGATGCCGTTTTTTCATCAAAGTGTCATCTCGGTAATTTACTAAGCAATAATCACGGCAGTGATGAGGGCATTCGTAATTTTTTGCAAGTCCAAGAAAAAAATTACGAATGAATACACCATCGGTCAAAACGCGGCTGTTTAAGTATGAATCTCGGTAATTTACTAAGAAGTGCAAAGCAAAAAAAAAAAAAACACTGCCGTGAAAAATTACAACTCGTAAAAAAGTGCTTAAAAAAAACAGACCTGCTTTTTTTTCCCGTGATTGGATAGGCATGCAGGGATCCATGAGATCCGTGCATGTATATCAGTGGGAAGGGGTGGGAAAGTTGTTATTTTATTAAAAAAAATTGCGTGGGGTCCCCCCTCCTAAGCATAACCAGCCTCGGGCTCTTTGAGCCGATCCTGGTTGCAGAAATATGGGGAAAAAATTGACAGGGGTTCCCCCATATTTAAGCAACCAGCATCGGACTCTGCGCCTGGTCCTGGTTCCAAAAATACGGGGGACAAAAAGAGTAGGGGTCCCCCGTATTTTTAAAACCAGCACCGGGCTCCACTAGCAGGACAGATAATGCCACAGCCGGGGGTCACTTTGATATAGTGCCCTGCGGCCGTGGCATCAAAAATCCAACTAGTCACCCCTGGCCGGGGTACCCTGGGGGAGTGGGGACCCCTTAAATCAAGGGGTCCCCCCCCCAGCCACCCAAGGGCCAGGGGTGAAGCCCGAGGCTGTCCCCCCCCATCCAATGGGCTGCGGATGGGGAGGCCGATAGCCTTTTGTGATAATGAAAAGATATTGTTTTTAGTAGCAGTACTACAAGGCCCAGCAAGCCTCCCCCGCATGCTGGTACTTGGAGAACCACAAGTACCAGCATGCGACGGAAAAACGGGCCCGCTGGTACCTGTAGTACTACTACTAAAAAAATACCCAAAAAAAGACAACACACACACACCGTGAAAGTAAAGATTTATTACATACATGCACACAAACATACATACATACTTACCTTATGTTCACACGCAGGTCGGTCCTCTTCTCCAGTAGAATCCAAGGGGTACCTGTTGAATAAATTCTACTCACCAGATCGCGGGTCCCAGGCTCCTCGGGGCATCCATTTGTAATCCACGTACTTGCATAAAATAAGAAAACGGAAAGCCGAGCCACGAACTGAAAGGGGCCCCATGTTTTCACATGGGACTCCTTTCCCCGAATGCCAGAAACCCACTCTGACTGATGTCTAAGTGGGTTTCTTCAGCCAATCAGGGAGTGCCACGTTGTAGCACTCTCCTGATCGGCTGTGTGCTCCTGTACTGTCTGACAGGCGGCACACGGCAGTGTTACAATGTAGCGCCTATGCGCTCCATTGTAACCAATGGTGGGAACTTTCTGCCCTGCGGTTGACCTAAAGTGACGTCACCGCTGAGCAGAAAGTTCCCACCATTGGTTACAATGGAGCGCATAGGCGCTACATTGTAACACTGCCGTGTGCCGCCTGTCAGACAGTACAGGAGCACACTGCCGATCAGGAGAGTGCTACAACGTGGCACTCCCTGATTGGCTGAAGAAACCCACTTAGACATCAGTCAGAGTGGGTTTCTGGCATTCGGGGAAAGGAGTCCCATGTGAAAACATGGGGCCCCTTTCAGTTCGTGGCTCGGCTTTCCGTTTTCTTATTTTATGCAAGTACGTGGATTACAAATGGATGCCCCGAGGACCCTGGGACCCGCGATCTGGTGAGTAGAATTTATTCAACAGGTACCCCTTGGATTCTACTGGAGAAGAGAACCGACCTGCGTGTGAACATAAGGTAAGTATGTATGTATGTTTGTGTGCATGTATGTAATAAATCTTTACTTTCACGGTGTGTGTGTGTGTTGTCTTTTTTTGGGTATTTTTTTAGTAGTAGTACTACAGGTACCAGCGGGCCCGTTTTTCCGTCGCATGCTGGTACTTGTGGTTCTCCAAGTACCAGCATGCGGGGGAGGCTTGCTGGGCCTTGTAGTACTGCTACTAAAAACAATATCTTTTCATTATCACAAAAGGCTATCAGCCTCCCCATCCGCAGCCCATTGGATGGGGGGGGACAGCCTCGGGCTTCACCCCTGGCCCTTGGGTGGCTGGGGGGGGGACCCCTTGATTTAAGGGGTCCCCACTCCCCCAGGGTACCCCGGCCAGGGGTGACTAGTTGGATTTTTGATGCCACGGCCGCAGGGCACTATATCAAAGTGACCCCCGGCTGTGGCATTATCTGTCCAGCTAGTGGAGCCCGGTGCTGGTTTTAAAAATACGGGGGACCCCTACTCTTTTTGTCCCCCGTATTTTTGGAACCAGGACCAGGCGCAGAGCCCGATGCTGGTTGCTTAAATATGGGGGAACCCCTGTCATTTTTTCCCCCACATTTCTGCAACCAGGATCGGCTCAAAGAGCCCGAGGCTGGTTATGCTTAGGAGGGGGGACCCCACGCAATTTTTTTTATGGATTTTACAGTGTTTAATTTAAAAAAAAAAAAAAAAAATTAACCCCAGCACGGATCACACAGATCCGGCCGAGATTCATTGTAAAAAAGTCGGCAGTGTTTTGCTAATCACTGCCGTAAAAATAAAAAAAAAACACGAATGACATCGACATCGGAACAAAAGAAAAACCCGAATACGGCAGCTTAGTAAATCCGTCGTAACAAATTCAAAAAGTTGCAGTTTTGCACTTTCGATGTCATTCGTGATTGAACTTTGACCTCAAACGGGAAAATACGAATGTTAGTAAATTTACCCCAATGTTAGGACACTGAGGAGCGCTGTCTTGAGTCACACATTTAAGGCAGGTAGCAATGTTATTTTGGCAACCAGCCAGTCCTCCAGGAAGTCCATTTATAAGGGCTGCTGGTTGGTGATTGGAGGCCTGTGTCAGCTGCTTTTAAGAAGCACTGCCATTGGTGGTGGTACAGTTTTTAGCTGACTTTTCCAACATGGCCGCTCCCAGGACACGGAGACGGTGGGAACCGCTCCAGTATGGACGCCAGGACAGCATGCAGATGGGTGCGCAGCAAGCACCTGACAGGAGACTGAAGGTACCGGCAAAGAGACAGGAATCCCAAGAGGGGCCCACCAGAGGCATGACAAGTTTACAACAGTGCTGTCATCTGTAAGCTTTACTATTAAATTTGATTTAGAGGTAGAAACACAGTCGTACAGTCTGAAGAGGTCACATCTCCTAACTCAACTGTGGAAGATAAGACAGAAACTGTAGCAGTTAATTACACATTGATATACTATAAGCCATTTCCTGTATATAAGCATATCAAGAACAATAGCTTAGCATAAGAGCGTACCTCTCAACTGTCTCAATTTTGGTTGGATAGTCACATTTCCCACCCTTGAGCTACAGTGTCCTATGGTGAGAGGGGGGAGGTATTAGGGGGCCCCTTCTTACTCGCTGCTCTGATTTAACAAAATAGGGGTGAAAAGGTACTGTGCGCATGCCCCCACAGTGATGGAAAATAGGGGGTCCCGTGAGGCCACAAACCCTAGCCATGAGACCATTCTTCCAAAAATGTCAAAATCAATGAAGTGAGAGCAATGAAACAGTAATCATTTACACCATATACTGATGTTTGGGTAGGGTACTGAAACTAATACCAGTGGTGGGCTGGGTCAGAGCGTAGGGTGCTAACTGCCCCCCAGGCCGGTACAATTATGCAGACCTAGTGCTGCTGGTGTGCTCTATGCAGATTCTGACAGCTGGAAAAGTTCCTCTGCTGGCTCCCCAGCTGTCAATGTGCTGTGCTGTGCCTAAGCTTTAGCGGATTTAAGTGGGAAGAGCACCAGGACACCCTCTTTTATTTTGCTGCTGATTGTTTTGCCCATTTCTTAAATGTATAGATTTGCTTTTCCCTGTGCCCTAGTATCGGCACTCTGGTGGCTAGCCCTTCCCCAGTGCCAGTCTCCTCTCACAATCCATGAGCCCATCCCTCCTCTGTCAGCAGCAGAGGAAGTGGAACTGCTGGAGACAAAGGATGGGGCTGTCTCAAGGTGCAAGCTCCTGAAAGAGCACCTTCAGACCTCCTTTGTCCCATCTCTGTACAGTGTATACACACTATGGGCGAGATGTATTAACATACATCGCCGCCCTTCACAGCGATGCTAATTGCATATGTACTAACATATGCAATTAGCATTGCAATGCGGTGACAGAGGACCCCCCCCCTTCCCCCCCGATACCTGTCAGTTGGTGTGCGGGGGGTCTCTGTGGGGTCCGTCACCTCCCAGCGCCGAGAGGTGACGTGGGCTGGGAGTCCCCGGGCTCCTTCTCCTCCCCCCTGCTGCCAAAAGCAGAAATGGATGTGCTGCGGGGGGAGAAGGAGCCTGTTGCCTGGACACAGGTGAGGGGGGTCGGCGGGTGCGGCATTTGGTGATGCTCAGCGACCGCGGGTACAAAAGAAGCCCATAGGTTTCTATAGGGTATCACCATCAAAAGATGACGATACCCTTGGCGGCGTAAAACCCAGCTGCCGGGTCTCAGTACATATGAAAATGTGGTAAAACCTTTAGAAAACGGGGGGTTTACCACATTTTTCCTTTAGTACATCCCGCCCTATGTGCCCTGCAGCCTCTTCTCCTCATTGCGGACGGAGGTATATTACATCATGTTTGCAATGGCAGCAGAGAGAGCAGCTGACAGCCAAGCTCTGGACAAGAAGACAGGATACAGAGCCAGTTAAAGAACATACACAAGTAAATGGTAAGCACTATACTCACCCACCCGATCTCACGGCAGCTTCCACCTGGCTCCAGCACGCTGCTGGAGCCGGGTGGAAGCTGCCGTGAGGTCGGGCGGCTGAGTTACATCCTGCTGCAGTGCTACTCCGTAGCGCTGATCTCCCTGTATGCCCGCCGGCTGTCCCCCCGCGGCTCGCCCCCCTTCTCCTCCTCTGTGTCCCATCTAAATTCGACTTGAAAAAGTCGAATTTTAGATGCGATTGAATAGGGGTTGTCAGATCCATTCCGACAAATACATGTCGGAATGGATCCGACTTTAATTGAATATACCCCTTTGACTTTATGTACTGGTATTAAGCCTATTGTCTATGAGCACCCCCAAATCTTTTTCCACCATAGTTACCCCTATATTTTCCCCATCTAGAGTGTAGGATGCATGTGTGTTTTTCCCCCCAAAATGAATAACTTTGCATTTGTCTATATTAAACCTCATTCCCCATTTAGACGCCCAGGTTTCGAGTTTAACTAGGCCATTCTGTAAGGACTCAACATCGCCTTCTGAATTAATTACCTTACACAGTTTAGTATCATCTGCAAAGATTGATACTGTGCTTTCCAGGCCTATTCCTAGATCATTGATAAATATAGTGAAGAGCAGAGGGCCAAGAACTGACCCTTGTGGTATTCTGCTGACTACTGGTGCCCAGCTGGAGAACATCCCATTGACCACTACTCGTTGCACTCTGTTATCCAGCCAATTACTTATCCATGTACAAATAATGTTACCTAGGCCAAGTTCCCGTAATTTGTTGATCAGTCTCCTATGAGGCACTGTATCGAAGTGTCAAAGTCAGAAAAATATCTCTATACATGCTGCCATATTTGCACCTCACGCTGGTCCGCGCTGCGCATGCGTACGCTCTCCCGTGAAGGCGCATACCCGCAATAGCGTGCACCCGCGGGCGCACGGTATGCGTATTTACGGTAGAGTTTATGTAGTCGTAGCGTGCGACTCATTCGTTACATATTTTCACAATTAATGTAGTTTGTAGATCATGGTCCCTTTGATAGATTCTGAAAGTTTGGTTAATATAGAATGTCCCTGAGCAGAGGAATCCCTCTTTGTATTGTACGAAGGGTCTAACAGGAATCATACAGCAGTGTTTGGTACCCATCGGAAGAGTATTTAATTAGCGATATTCCGGTGTTGGTTTGGAGCGTATTAATCGCTCGTGCGAATAGTTATGGACATAAGAAGTTATGTCCATTTATTATTCATGCACCTGAACAGTACAGGTATCAGTGGGTCTCAAATGGCTCTTTGACCTCAGAGATCCCCCAAACAATAGTTTGCATGTTGGGAGGGCCCCATATCTTTACATGCATAAGGTAAACACCGGAATAGTAATTGAAGATCAATTGTACTCCAAATCAGTATCTTTCCCGCAGACGGAGTACAATAGCCTTTAATTACACTGAGCTTTGAGACTCAATGAGGAGGGCCAACACCTGTGTTTACAAATGGGGCTGGATTTGTATACAGGAGAATGAGGGCTGAGATGTCATTGTCTCAACTGAAAGTGGACATCATGAATATAGAACAGAACCCAGACAGGATTCTGTTTTGTATTCGCCAAACAATAGCTCTCCAGAAGACAGGAATGTGTTAGTTATCACCCATTGTTTTGCATAACCAAGACCACATACAGCCCACCTGTATGAATCAACCTATGACCTTTGTTATAATGCGAAGCCGAATTCCTGCGTCCAATGGACAATGAGATTGTAGGGACCATTAGATTGCATTGTGTGAGTAGCATAAAAGACGGGCCTGTGGCATCCAGCTTTCACTTCTCATCAAACGGTTCTCAATGCTGATAATCGGGAAGCTGGCTGTCCAGAAGCGCTTGCGATCGTTACCCTTGTGCGTAAGTTTCTCTCCGTAATCATTGTCTTACTGTGAGCCAATTTCTCTCTCTCTCTCTCTCTCCTTTCTCTTTTCTCTCACATCTCCCCTAGACTAGTATTGTATTGTATTAGATAGTATTGTATTTTGGTTAGGAAGTCTCTGTTATATTGTAGTGTATCATTTGTACTGTTATTCTCTTTTTACAAGTATATTAGATATAATACAGTTAATAGGCTTTGGACCCTAAACCAGCATCTGTGTATTTCCTATAGTGTTAAGTGTTCACTTGAGCGTCGGTAACGCTCAAGCAGCTTTGTAGTTAGTCAGGTTACACAAGGTTGCACTTACACCCTGTATTCACATTAAGGTATTCTGTGTATTTCATTGGTATAAGGTTTAGACATAAAGGTATAGCGTTGTGAGCGTCTGCGCCGCTGGTGATCTCCTCGTGGTCTCGAGCGAACCGCTACGCCATAGCGAATCATTCTGTCCTGTGATCTCTGGGCCGTGAGCGAACGTGACGCTTGAGCGTCTCGCCTACGGCTGAGCGATCGTTACGCAACCAGCGTACCCGTACGGTACTTCTTAAGTAAACAGCGTACAGTGTTCTTAGACTTCATAAAGGGTTGTTTATACGACAAAGGAATTTGGTATTGTCAATTGGGGGCCGTCCAGTCCTTCACATATCTGCACTAGGTAGATCAGCAGACATTATCCCTCAGCAAAGGGCGGGAGGTGGTCTCGCAGTGCTGATGGGATAAGCGTCTGCTTCGCTTAGGTAAAGGGTGCTGAAGGAATCCGGGAACCGGAGGTAAGAACAAAACGCTAGTGTCTTTTAAAACTGTTTATTTTTCTTCTGTCTTGCGTATATACGCACGCATACATATATATATCTGCATTTCTTTTCCATCTGTGTATTTCATTTTTTGTATATCACTATCCTGTTTGCCAGTTTTATAGTTGATAGAAAAGTGCTAAAAGAGACTTGCTGTTATTTCATAGTTTAAGAATAGAGGTAATAGTTAAAAGTGTAGACAAACACACAGGTTTGCCTGGGAGATAAGGCAAAGCCAGTGGGGTACGCGGTAGATGATCAGGGATCGTCTACATTGATAAAAGTATAAATTGTGTTACGGTGGATCTTTGCTTTGCGTACACGTGTCTCTAACAAAGACTTGCGTACGCAATCCAAAGGCAGACGCACGCAGCGTATATTACGCGACGGAGCGTCTGTGTACGCCCACGTAACTCAAACCACAAGTTGATTTTTAACGCAAGGCGATAAATAGCACAAATTGATTTCAGCTTTCCAAAACTTAGTTTAAACACCTTACTTTACTGTAATACCTCTGGGGAGAGCTATCAGACTACGGGAAATGATTTTTTTCTGATCAGAAAACTATAAGAATGATAGTGGGTTGAAAACGGTATGAGTGTATTGAATCCCACTTTGTGGACTTTGTGATCTATGTGATAATCCCGCTTTGTGAACTTTGTGATCTATGTGGAACGTGATGAGCACGATCTGAGTGAAAACGTGCAACAGAGTGTGATAAAGTTTTCGTTGTATTACGCTCTGGCTGTTTTGGAGCACAGTAGGGAGACTCCAATGATCCTACCATTTATGGGCAACAAGTGTCTATAAGTGGTACGATTGGACCGCACGGTTGTATGTGTGACCAATAACGCAACGTGATATGAGGTCGTATATCCATGCGTAAATCTTGCCCTCATACGTGTTGTAGGGAGCACATGCAAGCGTGATTTGTGTAAAAGAAAAAGGAAGGGAATTTTCTCAGGAAAATCTCTAGAGATAGGGCCTGCAACGGCTACACGTGTCTGCTAGAAGGCGGAACGGGGATACCCGGAGCAGAAGAAGTTCAGTGGAAGAGCTTTAAGGATTTCCAACGAAGTTCTGTGTTTGGTGCAGTTTAGGAAGTTTTTCTGTGTTAAAAAGGTCCACAATGGCAGCCAAGTGCACAACACAGAGACGGTCGGAGGTCAGGATTCAGACTCCAGAGGCTTGCAGACCCCGAGGGTCTGCTCGGTTAGTAATGTGGGGGAAATATGGTCCCCACTCTGAGACCTTTTGTGATGAATGGACACGAATGACTGCGGGGGATAAGGCACCATTTCCCGGGATAGGTAGTTTTGACTCAGAGGTGTTGCATAATTTAAGGCAAAGGATATGTCTCATCAAATCAGCAAAGAGACGAATCTAGCATTATGATTGTTTACAGATATGGCAACAGGAGAGTGAAATGCAAAGAAATGTAACTTACTTACCTAACTTTCATCTTGAGAGGGGAGAGGTGGCAATGGAGGGGATTGTGGTTGCGGAGAGAAGCACAGGGGTGAACAATAAAAATGCTCTTAGCAACAGTAGTACAGATAATAAGAATAAGTGTGATAAATGTAACAATGCTAATTGTAATGCTGTTGAATGTACAACTATTAACCCATGCAAGTCGCACCCCATGTTAAACTTTCCTCAGGGACACC
The DNA here is from genome assembly GCF_028390025.1 of Pseudophryne corroboree. NCBI lineage: Eukaryota > Metazoa > Chordata > Amphibia > Anura > Myobatrachidae > Pseudophryne > Pseudophryne corroboree. The sequence goes on along the minus strand of NC_086444.1, from coordinate 155,442,902 downwards.
AACAAGAAAGTGAACCCAGAACGATGTCGGCACCTCCTCCAGAAGCCATCACACAAGACATCCAGGTGGACGCGACCCAATCGGTAAAAACTGTAATCAAACCCCCTAATGGAGGGTCAGGTGAGGTCGTGTCCACAGGTATGTATGGTATTATACATCACACACAAACAAATGTACCTTATATCATAGAATCAATTCAGAATGACATTACTGGACTTAATCCTGTTAGGGTAATTGCAGTACCAAATGGGGAAACTGACTCTTCAGGAATCACTCCTGTCAGGAACATCGCCATGTACTGCCCTTTTTCCCGAACAGAATTAAGAGCAATTCTGTCTGAATTTCCTGATCCCAGGAAAGACTTAGTTGCTTGTCAAAGATACATTAGAGTGCTAGGACATACTGCAGAGCCAAGTAACAAAGATTGGAGGACAGTTTTGAGGGCATGTTTACCCCCCGATGTTGATTCATTGAAATTTATCACTGATTGTAAGCTAGATGAGGAAGTGCCACTAACAAACAAGTATAACCAAGATAATGTAAAAAGAATCAATCTACAGTTGAAAGAATATTTTCCTACAGTAGCAAAGTGGAATAAAATCTATACAATAAGACAAAAAGAAGGTGAATCCGCAGAAGAGTATTTTCACCGGGCTCTGCAGGATATGGCTAGGTACACTGGTATAGATGACATTGAAACTAATGTACACCACAGAGAGGTAGCTGTGTCCGTATTAGCGAGCAACTTGAAAGACACACTAAAAATTAGGGTACAAACCTCAATACCTCATTGGAGAGGTATCTCGGTTGCGGCATTAAGAGAGTCCGCTATCGAGCATGACCGAAATATCAAAAGAACCAGGGAAGCGCAGGGAGAGCGGTTGATGACACTAAACATCCAAGCACTAGAGAATGCATCAAGTCGACCGGAACCCCAGGCCCCTAGCACATGGAGAAAGCCAAGGATTTGTTACAATTGTAGAAGAGAAGGGCATTATGCCAACAACTGTAATAACCCACATAAAGTTAGACCCCCTAGACCAAGAAATGAGAAAAATTACAATACACACCATTATAATCAGGGATCACATAGGCAGGAAAGGTGATTATTAGGAATGGAGGCAAGCCTGAGGTAACGGTTAATAAAGTGGGAGGTCATTCACTGAAGACACAGGAATGACCAGGTGAAAAGTTGTAAATGTATTTGTGAAAAATGTTTTTTTTTTTTCTCTCTCTCTCTATCCCCATCTCTGACGAGTAGTGGTAAGAATTCACACATTGCATATCCACTTGGTCCTTGCAGAAGTCTACCAAACCCCAGCATGACCTCCGCCACAATGTATTTCTGGCCAGATACAGACAGTGGAGTAATGCAGGTGCTGGTGGGGAGGGACTGCTCAAGGAGACCAGTAGACACATAGATATGACAGCCTAATAAGTCTGACAATGTTTTTCTAAGGCTAACAATGTTTTCTTAATGTTGACAATGTTTAAAAATGTTTTGTTTCTCTTTTCTCATTGGTGGTTATTGTCGAGTTATGTAATGTATATATGCACATGAATTGTTCTCTATCTCTTTTGTTTTTTTGTTGTCTCTCTCTTCCCACTCATGTTTCCATGGTTTAAAGATGGTATGTCACCCCTCAGTTGGACCAATGGTAATGCCAGATTTTTTTTCTCCTTACAGAAAGATCGCCGGTTAGGAAGGAATATTGCATCACCAGAATGTTCGTTTGGAAGACTGAGAGACAGCACCTTTGAGAGGACAGCAGAACAAGAAGAACAACAAGACGAGAGAACTTATTATCGTAACAAGTTCTCTCCCCCTCAAACTGTTTTCTTATACCCCCTTTACAAATTTCTTCTTTTCTCCTCCTGTAAGATGGACTTGCCCCAAGAGACTGTGATATGGATTTTCCCGTTAACCATGATGTTGACCAGAGCAGTCTGTTTCGGTGAGAGTACCAGTGAGGTCGAGAAAGGATCCAGAAAGGTCCTGATGACTGAGACGGAGGTGTAAATTTCCAATAGCAACCCAATCACCAAGCAAAGGCGAGTACCGGGCACGATCTAACAACCATGTTATCTGTAAACATTTTCTTTGAAGGATTGTTAGTTCAAAAAGAAAAACTGTATCTGTAGGCTCTGTGACAATGGTTGAAGATGGATGCATAAAGAAATGCCAATCCAGTCTTAATATCCATATGGACCAGCATCCATTGAGTGACCATCACTCCTTAGTGGGTAACGTGTTAAATAAAACAGATTGTTGGGTATGCTCTCAAGTACCTCAGGGTCATAGCAAATCAGGGCTAGTACCATTTCCTTTAACGTTAGGGGAGGTACTTCAGCTAAGGGGTGGGAGACCGGTGGACCGGAGGTTTAACATCTCCAGCCCTCCTAGTTTGAAGCTCCACCAATACCATGTGGATAGGTCCCTCTTATGTTTTAATATCTCCAATCCCCGTAAGCCGGGAAATTGGGAAGTGTCATGGAGCAACCTTACCATGACCTTTTCACACAGAGCAGATAGAATGCCTACAGATACAGAGCTTGTACGCCACATAGCCAGTAGAGGAAAATCTTTCCGGTATCGATATACCTTAGGAAATAGGATTACTAGAGTTGGAGAGGTATCACCAGGATACTGTGCACATATCGTACAAACTGATACGTGCATTAAACAGATGGAAGAATTAGGGTCAGGAGAGTTCACCTGGAAGGTGTGTAACATGGTAATGTCCTTCTCCGTCCCATATGTTCTCCCCGATGATGCATATTTCATATGCGGGAGAAAGGCGTACAAGTGGCTTGCCCCAAACTCTGAAGGATTGTGTTATATTGGAAAAGTATTGCCTGAAGTGATGACTGTTACACATGACAAAATGAAGGACATACACCGTGGTGCCCAAGCTCCTTATACTCACACTCATTACGAGCACCGAGTTAAAAGACAACTGTCAGAAAGGTTAGAGCATCCGGCCTCTGATCTTATCCATGAATCCACCGGGATTCAGGTTCTGGTAGCGTTAGATTTCACTCGCACCGCTCGAGGAGTGATGAATTATAGATACATTTCCGCACTCGCCAATTTGTTAGATAATATCACCAAAATGTATGATGACACGTTTAGATACACTGGAAGAGAACTTCAAGCCTACAAAACAGAACTAGTTCAGCATAGAATGGTTCTTAATTATCTTACAGCAGTAACAGGCGGATATTGTGTTACATTGGCAACACAGTACGGCATAAAGTGTTGCACGTATATCACAAATAGCACCGAGGATCCGGTAGAGGTCATAGACCAAAAGATGGACGACATTCTCCAATTGAAGTGGGAATTTCGCCGAAAACACAATCTCACCCTTGCTGCTGTAGGTAATGAGCTGACTGGTTGGATGTCATGGTTGAACCCGCGAAATTGGTTCTCCGGTTTAGGAGACTGGGCTCAAGGAGTCATAATGGATGTTGGAAAGTTTCTACTATGTATCTTGGGTGTCGTTGTATCGATTGGATTGATATTTAGATGCGGGCAGGCTTTAATGAGGTGCAAACAAAGTACAAAAGTGATGAGCTTGAGGAGTGAGGAAACCGTAATTAACCTGGATTTGATTTATGACCCAATGATAGAAACCAGGATGTGATGAAAATGCGATTATACGGTCTGTTTCTTTCACCTGTTTTTCTGCTTTTCCCCCAAGATAACAAGACCCCCTTGGACGAGGAAGTTGACGAGACGCTATACAGACAACGGATGGACCAAAGAAAGAGTTTTGACCACTTGAGAAATGGACACTTGATGAACTTTGCCATGGATCCCCAGTTTCCTTAGTATTTTTAAACTCACGCTAGCCCAACATTCTTTGTAAATCTGATGGCACTGACAAAGCTTGTTGCTCATGCCTAAGGAGCAAAACAGCGCAAAGAAGACGACTTTCAACTGATACCGAACAAAACTTCGACGACAGATGTACATTTACCTGACATAGAATATCATTGCATTTTCCATAAGTGTTCTTCATCTTCATCTCTACAACCCTCAGGTAATAACACACATAGTATAGGGAATACAGGCACAGATATCAACAATCACATATTCCCCCATTCATGTATCATCAACTAAAATGTGCTCCCCATTTTGTTCAAAAAAATCCGAAAAGAGCTCGGTAAAGTTTGACAGCCCATCCACAGACCTGTACCACAGGATAAGAAGGAATTCAAATGTATACTTCGCAATACCTCGAAGCTTGATTTACCACACGTACGGCACGATGATACATGACCCCCCCAAACATGGACTTATACACACATGCTTCTGCTATCTCACTAGGTCATACCCTCTTCACACCTACTCCTCTCTCCTCCCCTACCCAACCATGGAAATGAATTAACCCCTGACATATATTTTTCTCCTTTTGAAATGTTTTAGAAGGTGGCAGTTATTATTGACTGCCAAAGGGTGGACTGTCAAAGTCAGAAAAATATCTCTATACATGCTGCCATATTTGCACCTCACGCTGGTCCGCGCTGCGCATGCGTACGCTCTCCCGTGAAGGCGCATACCCGCAATAGCGTGCACCCGCGGGCGCACGGTATGCGTATTTACGGTAGAGTTTATGTAGTCGTAGCGTGCGACTCATTCGTTACATATTTTCACAATTAATGTAGTTTGTAGATCATGGTCCCTTTGATAGATTCTGAAAGTTTGGTTAATATAGAATGTCCCTGAGCAGAGGAATCCCTCTTTGTATTGTACGAAGGGTCTAACAGGAATCATACAGCAGTGTTTGGTACCCATCGGAAGAGTATTTAATTAGCGATATTCCGGTGTTGGTTTGGAGCGTATTAATCGCTCGTGCGAATAGTTATGGACATAAGAAGTTATGTCCATTTATTATTCATGCACCTGAACAGTACAGGTATCAGTGGGTCTCAAATGGCTCTTTGACCTCAGAGATCCCCCAAACAATAGTTTGCATGTTGGGAGGGCCCCATATCTTTACATGCATAAGGTAAACACCGGAATAGTAATTGAAGATCAATTGTACTCCAAATCAGTATCTTTCCCGCAGACGGAGTACAATAGCCTTTAATTACACTGAGCTTTGAGACTCAATGAGGAGGGCCAACACCTGTGTTTACAAATGGGGCTGGATTTGTATACAGGAGAATGAGGGCTGAGATGTCATTGTCTCAACTGAAAGTGGACATCATGAATATAGAACAGAACCCAGACAGGATTCTGTTTTGTATTCGCCAAACAATAGCTCTCCAGAAGACAGGAATGTGTTAGTTATCACCCATTGTTTTGCATAACCAAGACCACATACAGCCCACCTGTATGAATCAACCTATGACCTTTGTTATAATGCGAAGCCGAATTCCTGCGTCCAATGGACAATGAGATTGTAGGGACCATTAGATTGCATTGTGTGAGTAGCATAAAAGACGGGCCTGTGGCATCCAGCTTTCACTTCTCATCAAACGGTTCTCAATGCTGATAATCGGGAAGCTGGCTGTCCAGAAGCGCTTGCGATCGTTACCCTTGTGCGTAAGTTTCTCTCCGTAATCATTGTCTTACTGTGAGCCAATTTCTCTCTCTCTCTCTCTCTCCTTTCTCTTTTCTCTCACATCTCCCCTAGACTAGTATTGTATTGTATTAGATAGTATTGTATTTTGGTTAGGAAGTCTCTGTTATATTGTAGTGTATCATTTGTACTGTTATTCTCTTTTTACAAGTATATTAGATATAATACAGTTAATAGGCTTTGGACCCTAAACCAGCATCTGTGTATTTCCTATAGTGTTAAGTGTTCACTTGAGCGTCGGTAACGCTCAAGCAGCTTTGTAGTTAGTCAGGTTACACAAGGTTGCACTTACACCCTGTATTCACATTAAGGTATTCTGTGTATTTCATTGGTATAAGGTTTAGACATAAAGGTATAGCGTTGTGAGCGTCTGCGCCGCTGGTGATCTCCTCGTGGTCTCGAGCGAACCGCTACGCCATAGCGAATCATTCTGTCCTGTGATCTCTGGGCCGTGAGCGAACGTGACGCTTGAGCGTCTCGCCTACGGCTGAGCGATCGTTACGCAACCAGCGTACCCGTACGGTACTTCTTAAGTAAACAGCGTACAGTGTTCTTAGACTTCATAAAGGGTTGTTTATACGACAAAGGAATTTGGTATTGTCAGAAGGCTTTTGCAAAATCTAAATACAATACCTTCCATCAGGGCCCCACTGTCTTAAATTGCCTGGGCACCCCCAAGGCTTAATCCGGCCCTGACTGCTGCCCACGATGGATGATGGCTTTGGCTCCTCTCTACACTGCAGCAGTGAGTCAGGACAGGTTAACAGTTTCTCCCTGTTTGCTAGATCTCATGCTGGGATCCAGGGACAGTACATGAATGCAAACTACTGTACTTGCCACTTTTCAAGTGTATTCAAACACAAGTTTGCAGATTGTGCCTTAATCCCAGGATGTGTGAGACATCACAGACGGGAGAATGCAGAGGAGCTGCCCAGTATCCAGCCAGAATAATAAGAATTATGGGTGTACTGTAAAAGGCAGTTGTGGATTTAGTTGTCAACAACTACCCTATCCATTTCTTACTACTACCATCTTCACTCCCACTTCACCCTCATCTGCCATGTGTCACTACAACTACCCTCACCCAGTACCTACTACTGCTGCTACCATCACCCCCACCACCTCCCCCAGCAGCCATATGTCACTACTACTACTACCACCACCTTCCTCAGCTGTCATGTATGTCCCTACTACTACTACAGTACATCTGTGTCTCTAGTACTACCACTACAACTAACCCCAACATCTTCAGTAACCCTAGTACTAATACTTTCCCTCGGCTGTCTTCCTGTTTGTTCTTACTAATATAATCCCGAGTTATCATGTTTCCCTAACACTACTTCCACCCAACTAGCTGTAGTAGGGACTTTTACGCACACCATATTTTTGGGGCATGAGGCCTCATTGGAAAAAACAGGACTGTCCTACCAAAATCGGGACAGTTGGGAGGTATTGCTAAAGCATTTTTTTTCTTTAAAAGTCTTTATTCAATATTTTATTTTCTATCATATTTTTCATCCAATTTATTTTATTATTATGTGTATATTTTATATCCCACTATTAAGTTGTATTTCACTGGCATGTTTAGTAGGATGATCACAAGAATGCTTCCTGTTTTGTATAGATATCACTGTAACGCTCTTATGAATATATAATTTTTGCTTTATAAGATGGGGTTGGGTACAAAATCTCGGCTAACAGCAAACCAACGGTCAGGATCCCGGCAGAGGAAGCCTGGTGTTCAATATCCCGATGGATACCGTTGAGTATTTTAACCCTAATCTTACCCTCCCACAGTCTGACCCTAACACTCCCCCTAATGCCTAACCCCATTACTTACCATTGGGATCCATCTGGATTTTGAGCATCGGGATTCCGCTACCAAGGTTCTGAACCTCCACTTGCTATGTGCAGGAATATTAATTACATCCCGTGAGATGGGTCTGTTTAGTATTGTAGAATCTAGTGGGTGGTGCAATAAACCTGGCGCTCCCTATGGCTATGGGCAAAGTGAGTGAATTAAAAAATGGAAAAGAAAGAAAGAAAGAATGAAACTCCCCTTCTGGTCTTTTCTGGATTTTCAAAGATGTTGTCCTTTCTGAAATGATTGGTTCTCAGGGGTTGATCGTCATGGAGTTCAAGCACATGGTTAGAAATAAAATGTGTTAAGTAATTTCTAGACACAAATGCAGTGCAGAGATTTTTCACATTATCAGTTATTCCGAATATCTCTCACAGTGTGCAATACAAAGTCAGGTGAGTCTCGGTACGCGATAGATATTCGCAATAACTGGTAGATAATGTGAAAAAGAACCAATCATTTTAAAAAGGACAACATCTTTGAAAATCCAGAAAAGACCTGAAGGGGAGTTTCATTCTTTCTTTCTTTATTTTCCATTTTTTAATTGACTCACTTTGCCCATCGCCATAGGCAGAGCCAGGCTTACTGCACCACCCACCAGATCCTACATTGTAATATACGGGGTTTCATGGGATAACCTCAGTGTGCGAGGTAGCAGGCAGCCCCCACTGTGAAGCGCCCAACAATAATTCAGAAACATTACATTTATTCTTGTTTAGTATTGTATTTGTTCAGCTTTTTTTCATATAGTGCGTTCAAAATTTAAACCACACCCATATTAGACACATTAAGCACACATTGCAGTGTGCCAGTAGAAAAGCCAGGACCACATGTTTCTTGGCTCTTCATGTTTGTCATCAGAAGCAGCTGGTAGAGCCGCACATGGTGATCCGCCTCTGACGTGGGGGTAGAACTGACATTATAGGATATGTGTATACTATACATGCATATGGTGATACAGTCCTTATATATAGTTCAAATATTGTGGTTTGCCGTCTCTGTTTTTATTTAAATACTTTTTTTAATAGGTGTTCTTTTTGTTCCAGATTATAAGAACGTTGTATTTTATTCTTTTATTTATAATCCGAAAATCTGGAATGCCAATGAAACAGGTATGACAAAAGCTTATTCAGCAAATGCATGAAAACTTTGCTCGCAGGTTACAGTTTACCTTGTTCATTTTGTTCCTAACGTAAAATCAAAAACAATGAACCACAAAAATAGCAGAAACAAACACAACACAAAATCCTCATTGGTGGTGGTGCCATGTGCTTTGCTTTGCCAAAACGCATGGATTTGTGAAGCAAGATGGCAGTGTTCATGGGAAAATTTGGGCACAGGTCCTGTATTAACAATACAGGATCAATAATTGGGATATTTGAAACTGGAAGTCTGCATGTCTTATACAGAAGTACAGCAATAAGCATTTTTATAAAAACATTGTAATGTTCATTTATATGCGCTATTTAAAATGACATGAAAATAAGCTAATACTCAGATTGAATGATAGAATGATGGCAGGAGAAATTGGTAGTGATATATACATGTTTCATACATGTTTCATACATGTTCGCATTCACAAAATGTTATATTGTTTGTGAAAAGAAGGTGGCTGTATCTTAGCATACCCCAGTGTTATAAAAGAGATGTCAACAATCATAATGTAGACACCACAATGTCAACAGTTATGACGTTGACATCTGCAGAACGTCAACATGTTCACAATGTGGACATGTTAAATGCCGACATTCCGCATGGACTGGAGGGTCAGGGCCGGCAACAGGGGGTGTCAAAGGGGACACCTGTACCGGGCCACAAGAATCAGAGGGGCCCAAGGATACAACACTTAGGGGAACATGTACTAAGCAGTGATAAAAGTGGAGAAGGGAGCCAGTGGAGAAGGTGACCAATCATCTGCTCTGTATACTTTTATAGTATGCAAATTATAAATGTTACATCAATGCTGATTGGTATCCATGGGCAACTTCTCCACTGACTCACTCCTCCACTTTTATCACTGCTTAGTACATGTCCTCCTCAGTGTCTGGCAGGGATGTTAGCCGTCTTGTCCAAATAGGGCAGCGTGCTGTAGGCGGTATGGGCGCAGCCTCAGAGTGACAGGAGCCTCTCACGCACAGTGACTGTGCGGCAGTATATAAATAATTTGATGGGGCCCCAGAAATTTCACTGTACTGGGCCCCAAGATTTCTGTTGCCGGCCCTGCAGAGGGTTAGGGTACGGGTGGGGAGGGTAGACATATGGGTGAAGGTTGTTGGTAGGCTGCAAGAGTGGAGGTTATGGATAGGCAGCAGGGGGAGGGTTATGAGCTAGATACTCCCCACCAGAAGCACCACAGGATCAGCTGAAAGTCACCTTCAGCTGACTGCCAGACCTGGAAGTCTCCGCTGAAGCCACCAGATCCGCTGAAACAGGTAAGTCACCCCTGAACCACTGAGAAACATTTAGCCAACATTCTAATCATAATTAGTGATGTGCACCGGACATTTTTCGGGTTTTGTGTTTTGGTTTTGGATTCGGTTCCGCGGTCGTGTTTTGGATTCGGACGCGTTTTGGCAAAACCTCCCTGAAAATTTTTGTCGGATTCGGGTGTGTTTTGGATTCGGGTGGGTTTTTTTTACAAAAACCCCTCAAAAACAGCTTAAATCATAGAATTTGGGGGTCATTTTGATACCATAGTATTATTAACCTCAATAACCATAATTTCCACTCATTTTCAGTCTATTCTGAACACCTCACACCTCACAATATTATTTTTAATCCTAAAATTTGCACCGAGGTCGCTGGATGACTAAGCTAAGCGACCCATGTGGCCGACACAAACACCTGGCCCATCTAGGAGTGGCACTGCAGTGTCAGGCAGGATGGCACTTCAAAAAAATAGTCCCCAAACAGCACATGATGCAAAGAAAAAAAGAGGTGCACCAAGGTCGCTGGATGGCTAAACTAAGCGACACAAGTGGCTGACACAAACACCTGGCCCATCTAGGAGTGGCACTGCAGTGTCAGGCAGGATGGCACTTCAAAAAAATAGTTCCCAAACAGCACATGATGCAAAGAAAAATGAAAGGCAGAAGAGGTGCAAGATGGAATTGTCCTTGGGCCCTCCCACCCACCCTTATGTTGTATAAACAGGACATGCACACTTTAACAAACCCATCATTTCAGCGACAGGGTCTGCCACACAACTGTGACTGAAATGACTGGTTGGTTTGGGCCCCCACCAAAAAAGAAGCAATCAATCTCTCCTTTCACAAACTGGCTCTACAGAGGCAAGATGTCCACCTCCTCCTCATCGTCCGATTCCTCACCCCTTTCACTGTGTACATCCCCCTCCTCACAGATTATTAATTCGTCCCCACTGGAATCCACCATCTCAGATCCTTGTGTACTTTCTGGAGGCAATTGCTGGTGAATGTCTCCACGGAGGAATTGATTATAATTCATTTTGATGAACATCATCTTCTCCACATTTTCTGGAAGTAACCTCGTACGCCGATTGCTGACAAGGTGAGCGGCTGCACTAAACACTCTTTCGGAGTACACACTGGAGGGTGGGCAACTTAGGTAAAATAAAGCCAGTTTCTGCAAGGGCCTTCAAATTGCCTCTTTTTCCTGCCAGTATACGTACGGACTGTCTGACGTGCCTACTTGGATGCGGTCACTCATATAATCCTCCACCATTCAGTTGCGGGAGAATGTGAAGGAGGAGCTGTTGACGGGTCACGTTCCGCTTGACCTGACAATTTTCTCACCAGCAGGTCTTTGAACCTCTGCAGACTTGTGTCTGCCGGAAAGAGAGATACAACGTAGGTTTTAAATCTAGGTTCGAGCACGGTGGCCAAAATGTAGTGCTCTGATTTCAACAGATTGACAACCCGTGAATCCTGGTTCAGCGAATTAAGGGCTCCATCCACAAGTCCCACATGCCTAGCGGAATCGCTCTGTTTTAGCTCCTCCTTCAATGTCTCCAGCTTCTTCTGCAAAAGCCTGATGAGGGGAATGACCTGACTCAGGCTGGCAGTGTCTGAACTGACTTCACGTGTGGCAAGTTCAAAGGGTTGCAGAACCTTGCACAACGTTGAAATCATTCTCCACTGCGCTTGAGTCAGGTGCATTCCCCCTCCTTTGCCTATATCGTAGGCAGATGTATAGGCTTGAATGGCCTTTTGCTGCTCCTCCATCCTCTGAAGCATATAGAGGGTTGAATTCCACCTCGTTACCACCTCTTGCTTCAGATGATGGCAGGGCAGGTTCAGGATTGTTTGCTGGTGCTCCAGTCTTCAGCACGCGGTGGCTGAATGCCGAAAGTGGCCCGCAATTCTTCGGGCCACCGACAGCATCTCTTGCACGCCCCTGTCGTTTTTTAAATAATTCTGCACCACCAAATTCAATGTATGTGCAAAACATGGGACGTGCTGGAATTTCCCAGATGTAATGCATGCACAATATTGCTGGCGTTGTCCGATGTCACAAATCCCCAGGAGAGTCCATTTGGGGTAAGCCATTCTGCGATGATGTTCCTCAGTTTCTGTAAGAGGTTGTCAGCTGTTTGCCTCTTCTGGAAAGCGGTGATACAAAGCGTAGCCTGCCTAGGAACGAGTTGGCGTTTGCGAGATGCTGCTACTGGTGCCGCCGCTGCTGTTCTTGCTGCGGGAGGCAATACATCTACCCAGTGGGCTGTCACAGTCATATAGTCCTGAGTCTGCCCTGCTCCACTTGTCCACATGTCCGTGGTTAAGTGGACATTGGGTACAACTGCATTTTTTAGGACACTGGTGACTCTTTTTCTGAGGTCTGTGTACATTTTCGGTATCGCCTGCCTAGAGAAATGGAACCTAGATGGTATTTGGTACCGGGGACACAGTACCTCAATCAAGTCTCTAGTTGCCTCTGAATTAACGGTGGATACCGGAACCACGTTTCTCACCGCCCAGGCTGCCAAGGCCTGAGTTATCCGCTTTGCAGCAGGATGACTGCTGTGATATTTCATCTTCCTCGCAAAGGACTGTTGGACAGTCAATTGCTTACTGGAAGTAGTACAAGTGGACTTCCGACTTCCCCTCTGGGATGCCGATCGACTCCCAGCAGCAACAACAGCAGCGCCAGCAGCAGTAGGCGTTACACTCAAGGATGCATCGTAGGAATCCCAGGCAGGAGAGGACTCGTCAGACTTGCCAGTGACATGGCCTGCAGGACTATTGGCTTTCCTGTGTAAGGTGGAAATTGACACTGAGGGAGTTGGTGGTGTGGTTTACAGGAGCTTGGTTACAAGAGGAAGGGATTTAGTGGTCAGTGGACTGCTTCCGCTGTCATCCAAAGTTTTTGAACTTGTCACTGACTTATGATGAATGCGCTGCAGGTGACGTATAAGGGAGGATGTTCTGAGGTGGTTAACGTCCTTACCCCTACTTATTACAGCTTGACAAAGGCAACACACGGCTTGACACCTGTTGTCCGCATTTGTGTTAAAATAATTTCACACCGAAGAGGTGATTTTTTTTTGTAATTTGACCAGGCATGTCAATGGCCATATTCGTCCCACGGACAACAGGTGTCTTCCCGGGTGCCTGACTTAAACAAACCACCTCACCATCAGAATCCTCCTTGTCAATTTCCTCCTCAGCGCCAGCAACACCCATATCCTCATCCTGGTGTACTTCAACAGTGACATCTTCAATTTGACTATCAGGAACTGGACTGCGGGTGCTCCTTCCAGCACTTGCAGGGGGCGTGCAAATGGTGGAAGGCGCCACCTCTTCCCGTCCAGTGTTGGGAAGGTCAGGCATCGCAGCCGACACAATTGGACTCTCCTTGGGGATTTGTGATTTAGAAGAACGCACAGTTCTTTGCTGTGCTTTTGCCAGCTTAAGTCTTTTCATTTTTCTAGCGAGAGGATGAGTGCTTCCATCCTCATGTGAAGCTGAACCACTAGCCATGAACATAGGCCAGGGCCTCAGCCGTTCCTTGCCACTCCGTGTCGTAAATGGCATATTGGCAAGTTTACGCTTCTCCTCAGACGCTTTTAATTTAGATTTTTGGGCCATTTTACTGAACTTTTGTGTTTTGGATTTTACATGCTCTCTACTATGACATTGGGCATCGGCCTTGGCAGACAACGTTGATGGCATTTCATCGTCTCGGCCCTGACTAGTGGCAGCAGCTTCAGCACGAGGTGGAAGTGGATCTTGATCTTTCCCTATTTTACCCTCCACATTTTTGTTCTCCATTTTTTAATGTGTGGAATTATATGCCAGTATCAATAGCAATGGCCTACTACTATATATACTGCGCACAACTGAATTGCACCACAGGTATGGATGGATAGTATACTTGACGACACAGAGGTAGGTAGAGCAGTGGCCTACTGTACCATACTGCTATATATTATATACTGGTGGTCAGCAAACTGTGCAAAACTTAAATGCACCACAGGTATGGATGGATAGTATACTTGACGACACAGAGGTAGGTAGAGCAGTGGCCTACTGTACCGTACTGCTATATATTATATACTGGTGGTCAGCAAACTGTGCAAAACTTAAATGCACCACAGGTATGGATGGATAGTATACTTGACGACACAGAGGTAGGTAGAGCAGTGGCCTACTGTACCGTACTGCTATATATTATATACTGGTGGTCAGCAAACTGTGCAAAACTGAAATGCACCACAGGTATGGATGGATAGTATACTTGACGACACAGAGGTAGGTAGAGCAGTGGCCAACTGTACCGTAATGCTATATATTATATACTGGTGGTCAGCAAACTGTGCAAAACTTAAATGCACCACAGGTATGGATGGATAGTATACTTGACGACACAGAGGTAGGTAGAGCAGTGGCCTACTGTACCATACTGCTATATATTATATACTGGTGGTCAGCAAACTGTGCAAAACTTAAATGCACCACAGGTATGGATTGATAGTATACTTGACGACACAGAGGTAGGTAGAGCAGTGGCCTACTGTACCGTACTGCTATATATTATATACTGGTGGTCAGCAAACTGTGCAAAACTGAAATGCACCACAGGTATGGATGGATAGTATACTTGACGACACAGAGGTAGGTAGAGCAGTGGCCTTCTGTACCGTACTCCTATATATTATATACTGGTGGTCAGCAAAATTATGCACTGTACTCCTACTATATACTACAATGCAGCACAGATATGGAGCGTTTTTCAGGCAGAGAACGTATAATACTGGTGGTCACTGGTCAGCAAAACTGTGCACTGTACTCCTCCTATATAATACTGCTGGTCCCCAGTCCCCACAATAAAGCAGTGTGAGCACAGATATATGCAGCACACTGAGCACAGATATGGAGCGTTTTTCAGGCAGACAACGTATAATACTGGTGGTCACTGGTCAGCAAAACTCTGCACTGTACTCCTCCTATATAATACTGCTGGTCCCCAGAATAAAGATATGCAGCCCCCTGAAACAAAGTGAGAGGACGCCAGCCACGTCCTCTCACTATCATTTCCAATGCATGAGTGAAAAATGGCGGCGACGCGCGGCTCCTTATATAGAATCCGAATTTCACGAGAATCCGACAGCGGGATGATGACGTTCGGGCGCGCTCGGGTTAACCAAACCATACGGGAGAATCCGAGAATGCCTCGGACCCGTGTAAAATGGGTGAAGTTCGGGGGGGGGTTCGGTTTCCGAGGAACCGAACCCGCTCATCTCTAATCATAATGACATTGCATCAGCGTTTACATGATGAATGTTAATGTGGTCAATGTCAACATGGCAAACATGCTGACATGTTGCATTTCAACATTCTGAATGTCGACAAAATTTACTGAACTCATATTATCCTGACACATCTATAACAAGTGTTTGTTTTTTCAGACAGATTTGTTTTCTTACTTAATAACATTTCATAGTCACCCCTTCTGATCACCAACCAACATAAAGCCTTAGTATGCACAGCTATTGCCCACTCACTTCATATTTCTATCACTGCCCCTCCATATCATTCTCATTACCTCCTGTATAGTTCTCTCATCCATATTTCTATCACTGCCCCTCCATATCATTCTCATTACCTCCTGTATAGCTCTCTTATTCTCTCATCCATATTTCTGTCACTGCCCCTCCATATCATTCTCATTACCTCCTGTATAGCTCTCTTATTCTCTCATCCATATTTCTGTCAGTGCCCCTCCATATCATTCTCATTACCTCCTGTATAGCTCTCTTATTCTCTCATCCATATTTCTATCACTGCCCCTCCATATCATTCTCATTACCTCCTGTATAGCTCTCTTATTCTCTCATCCATATTTCTGTCACAGCCCCTCCATATCATTCTCATTACCTCCTGTATAGCTCTCTTATTCTCTCATCCATATTTCTATCACTGCCCCTCCATATCATTCTCATTACCTCCTGTATAGCTCTCTTATTCTCTCATCCATATTTCTATCACTGCCCCTCCATATCATTCTCATTACCTCCTGTATAGCTCTCTTATTCTCTCATCCATATTTCTGTCACTGCCCCTCCATATCATTCTCATTACCTCCTGTATAGTTCTCTTATTCTCTCATCCATATTTCTGTCACTGCCCCTCCATATCATTCTCATTACCTCCTGTATAGCTCTCTTATTCTCTCATCCATATTTCTGTCACTGCCCCTCCATATCATTCTCATTACCTCCTGTATAGTTCTCTTATTCTCTCATCCATATTTCTGTCACTGCCCCTCCATATCATTCTCATTACCTCCTGTATAGCTCTCTTATTCTCTCATCCATATTTCTGTCACTGCCCCTCCATATCATTCTCATTACCTCCTGTATAGCTCTCTTATTCTCTCATCCATATTTCTGTCACTGCCCCTCCATATCATTCTCATTACCTCCTGTATAGCTCTCTTATTCTCTCATCCATATTTCTGTCACTGCCCCTCCATATCATTCTCATTACCTCCTGTATAGCTCTCTTATTCTCTCATCCATATTTCTGTCACTGCCCCTCCATATCATTCTCATTACCTCCTGTATAGCTCTCTTATTCTCTCATCCATATTTCTGTCACTGCCCCTCCATATCATTCTCATTACCTCCTGTATAGCTCTCTTATTCTCTCATCCATATTTCTGTCACTGCCCCTCCATATCATTCTCATTACCTCCTGTATAGCTCTCTTATTCTCTCATCCATATTTCTGTCAGTGCACCTCCATATCATTCTCATTACCTCCTGTATAGTTCTCTCATCCATATTTCTGTCACTGCCCCTCCATATCATTCTCATTACCTCCTGTATAGCTCTCTTATTCTCTCATCCATATTTCTATCACTGCCCCTCCATATCATTCTCATTACCTCCTGTATAGCTCTCTTATTCTCTCATCCATATTTCTGTCACTGCCCCTCCATATCATTCTCATTACCTCCTGTATAGCTCTCTTATTCTCTCATCCATATTTCTATCACTGCCCCTCCATATCATTCTCATTACCTCCTGTATAGCTCTCTTATTCTCTCATCCATATTTCTGTCACTGCCCCTCCATATCATTCTCATTACCTCCTGTATAGCTCTCTTATTCTCTCATCCATATTTCTATCACTGCCCCTCCATATCATTCTCATTACCTCCTGTATAGCTCTCTTATTCTCTCATCCATATTTCTGTCACTGCCCCTCCATATCATTCTCATTACCTCCTGTATAGCTCTCTTATTCTCTCATCCATATTTCTGTCACTGCCCCTCCATATCATTCTCATTACCTCCTGTATAGCTCTCTTATTCTCTCATCCATATTTCTGTCACTGCCCCTCCATATCATTCTCATTACCTCCTGTATAGCTCTCTTATTCTCTCATCCATATTTCTGTCAGTGCCCCTCCATATCATTCTCATTACCTCCTGTATAGCTCTCTTATTCTCTCATCCATATTTCTGTCACTGCCCCTCCATATCATTCTCATTACCTCCTGTATAGCTCTCTTATTCTCTCATCCATATTTCTATCACTGCCCCTCCATATCATTCTCATTACCTCCTGTATAGCTCTCTTATTCTCTCATCCATATTTCTGTCAGTGCCCCTCCATATCATTCTCATTACCTCCTGTATAGCTCTCTTATTCTCTCATCCATATTTCTGTCACTGCCCCTCCATATCATTCTCATTACCTCCTGTATAGCTCTCTTATTCTCTCATCCATATTTCTATCACTGCCCCTCCATATCATTCTCATTACCTCCTGTATAGCTCTCTTATTCTCTCATCCATATTTCTGTCAGTGCCCCTCCATATCATTCTCATTACCTCCTGTATAGCTCTCTTATTCTCTCATCCATATTTCTGTCAGTGCCCCTCCATATCATTCTCATTACCTCCTGTATAGCTCTCTTATTCTCTCATCCATATTTCTGTCACTGCCCCTCCATATCATTCTCATTACCTCCTGTATAGCTCTCTTATTCTCTCATCCATATTTCTGTCACTGCCCCTCCATATCATTCTCATTACCTCCTGTATAGCTCTCTTATTCTCTCATCCATATTTCTGTCACTGCCCCTCCATATCATTCTCATTACCTCCTGTATAGCTCTCTTATTCTCTCATCCATATTTCTGTCACTGCCCCTCCATATCATTCTCATTACCTCCTGTATAGCTCTCTTATTCTCTCATCCATATTTCTATCACTGCCCCTCCATATCATTCTCATTACCTCCTGTATAGCTCTCTTATTCTCTCATCCATATTTCTGTCAGTGCACCTCCATATCATTCTCATTACCTCCTGTATAGCTCTCTTATTCTCTCATCCATATTTCTGTCACTGCCCCTCCATATCATTCTCATTACCTCCTGTATAGTTCTCTCATCCATATTTCTATCACTGTCCCTCCATATCATTCTCATTACCTCCTGTATAGCTCTCTTATTCTCTCATCCATATTTCTATCACTGCCCCTCCATATCATTCTCATTACCTCCTGTATAGCTCTCTTATTCTCTCATCCATATTTCTATCACTGCCCCTCCATATCATTCTCATTACCTCCTGTATAGTTCTCTCATCCATATTTCTGTCACTGCCCCTCCATATCATTCTCATTACCTCCTGTATAGCTCTCTTATTCTCTCATCCATATTTCTGTCACTGCCCCTCCATATCATTCTCATTACCTCCTGTATAGCTCTCTTATTCTCTCATCCATATTTCTATCACTGCCCCTCCATATCATTCTCATTACCTCCTGTATAGTTCTCTCATCCATATTTCTGTCACTGCCCCTCCAAATCATTCTCATTACCTCCTGTATAGCTCTCTTATTCTCTCATCCATATTTCTGTCACTGCCCCTCCATATCATTCTCATTACCTCCTGTATAGCTCTCTTATTCTCTCATCCATATTTCTATCACTGCCCGTGCCCCTCCATATCATTCTCATTACCTCCTGTATAGTTCTCTCATCCATATTTCTGTCAGTGCCCCTCCATATCATTCTCATTACCTCCTGTATAGCTCTCTTATTCTCTCATCCATATTTCTGTCAGTGCCCCTCCATATCATTCTCATTACCTCCTGTATAGCTCTCTTATTCTCTCATCCATATTTCTGTCAGTGCCCCTCCATATCATTCTCATTACCTCCTGTATAGCTCTCTTATTCTCTCATCCATATTTCTATCACTGCCCCTCCATATCATTCTCATTACCTCCTGTATAGTTCTCTTATTCTCTCATCCATATTTCTGTCACTGCCCCTCCATATCATTCTCATTACCTCCTGTATAGCTCTCTTATTCTCTCATCCATATTTCTATCACTGCCCCTCCATATCATTCTCATTACCTCCTGTATAGCTCTCTTATTCTCTCATCCATATTTCTATCACTGCCCCTCCATATCATTCTCATTACCTCCTGTATAGTTCTCTTATTCTCTCATCCATATTTCTATCACTGCCCCTCCATATCATTCTCATTACCTCCTGTATAGCTCTCTTATTCTCTCATCCATATTTCTATCACTGTCCCTCCGTATCATTCTCATTACCTCCTGTATAGTTCTCTTATTCTCTCATCCATATTTCTGTCACTGCCCCTCCATATCATTCTCATTACCTCCTGTATAGCTCTCTTATTCTCTCATCCATATTTCTGTCACTGCCCCTCCATATCATTCTCATTACCTCCTGTATAGTTCTCTTATTCTCTCATGCATATTTCTGTCACTGCCCCTCCATATCATTCTCATTACCTCCTGTATAGTTCTCTCATCCATATTTCTATCACTGCCCCTCCATATCATTCTCATTACCTCCTGTATAGCTCTCTTATTCTCTCATCCATATTTCTATCACTGCCCCTCCATATCATTCTCATTACCTCCTGTATAGTTCTCTCATCCATATTTCTGTCACTGCCCCTCCATATCATTCTCATTACCTCCTGTATAGCTCTCTTATTCTCTCATCCATATTTCTGTCACTGCCCCTCCATATCATTCTCATTACCTCCTGTATAGTTCTTATTCTCTCATCCATATTTCTGTCACTGCCCCTCCATATCATTCTCATTACCTCCTGTATAGCTCTCTTATTCTCTCATCCATATTTCTGTCACTGCCCCTCCATATCATTCTCATTACCTCCTGTATAGCTCTCTTATTCTCTCATCCATATTTCTATCACTGCCCCTCCATATCATTCTCATTACCTCCTGTATAGCTCTCTTATTCTCTCATCCATATTTCTGTCAGTGCCCCTCCATATCATTCTCATTACCTCCTGTATAGCTCTCTTATTCTCTCATGCATATTTCTGTCACTGCCCCTCCATATCATTCTCATTACCTCCTGTATAGCTCTCTTATTCTCTCATCCATATTTCTGTCACTGCCCCTCCATATCATTCTCATTACCTCCTGTATAGCTCTCTTATTCTCTCATCCATATTTCTGTCACTGCCCCTCCATATCATTCTCATTACCTCCTGTATAGCTCTCTTATTCTCTCATCCATATTTCTATCACTGCCCCTCCATATCATTCTCATTACCTCCTGTATAGCTCTCTTATTCTCTCATCCATATTTCTGTCAGTGCCCCTCCATATCATTCTCATTACCTCCTGTATAGCTCTCTTATTCTCTCATCCATATTTCTGTCACTGCCCCTCCATATCATTCTCATTACCTCCTGTATAGCTCTCTTATTCTCTCATCCATATTTCTATCACTGCCCCTCCATATCATTCTCATTACCTCCTGTATAGCTCTCTTATTCTCTCATCCATATTTCTGTCAGTGCCCCTCCATATCATTCTCATTACCTCCTGTATAGCTCTCTTATTCTCTCATCCATATTTCTGTCACTGCCCCTCCATATCATTCTCATTACCTCCTGTATAGCTCTCTTATTCTCTCATCCATATTTCTATCACTGCCCCTCCATATCATTCTCATTACCTCCTGTATAGCTCTCTTATTCTCTCATCCATATTTCTGTCAGTGCCCCTCCATATCATTCTCATTACCTCCTGTATAGCTCTCTTATTCTCTCATCCATATTTCTGTCAGTGCCCCTCCATATCATTCTCATTACCTCCTGTATAGCTCTCTTATTCTCTCATCCATATTTCTGTCACTGCCCCTCCATATCATTCTCATTACCTCCTGTATAGCTCTCTTATTCTCTCATCCATATTTCTGTCACTGCCCCTCCATATCATTCTCATTACCTCCTGTATAGCTCTCTTATTCTCTCATCCATATTTCTGTCACTGCCCCTCCATATCATTCTCATTACCTCCTGTATAGCTCTCTTATTCTCTCATCCATATTTCTGTCACTGCCCCTCCATATCATTCTCATTACCTCCTGTATAGCTCTCTTATTCTCTCATCCATATTTCTATCACTGCCCCTCCATATCATTCTCATTACCTCCTGTATAGCTCTCTTATTCTCTCATCCATATTTCTGTCAGTGCACCTCCATATCATTCTCATTACCTCCTGTATAGCTCTCTTATTCTCTCATCCATATTTCTGTCACTGCCCCTCCATATCATTCTCATTACCTCCTGTATAGTTCTCTCATCCATATTTCTATCACTGTCCCTCCATATCATTCTCATTACCTCCTGTATAGCTCTCTTATTCTCTCATCCATATTTCTATCACTGCCCCTCCATATCATTCTCATTACCTCCTGTATAGCTCTCTTATTCTCTCATCCATATTTCTATCACTGCCCCTCCATATCATTCTCATTACCTCCTGTATAGTTCTCTCATCCATATTTCTGTCACTGCCCCTCCATATCATTCTCATTACCTCCTGTATAGCTCTCTTATTCTCTCATCCATATTTCTGTCACTGCCCCTCCATATCATTCTCATTACCTCCTGTATAGCTCTCTTATTCTCTCATCCATATTTCTATCACTGCCCCTCCATATCATTCTCATTACCTCCTGTATAGTTCTCTCATCCATATTTCTGTCACTGCCCCTCCAAATCATTCTCATTACCTCCTGTATAGCTCTCTTATTCTCTCATCCATATTTCTGTCACTGCCCCTCCATATCATTCTCATTACCTCCTGTATAGCTCTCTTATTCTCTCATCCATATTTCTATCACTGCCCGTGCCCCTCCATATCATTCTCATTACCTCCTGTATAGTTCTCTCATCCATATTTCTGTCAGTGCCCCTCCATATCATTCTCATTACCTCCTGTATAGCTCTCTTATTCTCTCATCCATATTTCTGTCAGTGCCCCTCCATATCATTCTCATTACCTCCTGTATAGCTCTCTTATTCTCTCATCCATATTTCTATCACTGCCCCTCCATATCATTCTCATTACCTCCTGTATAGTTCTCTTATTCTCTCATCCATATTTCTGTCACTGCCCCTCCATATCATTCTCATTACCTCCTGTATAGCTCTCTTATTCTCTCATCCATATTTCTATCACTGCCCCTCCATATCATTCTCATTACCTCCTGTATAGCTCTCTTATTCTCTCATCCATATTTCTATCACTGCCCCTCCATATCATTCTCATTACCTCCTGTATAGTTCTCTTATTCTCTCATCCATATTTCTATCACTGCCCCTCCATATCATTCTCATTACCTCCTGTATAGCTCTCTTATTCTCTCATCCATATTTCTATCACTGTCCCTCCATATCATTCTCATTACCTCCTGTATAGTTCTCTTATTCTCTCATCCATATTTCTGTCACTGCCCCTCCATATCATTCTCATTACCTCCTGTATAGCTCTCTTATTCTCTCATCCATATTTCTGTCACTGCCCCTCCATATCATTCTCATTACCTCCTGTATAGTTCTCTTATTCTCTCATGCATATTTCTGTCACTGCCCCTCCATATCATTCTCATTACCTCCTGTATAGTTCTCTCATCCATATTTCTATCACTGCCCCTCCATATCATTCTCATTACCTCCTGTATAGCTCTCTTATTCTCTCATCCATATTTCTATCACTGCCCCTCCATATCATTCTCATTACCTCCTGTATAGTTCTCTCATCCATATTTCTGTCACTGCCCCTCCATATCATTCTCATTACCTCCTGTATAGCTCTCTTATTCTCTCATCCATATTTCTGTCACTGCCCCTCCATATCATTCTCATTACCTCCTGTATAGTTCTCTTATTCTCTCATCCATATTTCTGTCACTGCCCCTCCATATCATTCTCATTACCTCCTGTATAGCTCTCTTATTCTCTCATCCATATTTCTGTCACTGCCCCTCCATATCATTCTCATTACCTCCTGTATAGCTCTCTTATTCTCTCATCCATATTTCTATCACTGCCCCTCCATATCATTCTCATTACCTCCTGTATAGCTCTCTTATTCTCTCATCCATATTTCTGTCAGTGCCCCTCCATATCATTCTCATTACCTCCTGTATAGCTCTCTTATTCTCTCATGCATATTTCTGTCACTGCCCCTCCATATCATTCTCATTACCTCCTGTATAGTTCTCTCATCCATATTTCTATCACTGCCCCTCCATATCATTCTCATTACCTCCTGTATAGCTCTCTTATTCTCTCATCCATATTTCTATCACTGCCCCTCCATATCATTCTCATTACCTCCTGTATAGTTCTCTCATCCATATTTCTGTCACTGCCCCTCCATATCATTCTCATTACCTCCTGTATAGTTCTCTCATCCATATTTCTGTCACTGCCCCTCCATATCATTCTCATTACCTCCTGTATAGCTCTCTTATTCTCTCATCCATATTTCTGTCATTGCCCCTCCATATCATTCTCATTACCTCCTGTATAGCTCTCTTATTCTCTCATCCATATTTCTGTCACTGCCCCTCCATATCATTCTCATTACCTCCTGTATAGTTCTCTTATTCTCTCATCCATATTTCTATCACTGTCCCTCCATATCATTCTCATTACCTCCTGTATAGCTCTCTTATTCTCTCATCCATATTTCTGTCACTGCCCCTCCATATCATTCTCATTACCTCCTGTATAGTTCTCTCATCCATATTTCTATCACTGCCCCTCCATATCATTCTCATTACCTCCTGTATAGTTCTCTCATCCATATTTCTGTCACTGCCCCTCCATATCATTCTCATTACCTCCTGTATAGCTCTCTTATTCTCTCATCCATATTTCTGTCACTGCCCCTCCATATCATTCTCATTACCTCCTGTATAGCTCTCTTATTCTCTCATCCATATTTCTGTCACTGCCCCTCCATATCATTCTCATTACCTCCTGTATAGTTCTCTTATTCTCTCATCCATATTTCTGTCACTGCCCCTCCATATCATTCTCATTACCTCCTGTATAGCTCTCTTATTCTCTCATCCATATTTCTGTCACTGCCCCTCCATATCATTCTCATTACCTCCTGTATAGTTCTCTTATTCTCTCATCCATATTTCTGTCACTGCCCCTCCATATCATTCTCATTACCTCCTGTATAGCTCTCTTATTCTCTCATCCATATTTCTGTCACTGCCCCTCCATATCATTCTCATTACCTCCTGTATAGTTCTCTTATTCTCTCATCCATATTTCTGTCACTGTCCCTCCATATCATTCTCATTACCTCCTGTATAGCTCTCTTATTCTCTCATCCATATTTCTATCACTGCCCCTCCATATCATTCTCATTACCTCCTGTATAGCTCTCTTATTCTCTCATCCATATTTCTGTCAGTGCCCCTCCATATCATTCTCATTACCTCCTGTATAGCTCTCATTAATCTCTCATCCATATTTCTGTCAGTGCCCCTCCATATCATTCTCATTACCTCCTGTATAGTTCTCTTATTCTCTCATCCATATTTCTGTCAGTGCCCCTCCATATCATTCTCATTACCTCCTGTATAGCTCTCTTATTCTCTCATCCATATTTCTGTCAGTGCCCCTCCATATCATTCTCATTACCTCCTGTATAGCTCTCATTAATCTCTCATCCATATTTCTGTCACTGCCCCTCCATATCATTCTCATTACCTCCTGTATAGTTCTCTTATTCTCTCATCCATATTTCTGTCAGTGCCCCTCCATATCATTCTCATTACCTCCTGTATAGCTCTCATTAATCTCTCATCCATATTTCTATCACTGCCCCTCCATATCATTCTCATTACCTCCTGTATAGTTCTCTCATCCATATTTCTGTCAGTGCCCCTCCATATCATTCTCATTACCTCCTGTATAGCTCTCATTAATCTCTCATCCATATTTCTATCACTGCCCCTCCATATCATTCTCATTACCTCCTGTATAGTTCTCTCATCCATATTTCTGTCACTGCCCCTCCATATCATTCTCATTACCTCCTGTATAGCTCTCTTATTCTCTCATCCATATTTCTATCACTGCCCCTCCATATCATTCTCATTACCTCCTGTATAGCTCTCTTATTCTCTCATCCATATTTCTGTCACTGCCCCTCCATATCATTCTCATTACCTCCTGTATAGTTCTCTTATTCTCTCATCCATATTTCTATCACTGCCCCTCCATATCATTCTCATTACCTCCTGTATAGCTCTCTTATTCTCTCATCCATATTTCTGTCAGTGCCCCTCCATATCATTCTCATTACCTCCTGTATAGTTCTCTCATCCATATTTCTGTCACTGCCCCTCCATATCATTCTCATTACCTCCTGTATAGCTCTCTTATTCTCTCATCCATATTTCTATCACTGCCCCTCCATATCATTCTCATTACCTCCTGTATAGCTCTCTTATTCTCTCATCCATATTTCTGTCACTGCCCCTCCATATCATTCTCATTACCTCCTGTATAGTTCTCTTATTCTCTCATCCATATTTCTATCACTGCCCCTCCATATCATTCTCATTACCTCCTGTATAGCTCTCTTATTCTCTCATCCATATTTCTGTCAGTGCCCCTCCATATCATTCTCATTACCTCCTGTATAGTTCTCTCATCCATATTTCTGTCACTGCCCCTCCATATCATTCTCATTACCTCCTGTATAGCTCTCATTAATCTCTCATCCATATTTCTATCACTGCCCCTCCATATCATTCTCATTACCTCCTGTATAGTTCTCTCATCCATATTTCTGTCACTGCCCCTCCATATCATTCTCATTACCTCCTGTATAGCTCTCTTATTCTCTCATCCATATTTCTATCACTGCCCCTCCATATCATTCTCATTACCACCTGTATAGCTCTCTTATTCTCTCATCCATATTTCTATCACTGTCCCTCCATATCATTCTCATTACCTCCTGTATAGCTCTCTTATTCTCTCATCCATATTTCTGTCACTGCCCCTCCATATCATTCTCATTACCTCCTGTATAGCTCTCTTATTCTCTCATCCATATTTCTATCACTGCCCCTCCATATCATTCTCATTACCTCCTGTATAGCTCTCTTATTCTCTCATCCATATTTCTGTCACTGCCCCTCCATATCATTCTCATTACCTCCTGTATACTGTAGCTCTCTTATTCTCTCATCCATATTTCTGTCAGTGCCCCTCCATATCATTCTCATTACCTCCTGTATAGCTCTCTTATTCTCTCATCCATATTTCTGTCAGTGCCCCTCCATATCATTCTCATTACCTCCTGTATAGCTCTCTTATTCTCTCATCCATATTTCTATCACTGCCCCTCCATATCATTCTCATTACCTCCTGTATAGCTCTCTTATTCTCTCATCCATATTTCTGTCACTGCCCCTCCATATCATTCTCATTACCTCCTGTATAGCTCTCTTATTCTCTCATCCATATTTCTATCACTGCCCCTCCATATCATTCTCATTACCTCCTGTATAGCTCTCTTATTCTCTCATCCATATTTCTATCACTGCCCCTCCATATCATTCTCATTACCTCCTGTATAGCTCTCTTATTCTCTCATCCATATTTCTGTCACTGCCCCTCCATATCATTCTCATTACCTCCTGTATAGTTCTCTTATTCTCTCATCCATATTTCTGTCACTGCCCCTCCATATCATTCTCATTACCTCCTGTATAGCTCTCTTATTCTCTCATCCATATTTCTGTCACTGCCCCTCCATATCATTCTCATTACCTCCTGTATAGTTCTCTTATTCTCTCATCCATATTTCTGTCACTGCCCCTCCATATCATTCTCATTACCTCCTGTATAGCTCTCTTATTCTCTCATCCATATTTCTGTCACTGCCCCTCCATATCATTCTCATTACCTCCTGTATAGCTCTCTTATTCTCTCATCCATATTTCTGTCACTGCCCCTCCATATCATTCTCATTACCTCCTGTATAGTTCTCTTATTCTCTCATCCATATTTCTGTCACTGCCCCTCCATATCATTCTCATTACCTCCTGTATAGCTCTCTTATTCTCTCATCCATATTTCTGTCACTGCCCCTCCATATCATTCTCATTACCTCCTGTATAGCTCTCTTATTCTCTCATCCATATTTCTGTCACTGCCCCTCCATATCATTCTCATTACCTCCTGTATAGCTCTCTTATTCTCTCATCCATATTTCTGTCACTGCCCCTCCATATCATTCTCATTACCTCCTGTATAGCTCTCTTATTCTCTCATCCATATTTCTGTCAGTGCACCTCCATATCATTCTCATTACCTCCTGTATAGTTCTCTCATCCATATTTCTGTCACTGCCCCTCCATATCATTCTCATTACCTCCTGTATAGCTCTCTTATTCTCTCATCCATATTTCTATCACTGCCCCTCCATATCATTCTCATTACCTCCTGTATAGCTCTCTTATTCTCTCATCCATATTTCTGTCACTGCCCCTCCATATCATTCTCATTACCTCCTGTATAGCTCTCTTATTCTCTCATCCATATTTCTATCACTGCCCCTCCATATCATTCTCATTACCTCCTGTATAGCTCTCTTATTCTCTCATCCATATTTCTGTCACTGCCCCTCCATATCATTCTCATTACCTCCTGTATAGCTCTCTTATTCTCTCATCCATATTTCTATCACTGCCCCTCCATATCATTCTCATTACCTCCTGTATAGCTCTCTTATTCTCTCATCCATATTTCTGTCACTGCCCCTCCATATCATTCTCATTACCTCCTGTATAGCTCTCTTATTCTCTCATCCATATTTCTGTCACTGTCCCTCCATATCATTCTCATTACCTCCTGTATAGCTCTCTTATTCTCTCATCCATATTTCTATCACTGCCCCTCCATATCATTCTCATTACCTCCTGTATAGCTCTCTTATTCTCTCATCCATATTTCTGTCAGTGCCCCTCCATATCATTCTCATTACCTCCTGTATAGCTCTCTTATTCTCTCATCCATATTTCTGTCACTGCCCCTCCATATCATTCTCATTACCTCCTGTATAGCTCTCTTATTCTCTCATCCATATTTCTATCACTGCCCCTCCATATCATTCTCATTACCTCCTGTATAGCTCTCTTATTCTCTCATCCATATTTCTGTCAGTGCCCCTCCATATCATTCTCATTACCTCCTGTATAGCTCTCTTATTCTCTCATCCATATTTCTGTCACTGCCCCTCCATATCATTCTCATTACCTCCTGTATAGCTCTCTTATTCTCTCATCCATATTTCTATCACTGCCCCTCCATATCATTCTCATTACCTCCTGTATAGCTCTCTTATTCTCTCATCCATATTTCTGTCAGTGCCCCTCCATATCATTCTCATTACCTCCTGTATAGCTCTCTTATTCTCTCATCCATATTTCTGTCAGTGCCCCTCCATATCATTCTCATTACCTCCTGTATAGCTCTCTTATTCTCTCATCCATATTTCTGTCACTGCCCCTCCATATCATTCTCATTACCTCCTGTATAGCTCTCTTATTCTCTCATCCATATTTCTGTCACTGCCCCTCCATATCATTCTCATTACCTCCTGTATAGCTCTCTTATTCTCTCATCCATATTTCTGTCACTGCCCCTCCATATCATTCTCATTACCTCCTGTATAGCTCTCTTATTCTCTCATCCATATTTCTGTCACTGCCCCTCCATATCATTCTCATTACCTCCTGTATAGCTCTCTTATTCTCTCATCCATATTTCTATCACTGCCCCTCCATATCATTCTCATTACCTCCTGTATAGCTCTCTTATTCTCTCATCCATATTTCTGTCAGTGCACCTCCATATCATTCTCATTACCTCCTGTATAGCTCTCTTATTCTCTCATCCATATTTCTGTCACTGCCCCTCCATATCATTCTCATTACCTCCTGTATAGTTCTCTCATCCATATTTCTATCACTGTCCCTCCATATCATTCTCATTACCTCCTGTATAGCTCTCTTATTCTCTCATCCATATTTCTATCACTGCCCCTCCATATCATTCTCATTACCTCCTGTATAGCTCTCTTATTCTCTCATCCATATTTCTATCACTGCCCCTCCATATCATTCTCATTACCTCCTGTATAGTTCTCTCATCCATATTTCTGTCACTGCCCCTCCATATCATTCTCATTACCTCCTGTATAGCTCTCTTATTCTCTCATCCATATTTCTGTCACTGCCCCTCCATATCATTCTCATTACCTCCTGTATAGCTCTCTTATTCTCTCATCCATATTTCTATCACTGCCCCTCCATATCATTCTCATTACCTCCTGTATAGTTCTCTCATCCATATTTCTGTCACTGCCCCTCCAAATCATTCTCATTACCTCCTGTATAGCTCTCTTATTCTCTCATCCATATTTCTGTCACTGCCCCTCGATATCATTCTCATTACCTCCTGTATAGCTCTCTTATTCTCTCATCCATATTTCTATCACTGCCCCTCCATATCATTCTCATTACCTCCTGTATAGTTCTCTCATCCATATTTCTGTCAGTGCCCCTCCATATCATTCTCATTACCTCCTGTATAGCTCTCTTATTCTCTCATCCATATTTCTGTCAGTGCCCCTCCATATCATTCTCATTACCTCCTGTATAGCTCTCTTATTCTCTCATCCATATTTCTGTCAGTGCCCCTCCATATCATTCTCATTACCTCCTGTATAGCTCTCTTATTCTCTCATCCATATTTCTATCACTGCCCCTCCATATCATTCTCATTACCTCCTGTATAGTTCTCTTATTCTCTCATCCATATTTCTGTCACTGCCCCTCCATATCATTCTCATTACCTCCTGTATAGCTCTCTTATTCTCTCATCCATATTTCTATCACTGCCCCTCCATATCATTCTCATTACCTCCTGTATAGCTCTCTTATTCTCTCATCCATATTTCTATCACTGCCCCTCCATATCATTCTCATTACCTCCTGTATAGTTCTCTTATTCTCTCATCCATATTTCTATCACTGCCCCTCCATATCATTCTCATTACCTCCTGTATAGCTCTCTTATTCTCTCATCCATATTTCTATCACTGTCCCTCCATATCATTCTCATTACCTCCTGTATAGTTCTCTTATTCTCTCATCCATATTTCTGTCACTGCCCCTCCATATCATTCTCATTACCTCCTGTATAGCTCTCTTATTCTCTCATCCATATTTCTGTCACTGCCCCTCCATATCATTCTCATTACCTCCTGTATAGTTCTCTTATTCTCTCATGCATATTTCTGTCACTGCCCCTCCATATCATTCTCATTACCTCCTGTATAGTTCTCTCATCCATATTTCTATCACTGCCCCTCCATATCATTCTCATTACCTCCTGTATAGCTCTCTTATTCTCTCATCCATATTTCTATCACTGCCCCTCCATATCATTCTCATTACCTCCTGTATAGTTCTCTCATCCATATTTCTGTCACTGCCCCTCCATATCATTCTCATTACCTCCTGTATAGCTCTCTTATTCTCTCATCCATATTTCTGTCACTGCCCCTCCATATCATTCTCATTACCTCCTGTATAGTTCTCTTATTCTCTCATCCATATTTCTGTCACTGCCCCTCCATATCATTCTCATTACCTCCTGTATAGCTCTCTTATTCTCTCATCCATATTTCTGTCACTGCCCCTCCATATCATTCTCATTACCTCCTGTATAGCTCTCTTATTCTCTCATCCATATTTCTATCACTGCCCCTCCATATCATTCTCATTACCTCCTGTATAGCTCTCTTATTCTCTCATCCATATTTCTGTCAGTGCCCCTCCATATCATTCTCATTACCTCCTGTATAGCTCTCTTATTCTCTCATGCATATTTCTGTCACTGCCCCTCCATATCATTCTCATTACCTCCTGTATAGTTCTCTCATCCATATTTCTATCACTGCCCCTCCATATCATTCTCATTACCTCCTGTATAGCTCTCTTATTCTCTCATCCATATTTCTATCACTGCCCCTCCATATCATTCTCATTACCTCCTGTATAGTTCTCTCATCCATATTTCTGTCACTGCCCCTCCATATCATTCTCATTACCTCCTGTATAGTTCTCTCATCCATATTTCTGTCACTGCCCCTCCATATCATTCTCATTACCTCCTGTATAGCTCTCTTATTCTCTCATCCATATTTCTGTCACTGCCCCTCCATATCATTCTCATTACCTCCTGTATAGCTCTCTTATTCTCTCATCCATATTTCTGTCACTGCCCCTCCATATCATTCTCATTACCTCCTGTATAGTTCTCTTATTCTCTCATCCATATTTCTATCACTGTCCCTCCATATCATTCTCATTACCTCCTGTATAGCTCTCTTATTCTCTCATCCATATTTCTGTCACTGCCCCTCCATATCATTCTCATTACCTCCTGTATAGTTCTCTCATCCATATTTCTATCACTGCCCCTCCATATCATTCTCATTACCTCCTGTATAGTTCTCTCATCCATATTTCTGTCACTGCCCCTCCATATCATTCTCATTACCTCCTGTATAGCTCTCTTATTCTCTCATCCATATTTCTGTCACTGCCCCTCCATATCATTCTCATTACCTCCTGTATAGCTCTCTTATTCTCTCATCCATATTTCTGTCACTGCCCCTCCATATCATTCTCATTACCTCCTGTATAGTTCTCTTATTCTCTCATCCATATTTCTGTCACTGCCCCTCCATATCATTCTCATTACCTCCTGTATAGCTCTCGTATTCTCTCATCCATATTTCTGTCACTGCCCCTCCATATCATTCTCATTACCTCCTGTATAGTTCTCTTATTCTCTCATCCATATTTCTGTCACTGCCCCTCCATATCATTCTCATTACCTCCTGTATAGCTCTCTTATTCTCTCATCCATATTTCTGTCACTGCCCCTCCATATCATTCTCATTACCTCCTGTATAGTTCTCTTATTCTCTCATCCATATTTCTGTCACTGTCCCTCCATATCATTCTCATTACCTCCTGTATAGCTCTCTTATTCTCTCATCCATATTTCTATCACTGCCCCTCCATATCATTCTCATTACCTCCTGTATAGCTCTCTTATTCTCTCATCCATATTTCTGTCAGTGCCCCTCCATATCATTCTCATTACCTCCTGTATAGCTCTCATTAATCTCTCATCCATATTTCTGTCAGTGCCCCTCCATATCATTCTCATTACCTCCTGTATAGTTCTCTTATTCTCTCATCCATATTTCTGTCAGTGCCCCTCCATATCATTCTCATTACCTCCTGTATAGCTCTCTTATTCTCTCATCCATATTTCTGTCAGTGCCCCTCCATATCATTCTCATTACCTCCTGTATAGCTCTCATTAATCTCTCATCCATATTTCTGTCACTGCCCCTCCATATCATTCTCATTACCTCCTGTATAGTTCTCTTATTCTCTCATCCATATTTCTGTCAGTGCCCCTCCATATCATTCTCATTACCTCCTGTATAGCTCTCATTAATCTCTCATCCATATTTCTATCACTGCCCCTCCATATCATTCTCATTACCTCCTGTATAGTTCTCTCATCCATATTTCTGTCAGTGCCCCTCCATATCATTCTCATTACCTCCTGTATAGCTCTCATTAATCTCTCATCCATATTTCTATCACTGCCCCTCCATATCATTCTCATTACCTCCTGTATAGTTCTCTCATCCATATTTCTGTCACTGCCCCTCCATATCATTCTCATTACCTCCTGTATAGCTCTCTTATTCTCTCATCCATATTTCTATCACTGCCCCTCCATATCATTCTCATTACCTCCTGTATAGCTCTCTTATTCTCTCATCCATATTTCTGTCACTGCCCCTCCATATCATTCTCATTACCTCCTGTATAGTTCTCTTATTCTCTCATCCATATTTCTATCACTGCCCCTCCATATCATTCTCATTACCTCCTGTATAGCTCTCTTATTCTCTCATCCATATTTCTGTCAGTGCCCCTCCATATCATTCTCATTACCTCCTGTATAGTTCTCTCATCCATATTTCTGTCACTGCCCCTCCATATCATTCTCATTACCTCCTGTATAGCTCTCTTATTCTCTCATCCATATTTCTATCACTGCCCCTCCATATCATTCTCATTACCTCCTGTATAGCTCTCTTATTCTCTCATCCATATTTCTGTCACTGCCCCTCCATATCATTCTCATTACCTCCTGTATAGTTCTCTTATTCTCTCATCCATATTTCTATCACTGCCCCTCCATATCATTCTCATTACCTCCTGTATAGCTCTCTTATTCTCTCATCCATATTTCTGTCAGAGCCCCTCCATATCATTCTCATTACCTCCTGTATAGTTCTCTCATCCATATTTCTGTCACTGCCCCTCCATATCATTCTCATTACCTCCTGTATAGCTCTCATTAATCTCTCATCCATATTTCTATCACTGCCCCTCCATATCATTCTCATTACCTCCTGTATAGTTCTCTCATCCATATTTCTGTCACTGCCCCTCCATATCATTCTCATTACCTCCTGTATAGTTCTCTTATTCTCTCATCCATATTTCTATCACTGCCCCTCCATATCATTCTCATTACCACCTGTATAGCTCTCTTATTCTCTCATCCATATTTCTATCACTGTCCCTCCATATCATTCTCATTACCTCCTGTATAGCTCTCTTATTCTCTCATCCATATTTCTGTCACTGCCCCTCCATATCATTCTCATTACCTCCTGTATAGCTCTCTTATTCTCTCATCCATATTTCTATCACTGCCCCTCCATATCATTCTCATTACCTCCTGTATAGCTCTCTTATTCTCTCATCCATATTTCTGTCACTGCCCCTCCATATCATTCTCATTACCTCCTGTATAGCTCTCTTATTCTCTCATCCATATTTCTGTCAGTGCCCCTCCATATCATTCTCATTACCTCCTGTATAGTTCTCTTATTCTCTCATCCATATTTCTGTCAGTGCCCCTCCATATCATTCTCATTACCTCCTGTATAGCTCTCTTATTCTCTCATCCATATTTCTATCACTGCCCCTCCATATCATTCTCATTACCTCCTGTATAGTTCTCTTATTCTCTCATCCATATTTCTGTCAGTGCCCCTCCATATCATTCTCATTACCTCCTGTATAGCTCTCTTATTCTCTCATCCATATTTCTATCACTGCCCCTCCATATCATTCTCATTACCTCCTGTATAGCTCTCTTATTCTCTCATCCATATTTCTGTCACTGCCCCTCCATATCATTCTCATTACCTCCTGTATAGCTCTCTTATTCTCTCATCCATATTTCTGTCACTGCCCCTCCATATCATTCTCATTACCTCCTGTATAGCTCTCTTATTCTCTCATCCATATTTCTGTCACTGCCCCTCCATATCATTCTCATTACCTCCTGTATAGCTCTCTTATTCTCTCATCCATATTTCTGTCACTGCCCCTCCATATCATTCTCATTACCTCCTGTATAGCTCTCTTATTCTCTCATCCATATTTCTGTCAGTGCCCCTCCATATCATTCTCATTACCTCCTGTATAGCTCTCTTATTCTCTCATCCATATTTCTGTCACTGCCCCTCCATATCATTCTCATTACCTCCTGTATAGCTCTCTTATTCTCTCATCCATATTTCTGTCAGTGCCCCTCCATATCATTCTCATTACCTCCTGTATAGCTCTCTTATTCTCTCATCCATATTTCTGTCAGTGCCCCTCCATATCATTCTCATTACCTCCTGTATAGTTCTCTCATCCATATTTCTATCACTGCCCCTCCATATCATTCTCATTACCTCCTGTATAGCTCTCTTATTCTCTCATCCATATTTCTGTCACTGCCCCTCCATATCATTCTCATTACCTCCTGTATAGCTCTCTTATTCTCTCATCCATATTTCTATCACTGCCCCTCCATATCATTCTCATTACCTCCTGTATAGCTCTCTTATTCTCTCATCCATATTTCTATCACTGTCCCTCCATATCATTCTCATTACCTCCTGTATAGCTCTCTTATTCTCTCATCCATATTTCTGTCACTGCCCCTCCATATCATTCTCATTACCTCCTGTATAGTTCTCTCATCCATATTTCTGTCAGTGCCCCTCCATATCATTCTCATTACCTCCTGTATAGCTCTCTTATTCTCTCATCCATATTTCTATCACTGCCCCTCCATATCATTCTCATTACCTCCTGTATAGCTCTCTTATTCTCTCATCCATATTTCTGTCACTGCCCCTCCATATCATTCTCATTACCTCCTGTATAGCTCTCTTATTCTCTCATCCATATTTCTGTCAGTGCCCCTCCATATCATTCTCATTACCTCCTGTATAGCTCTCTTATTCTCTCATCCATATTTCTATCACTGCCCCTCCATATCATTCTCATTACCTCCTGTATAGCTCTCTTATTCTCTCATCCATATTTCTGTCAGTGCACCTCCATATCATTCTCATTACCTCCTGTATAGCTCTCTTATTCTCTCATCCATATTTCTATCACTGCCCCTCCATATCATTCTCATTACCTCCTGTATAGCTCTCTTATTCTCTCATCCATATTTCTGTCAGTGCCCCTCCATATCATTCTCATTACCTCCTGTATAGCTCTCATTAATCTCTCATCCATATTTCTGTCAGTGCCCCTCCATATCATTCTCATTACCTCCTGTATAGTTCTCTCATCCATATTTCTGTCAGTGCCCCCTTCTTAGCACTCTCACTCTGCACTACAGGGTGTACTAGGCCTTGGAGAGAGATGAAGTTCCAACCAAGCAGCTTCTGTCATTTTTTAAACACAACCTGTAACTTGGCAGTTAGCAGCTGGTTGGCTGGTACTTTATCTCTGTCCACTTTATCTCTCTCCAAGACTTAGGGGTCTATTTACTAAGCCTTGGATGGAGATAACGTTGCTGGAGACAAAGTACCAGCCAATCGGCTCCTAACTGTCATTTTTCAAACACAGCCTGTGGCATGGCAGTTAGGAGCTGATTGGCTGGTACAGGACCGGTGCTAGAGTGTCTGGCGCAACCCTGCAAACTAAAAATTTGCGCCCTCTCTCCCATACCTAATAAAGGGACAGCATACGCTGAAGGCGCGCGCTGGAAAAAGTGGTGTGGTCTCACAAGAAAGGGACGTGGCCACATAATAGTATCCCCAATTCTAATTACGTCACACAGAAGCACAATCTTACTCACATAACACTGCATATAGTACCCCTGATTCATATTACACCACACAATAGTGTCTCTTAGTTACACAGTAATGCCCCTTACACATGTTGCACCACACAGTAGTACCCCTTATACACGTTACATCACACTGTAATGTACCTTATACACAATACCCACGGTCGTACTCCTTATACACATTGGGGGTAATTCAGATCTGATCGCTGCTGTGCGTTTTCGCACAGGAGGCGATCAGATCCGAACTGCGCATGCGTCTGAGTCGCATTGCGCAGGCGCTTCGGATGGCTACAACGGGCATTGGCGGTCAGCGACGGGATGGTGCGAAGGATCCATTCGCACGGGCGTTCGCAAGGTGATTGACAGGAAGAGGCCATTTGTGGGTGGCAGCTGACCATTTTCAGGGAGTGTCCGGAAAAACGCAAGCGGGCTCAAGCGTTTTGAGGGAGGGTGTCTGACGTCAGCTCCGGCCCTGATCAGCAGGAGTCAATCGCACTAGAAGAATAAGTCTTGTGTAAGAAAAAACAATTTGTGTTCCCTAATGCACACTGAGTGAGAAATAATACTACATAATAATCAGATAATACGGAGAGCTTAGTTGCGTATATCTGCAGATATAGGGTAAAGCCCCCAGGCCGTTCGGCAAGGCATCTCCGTCACTGGGAGTCCCTAATACTAGGTATGGGTCCAGGGTGCAGGACCCCATCACGTCGGCACAGGTCGGCTACTCCAGGTCAGCACACAGATGAAAGTTAATAAGGGTTAATAAGAAGCACATAAGTGCTATATAAGTGAAGTGTGATTAAAAGAATACAAAAATATATACAAAGTTTTTAGCAGCCGTGCAAACGCTATGCCACCGCCCACTGGGAGTGTATTTTAGCTTAGCAGAAGTGTGAACGAAAGGATCGCAGAGCGTCTACAAAAATGTTTTGTGTAGTTTCAGAGTAGCTCAAAACTTACTCAGTGCTTGCGATCACTTCAGACTATTCAGTTCCGGATTTGACGTCACACACCCGCCCAGCGTTCGCCCAGCCACGCCTGCGTTTTCCCTGGCACGCCTGCTTTTTTCGGAACACTCCCTGAAAACGGTCAGTTGCCACCCAGAAACGCCCACTTCATGTCAATCACTCTGCGGCAACCAGTGCGACTGAAATGCATCGCTAGACCCTGCGTAAAACTGCATCGTTCGTTGTGCCCGTACATCGCGTGTGCGCATTGCGTCGCATACGCATGCGCAGAACTGCCATTTTTTAGCCTGATCGCTGCGCTGCGAACAAATGCAGCTAGCGATCAACTTGGAACGACCACCAGAGAACACAGTGCAGAGAGAATGTTCTTTACCTCACATCACGGTCTCACGTGAAGGAACATAAAGCACAGTGACAGAGGAGAGACAGCCTGTGCGGACGGAGTTGCCGGCTGTTGGTGTGTGTGTGTCTGTGTGCGCGCATGGAAGGGGGGAGAATACCTCCGCTGCGTGCGCTTCTGGTAGGGAGGGAGGGAGGGAGGAAGTGACGGGAGAAGTGTGAACTGACCGAAGACAAGCCCCAAGCCGGCGCCGCTGCGCTGTCATACTGCTAACGGGTGCAGCGGCAGCAGACAGCAACAGCAGAGTAGCAGAGCAGGGAGAGCGCCTCTCCTGCACAGCGCCTCCCTGCTTTGCAGACTCTGCTGAGCGGGTAGCGCCGGGCCTGGGCTGGTACTTTATCTCCAGCGACTTTATCTCCATCCAAGGTTTAGTAAATAGACCCCTTAGTACATAGACCCCTCAGCCTGCTGCATACACATCTCTTTAGCTGCTGAGTCGCTCATTCAGAGAGGAAGTGAACACAGACATTTCCTCTCTGAGTGCCATGAGGTTGCTGTGGCGTTGCCTGGCTGATGTCTGGATCATTTCAGACAGTGATCTGAGGAGCCACATTTGCTGAAAACTTTCTGCCCTTCACTGCTGCCCCCCAACATCCATCACCTGGAGCACAACCCCCTTAGGACACCCATATTTTCTCCCTAGCATACAGTACTATGACCACTGGCATTAAGGCTGGTGTTACATTGGGATTGGGACATCTAAAAAATAGAAAATGTCTCTTTAGTGCGCTCTGATTGCTGCCTTTGAACTTGGTGCTGAATTTTGGGATTTCCCAAGGGTGTCGTACGGTATGCCGGCGGTCGGGCTCCCGGCGCCCAGCATACCGGCGCCGGGAGCCCGACCGCCAGCATACCGACAGCGTGGCGAGCGCAAAGGAGCCCCTTGCGGGCTCGCTGCGCTCGCCACGCTGCGCTCGCCACGCTGCGGGCACGGTGGCGCGCTACGCGCGCCACACTATTTTATTCTCCCTCCAGGGGGGTCGTGGACCCCCACGAGGGAGAATAGTTGTCGGTATGCCGGGTGTCGGGATTCCGGCGCCGGTATACTGTGCGCCGGGATCCCGACATTCGGCATACAGATGACCACCCTTTCCCAATGCCCTGAAATTACAAAGTGCAAGAACTTTTGGCACAAAGCTCAAAATGGTGCTTCCAGGTCCAGATATACCACTATTTGTTAATCACATACATGAAAAAACATTGGAATTTTATACTTATACATTTTCTTTCATCCAGTGATTCTCAGAGAGCAGATAACGTGTAGTCCACAGATATAGATAGATAGATATCCCCTGTTCCAATTAGATCACATGGGTCCTCATAATATGTAGAAAATAGAATGGAAATGTACATATTATAATATTATTATTATTATTATTATTATATTTTATTTATAGGGCGCCACAAGTGTTTTGCAGCGCCGTACAAAGGACAGTACAGGGAGACAAAACTTAGCATTACAGTAAATAAATAACAAACATAGAGTACAGGTAACAAAGAGCACCACAATTCTCAAAACATAATACAGCTTAGATGTAAGTAGCGGGGGAGTAGTCACCGCACTACTTGGGGCTGGCGGCCATAGATAGAGATGAGCCTTTACCAGCAGGAGAAAAAGCAATTTAAATACAATTTAATACTCCATTCACACAAAAATTACATAAAATTCACACGCATTGTTATGAAACTTTTAAAAACAAATTTAGCACAATATATATGGATATGACAATCTTTCTTTTGTATATGAAAGATCCACACTTCCTATTATCATGCTATGCCAGCACACATGGAATTAAGGCAGTGTCCCAAGAGTAAATGGAGGCTCTAATTACCAGATGGCTTGAGAACTGGCAACGGACAGTTCTCAAGCAGATTGTATCTCGGTGGAATCCTGTGCCCTCCCGGGTAAGGCACCACAGACTAGGCAAACACTCTAGCACTTTGGGATTGGAACATACTTGTCTACTCTCCCGAAAATCGTATGGCACTCCTGGCCCCCCTGGGAAGTGGACAAGTCTCCCGCATGCCGCTCACCCCCGGCCGCACCTCACTGCTCACCGCATCCCCCCTCTCACCGTGGCAACCCATCACACAGAAGGGGGCGATGATGTGATTCGTGCATTACATCATCATAGCCCCGCCCCTGCTTTACAATGCCGGTAATGTGGGCATTATAAAGCAGGGGCGGGGCTATGATGATATGATCATGTCACCACACTCCCTCCTATGTGACCTGGCTGCTCCCAAAATGTAGGCAAGTATGGATTGGAAGTGTATATTGTCCCGGGAAAGATCCATGAGACTAACTAAAAGTATATATATATATATATATATATATATATATATATATATCCACAGTATATACTGTATACAGTACATGAAATTTAAGAAATAAAAATAATGAAAAGATGTAACTATATATAAACAGAGAAAAAAGTTTTTTCCTTTTACTGTACATTTTAGGAATAAGAAAATACCTATAGGTTTTGAGTAACCTCAATACCTATAGGTATGTCTGTAGCACCTTACAAAGTACATAAACAAAATGAAAAGAGTCACAGTATATAACATTGCATAACATGGATAAGGTTTATAAATGTTGCTGCATAAGCATGAGAATTTGAGTTGGGTTCTGAATGGGAAGGTGAGCCAGTGCAGGGCTTGCTGGAAGTGGGAGGCAGATGTAATACATTTAGAGAAGATGAACCTGTGGCAGTATTGAGGAGAGATTGCAGTAGATACAGATCGGAGGCAGGGAGGCCAGATAAGAAGAGGTTGCAGTAGTCCAATCTGGAGATGATCAGAGAGTGGAAGAGGGTCTTCGTTACCACCAGGGTGAGAAAGGTTCTGATCCTGGAAATGTTTCTGAGATGGAAATGCCAGGACTATGAGAAATACTGAATGTGTAGTTTGAAGGAGAGGGAGGCAAAGAATAACTCCAAGACAGTGCACTAGTAGGTTAGAGTAGATGGTGGTGTTGTCAATAGATAATGAAATTGAGGGATCAGCTCAGTCTTAGCCATGTTAAGTTTAAAAGAGTCTTGAGATCCAGGATGAAATAGCAGAGAGACAGTTAGAGATACAAGTGC
This sequence comes from Pseudophryne corroboree, assembly GCF_028390025.1. Taxonomy (NCBI): domain Eukaryota; kingdom Metazoa; phylum Chordata; class Amphibia; order Anura; family Myobatrachidae; genus Pseudophryne; species Pseudophryne corroboree. The sequence goes on along the minus strand of NC_086444.1, from coordinate 155,401,887 downwards.
TGAAACAGGGGGAGAGGACAAGAGAAGGAGAGGTAGATCTGAGTGTAATCAGCATATTGATATTGGAGGCCAAAAGAGTGGATGTGCTCACCTAGAGAGGATGTATGTATAGATAACAGGAGAGGTCCCAGAACAGAACCTTGCGAGACACCTACCAGTGGGGCAGGGGGGAATGGAGATATGAGAGGAGACAGAGAATGAACGATCAGAGAGATACACAGCCAGGAGAGAGCAGTATCACACAGACCAAGGGAGTGTAGGATTTACAGGAGGGGAGGGTAGTCTACAGTGTCAAAAGCAACAGAGAGGTCAAGGAGAATAAGAAGAGAGTAGTGGCTCTTGGATTTGGCAGCTAGAAGGTCATTACTGACTTTCATGAGGGTAGTTTTTGTGGAGTGGAGATGACAAAAGCCAGACTGAAATGGGTCAAGCAGAGAGTAGGAAAAAAGAAAGGTGATAAGGAAGTTGTAGACAATGTGCTGTGGGAGTTTGGAGGGACGAGAAAGATGGAGTGGTAGTTTGAGAAATTGTTAGGCTCAAGGGTGGGTTCTCTGAGAATGAGAGAGACAAGAACATGCTTTAATGCAGAGGGTACAGGTCCTGAGGAGAGGGAAAAATTAAGGAGATGGGAACAGTCAATGGGAGAGAGGTGGTGGAGGTAAGAGAGGATAGGGTATATTAGGGAGGTGGAAGGCGGGGGACTGGATGAGGGCCATGACTACAGTATATCTGTAGATAATGAGGAAAAAGATTTCAGAGTTGGTAAGATGAATGGGGAGGGTTATGGGGAGTCAAATTTACATCTGAAGTCGATGGCAAAGTCAAGGGCAGAGAGTGAGGAGGGCAAGGATGTGTCAGGGAGGGGTTTCAAAGTGTCAAAGAGATAATGGGGGCTGGAGACTGGGAGTACAGTAGATAAACTTCTTGAAATATGACTGTTTACAGAAATAGAGGACAGCACTGTAGAATAGGGGCACACATGTGAAATAGAGGAAGTCTGTATGGCAACATGATTTCCTCCACTGTCACTTGGCGGTTTTTCAATACTTTTGTAGATCTCTGGTGCATTTGGAATGAAATGCACTAAACTTTTCAGCCCTGTCACTTCTGAATGTCAGCGACCAGCCATGGTTCTGCCTATCACATCCAAATGAGGAAGATGCAAAAGCATGAAGAGGGAGGTGGTATGTTGCAAGAGGAAAATGGGTGGTCATGGCAGATATGAATAGGAGTAGGAAGTACAGATAGAATAGTGGACAAAAGGAGATACACAGGCAAAAGGGTGAAAGAAATACAAAAAGGAGAAAAAGATGCACCCACACAATGGCGGTGGGGCAGAGGTAAACATGGTGAGTGGATGGGCAGAGTTACACATGGGTATGAAGGAGGGGCAGATTCACATATGGAGAGATGCTTAACATTTAGGGGAAAATGGAATCTGGGATAGAAGAGGAGGCGGAAAGTCAAGGCAGCTGGATGGGCGAACTGCCCAACTTTGAGCCAATGGATCCAACTTCCAATGAGGGAATAGGAGAACAGGGGAACCATATGTGGGGACTGGGACACTACACACCAGGTACCTCCTGAAAGAGAGGTCATCCATGAGAAAGGCCACATGAGCTTGCACCCATGACAGAGGGGCCCTCATGAGCTTATTCTTCTTAATCAGGTATTGCCAGTACCAATGACCCCAAAACTATTTAAAGGAATCAGGTTAACAATTCAGAGGTAATATTTTCTAATATATTATATGTGCAATATGCACAATTAGGAGAGTGTGAGCATAAGGAAGTTAATAAGTTGTTAAGCAGTTGATTTAAGAGGATGTAAGAGGATTTGGGGGTTCATAAAGAACTTATTTATTTCTTTGCTCTACAGTAGGGATAGGATGCAATTTTACATAGAGGGCAAGATGGTTAGATTGCTGACGTTTTAAACGAAGAACAAGGGGATGGTGAAGATTAAAGGAAATCACAACATAGCATAGATTGGGAACAGGGCTTAATAAAGAGAACTGGGGGAATTTATACAAAAATTATATTTATACAAACATTAGAAAAATGAAGTTACAATAGAAAAGTGACTCTGGTGATGATCAATAAAAAAAGATTCCAAGCAAAACAATCTGTTTCAATTGTATATAATGATTAAATCTCATTTTATCCCATCATAAAACTTACCTTTAAATAAATGTCTAACAATTTGTTTCTTCTGTAGATCGAATTCTCGCCTTTGACAAAAAAACAGATGATGCCACATTTTACCTCTCTAGTCAATGGTTGACTAAGTTTGTACCATCGGTGTACACCTTGGTATTCATTGTGGCTCTACCTTTGAATGTATTGGCAATCATCATATTCCTGTTCAAGATACACATCAAGAAGCCAGCGGTGGTATATATGCTGAACCTGGCAGCTGCCGATGTACTCTTTGTTATTCTGCTGCCTTTCAACATCGCTTATCGATTCTCCGGGAACAACTGGCTCATTGGGGAGGGAATGTGCCGATTTGTCACTGCTGCCTTTTACTGCAACATGTACTGCTCCATCCTGCTTATGACCAGTATGAGCATGGACAGGTTCCTGGCTGTGGTTTATCCAATGCAGTCTCTTACCTGGCGCACAATGAACCGAGCCTGGCTGGTCTGTCTCTTCATCTGGATAATATCCATAGCCAGCACCGTGCCGCTTCTAATCAGTGAGCAAACTCAATACATCGACTCACTAGACATCACCACCTGCCATGATGTGCTGGACCACAAACAACAACAAAACTTCTATCTGTATTACTTCATTATCTTTTCTTTAATCTTCTTCTTCTTACCTTTAGTCATCACAATCATCTGTTACATTGGGATCATACGAACATTGAGCTCCAGAAATATTGTAAATTCTAACAAAAAGACAAGAGCTGTGGTCTTAGCCATTATAATGCTTTCTGTGTTCGTTATTTGTTTTGGCCCAACAAATGTCATCTTTTTAATGCATTATATGCATTTCACTGTTGGCTATGATGGGTCCCTATACTTTGCCTACATCCTGTGTGCCTGTGTTAGCAGTATCAGTTCCTGCCTCGATCCTCTTATGTTTTGCTATGCATCGTCAAAGTGTCGGTTGTATGCCTACAGTTTGTTGTTCTGTAAGAAAACTGAGGAACTGCGGACAAAACAAAAAGAATTATCTACAGAAAGTAGTACTTTGTAACAGAAGTAGAAACTTACTTTGCTATCCAGTTTTAACTAACAATGTTTGGTGTGATTGTATGGCTTGTGGATTTAATGTTGCCATATAAATGTTTACAACTTCCATTTGCCTTCAACACACATTTATTTTCACTATCACTTATTTAACTGTTGGTTGAATACTCTTAGTATTCCTCACTTACTTGAACTCTTCCAATATACTGTAAAAAGGCACATGTACACATCAGCTGACAGCAACAATTTCCCAGAATCATGACCAGTAAAAAGTTTCAATCAACATTAGCTGCTGTGGCCTGCTTGAAAAGAATGACCGTTGGTTATGGGATTTTCTTAGTGTTCAAATAAATTAGTGGTGGACAAAAACAGCAAGGAGCCCTGTGTAGGGATAGTTTTTCAACTCCACTATTCCACTTGACACTATTAAACGTTTTAACCCAAAGGTTCTCAACACCTATCCTTAATTCATACTTGCCTACTCTCCCTGAATGAGAGGCTCCTGTCCTGGCCCCCGCGGAAAGGTAGGCATGTCTCCTGGAGCTGACCTCATCCCCCTTCCCCTGCAGCCTTCTGCAACCCCCCTTTCTTCAGCCATCCTTGAAAGTGGGCTATTTGGGGAGACCAATGAAGTGATTCAGGCTGAATTGCGTCATCGTAGCCCCACCCCCAGCTATATAATGCCGGTAACCTGGGCATTGAAAAGCAGGGGGCCGGACCACAATGTTGCAATCACGCCCTCAACCGACCATCCATACGGCACGCCCGCTGATGTACCATCTAACTGCCTCTTCCTGCACAGGGCAGCAGGAAAGTTGGTAAGTATGCCTTAACTACCACAAAATGGTCATGTTTTCAGGATGTCTATAAAAATGCACAGGTGAGTTAATCTGTTTATCTGGGTCAGTAAGTATCCCACCTGTTCCCACAGACAGAAGGACCGAACTCCTGGAGACATCACTTTCTGTTGTTACTTGAAGATTGTAGTCCATTTCTTTTTTCACGGTTTTCAACATTCTGGGTACAAAAAAATGGTCCTGTCCTTGGGATGCTATGACATGCATACTTTCATGTGACATGTGACTTTTTAGGCTGGAAATCTTGCCAATGGTCGGGACGAATTCCCTTTGTCTCAGAACAACCTAGATTGCCCATACAGACTGTTCAATTTAATGAATGATGGAATGATATCTGGTTCCATCCTTCATTTAACTGCACCACCTTGCACGCAATATCTTCTGGTTGGCCATGCTGCATAGCCAACCAAAATATATTGCTTGAGACTTGTGGGAGCATGCAATTGTGCCTACAAACTGCATGATATGCACAATTTGTTGTTCTAACATGACAAATCATGCCAATATCGTGCAGTTGTGTACCCGTGCTAAGGGTTTTTCTTTTTAAATGGCTGACTGAGCATACCTATTTGATGCTGTTAGTATTTCGATGTGAATAGCAGAGAATAGGCTTACAGTTCCATTTTGGAATTTTTACATGAAATGTAAACATTTCATAATAATGTCAAAGTAGTGTAAGGGCTTTATCATACGAGTATTTAGAAAAATGATCTCATATGGTGCCCCTGATGCAACACACAATGAGCAAACTGCTTAGAATATTAGTGATTCCAGTAGTTCCAATGAATCTACGTACTAGAGCAAAAATTATGCACTTTCCATTTTCCATCTTATAGGATTGAACCACAGTCTCTACAATTCTCATCGGAACAATGATCCATATACCTGACAGATATTCAGAGCAGTTTGCCTGTATGCATTCCATTTGGAACACGGTCACCCTGGGGGAAGATAAATCAAACCTTGGAGAAAGATAAAGTAGAGAGAGAGATTAAATAGCAACCAACCTACTCCTAAAGTATATGAATAAATCACAGATCCTTTTTTGTTGTTCTTTGTTTAATAGAGTTGCACTGTTAATGGTCTTTTTTTTACAGTATTAAGAACATGACATACAGAACCTTTTTTATTAATTTCATTTTGAGTCAGTGGCACTCATAAAGAGGAGAAGATGCTATTGATCAAAATGCCTGATATGTAACATAATGGGGACATTGTATGATAACTAGCAATAGTATGTGAAATGTGGTCAGGGAGTATAGTTGGAAAGTAGGAGCTGTAAGTTATCCTAGAAGATAATTTGTGTTGGAAACATGAGGAAGAGAAAAGATAGATGTTATCCCTGGGTGGCACACTTATTTAAAATATAACCTTTAATATATTTTTTAAAATGTAACAAGAAAAGTGAAATATTGTTAAAATGTGGCCAAGGTCAATGTATTTCGAGAAATTGAATAGGCATTTCAATTATAAAAATTGCCATACACAACTCATGCTTAATCCGACTTCTTAAAAAGATATAACAACATGATTCCAAAAGCATTCACATTGGGTATTACAAATAAAAAAAGACTAGGACTTCTTAAAACACACAAACCAAACATTCCAAAGGTATATCTCCTTCCCAAAATTCATACAAAAAATATAAAATTCCACCAAGTAGACCAATAGTCTCTGGTGTAGGAAAGTTATCTGAAAAGCAAGTATATTTGTAGATCTGTACTGTTATTAACATGTATTTTTCTACCTTCTTACACCAAAGACACTGTAAACCTACAGGTACTTACTAAATTAGAAAAGATGAATGTTAATCCTGGAGTATGGTTGGGTTCTTGTGACGTAGAAAGCCTCCTCACAATTATCAGTCATCATGATTACATAGACACAGCCAAACAAGTTCTGGATATGGAGGTCCAAAGTGAATTTAACAAACTTATTACTGCACTTTTGAAATTTATATTAACCAAAAATGTCTTCACATACAATGAACGGTTCTACCTCCAGGTTGGAGGGACATTGTGGAGATGTCATGTGCCCCCCATGTATGCCAGACTCTACATGGTGTGGTGGGAGAAGGAATTCGACTTCTAAAAATTCTGTGAACCATACACAGATTATATACTGCTTTATTTACTATACATAGATGATATTGTTATGATTTTGGAGAGAAGAAATAGTTAGAATTCATGCTATTATTACATACCAATAATCTGGACCTCAAATGAATTCATTAAGGAGATTAACTTGCTCGGTCTAACAATCAAGATTGAAGATGATGCACTTATATCTACAGATATATTTAGAAAATCCACAGCCACCGATAGCCTTTTACATGCCACTATCTCTCACTTGCTTGCTACTAAAGGAATTCCAAGTGGAAAAGAAACAAATATGTGACAGACTTAACATTTGAGGATAGAGTAACTGTACCATAAAATATGCAATAAAAGACACATATTCTAGGAACACTTTTCTTGTGCCGAAAGCTAAACACAAAGGTGAAGAATCATTAAGATATAATGATACCATCAATGAAAACTGGAGAGAAATTTAGTGTATACTGTATTAAACAAACACTGGGCAGTTGTTCAAACAGATTCTGATTTGGCTAGTATATTACCACCACAGGTAAATTGCACCAGCCAATCCACTCCTAACTGTCATTTTTCAAACCCAGCCTGTGACTTGGAAGTTAGGAGCTGACTGGCTGGTACAATTTATCACTCACAGTGAAATTTATCACTCATTGATAAATAAGGGCAATCATTTTTAAAATAAATCCACTCACTACTGATAGCTGCCTCACCTCTGCTCTCTCCCTGACAGCAGAAAAAAGCTTAGCCATTATATGCATGGCATGCCAAATTGAGCAAAATAGAAAAAGTGTATGTGGACACATCTGTATGACTGGATACTCTCAGGGGGTTCTGCAGAGCAGTGTTACAAGAATGTCTGTTCAGTATAACATTTTTTACTGGCAAGTAGAAGTGCGCCTAGTTTTCAGAGTACCGAGCCCACCCAAACTTCCTGGATTTGAGGGGATCTGGGCTGGGACTCTGATCTCCTGGCCTGCCTCAGATACCCAAACAAGGCAAACGTCATCTTCCTGCTGTCGGATCTGGCGGGTTTTGGATTCGGGCTCCAAATTTCAAAGTCCCATTGAAATCAATGGGCTAACCACTGATTGGCTGAGAGATCAGCTCTCAGCCAATCAGCGGTCAGCCCATTATTTCTCCCAGTAGTCAATTGGCGCCTGCAGAGCTAGTCTTCTCCTTTAGCAGCGCATTTGAATGGGCAAATTAGGTCTGCCCAGACCACGATGCCCCCTGGTCGTATGAGGTAACAAGGCACCAACCAAGACTGAGAGAGAATAAGGGGAAAAACTAGCTAAGGCTAATGAGACTACAAATGAGAGAATGTATAGAGAATACAACAAACAAATTAGGTGCGGCACTACCAACAGAACCCAAACAGGAAAACTAAGGCAAGCGGTCGACCCGCAGAATATGATAACCGGGACAACCGGGATACTGAAGAGTTCCAAATTCAGGCTTATTCCACTGGAAGCAAATCTGGATTCAAGCTGGACACGATCCGAACTGATGCAGGGAACTGGAACACCAGGAATTACAGGCAGGAACCAGGAACTACCAGAGGCTGGCTGACTGGCTTGCTGAAAGCTATCAACGGCAGGGCTGCATTGTTCTGACTCCCATAAAAAGGCCCAGAGGACCAATTATGGGAGACCCAGGCAGCCCAAATTATGCCAGCTGTAATCTGGCACGCTGATCAGAGTGCCCCGGCTGCTTAGTAACAGCTGGGAATGAGAGCGGCCGTCTGGCGTCTCTGGTTGCCAGGCAACAGGCCAGTACGCTCGGTGGCGGAAGTGACGAGCCGGCCCATTGCCCATTGGCGTCCCACCATCACCATGGCAGCTAACTGTACCCACCCTTGAGGAGGTGTTAAGCAACCCCTATATCCGGGTTTATGAGGAAACTCCTAAAACAAAAACTTTTTTGAGCTTAGGGGCACGCAGATCCTTATCCAGGACCCAAGATCTCTCTTCCGGCCCATTCCCCTTCCAATGGACCAAGAAATAGAGCAGACCACAGGAAAACTTTGAGTCCAAAACTTTCTCTACCAAGAATTCCTGTTGACCCTGAACATTCATAGGAGATCTACCCCTGATGACTTTCCGAGGGAATTTCCTGGAAATGACAAACGGCTTGAGCAAAGAGCAATGAAAGATGTTGGGTATCTTTAGAGATCTGGGAAACTGTAGCTGAAAGGCAACTGGGTTGATCTGCTTGATAATCAAGAATGGTCCGATGAACCTGGGTCCTAACTTGGCTGATGGTTGCCGGAGTTTTATGTTACGGGTTGACAACCACACCCTGACTCCCACCTAGGTGCAAAGACAACGGAACTTGTCCGAATTTTTCCCCCCCCGGAAAGCAGCTCTCTTAAGGGCAATGTGCACCTTTCTCCAAACAGCTCTGAAGCGGGAAGTCAAAGGCAAGGACGAAGATGGATTATTGGGAGTAAATGAATTGGCTCTGGGATGATAGCCAATGACTGAAAAGAACGCATTCCAGCCACAGTCGTTCGACCATCAGCGAAACTCTGTACTTCAGCGTGATTTTTACCCTGTCTGAATGCACGTAAATGGCTTTCTGCAGACGCTTCTCTGTCTGGGTCGTCATACAATAGACCTAAAGACTTAAAAAAGGTATCTACAGTGAGTAAGGCTGGGTCATCTGAACAAAGATCAAAGGCCCATGTTTGTGGATCCCCCTGTAGTAAAGACATCACTATGTCTACTCGCTGAGACTCTGAACCTGAGGATCGAGGCCTTAACCGAAAGTAAAGCTTACAACTTTCCCGGTGTCAAGAATCGGCATTCAGTGGCATCTCACTTACCAGCGCACTGGTGTGCAGGCCTCCGGAGGTCACGGCCCCAGTTTGCAGCTGCATGAATGCTCTGTCCGCGGGCGCGGTGCCCATTGTCTTCGTGTACACCTGAAGTCCATCTAGTGTGTACCCACCATCTGTGCAGCATGGGCGCTGCCATGACACTTGCGGTCAGCAGACCTGTAAACACCCAATCCTGCACTGTGTCTGCACACATGATTCAAGCATCCAATGCCTGCTGACCAAGGGGTATAAATCCAGAACATCGGCTCAGTCTCATCGCCTTGAACAACGCGTCACATCCAGTGTACAACGTCTCCTGGCTCCAGTCTTCTGTCTCCAGTGATTTCCTTGCTCCAGTGTCTCTGTGGAACTACAGGCTCTAGCCATCCAGCTCTGCTACAACTCCTTCCACAGTCAGCTTCCACCTCTGCATGCAGTAAGAGACTCTCTCCAGGTGCTACTTACCATTCTCACCTGTGTGTGGTTTATCTGCGTTCAGCACTGTGCTATTCCATCTGGCTCTTAAAACAACCAGCTTGCAATTTACAAACTGTCTCCTGCTTTGGCCTTGCTTGGCTTTTTTGGACTTGTGCATATATATATATACTGTGTGAATCTACTGCTGTTGGTTTCCAGACCAATTACCGGAGTCACTATTGCCTGTGTTTACTGTCATCAGTTGCATTATCGTCATCTGCATATTTGATCCTGTTACCATTGACTTCCAAGTCAACCATCGATGTTTGCCATCGGCTTCCAGGCTGGTCATCACTGTTGTTCATTTAACTGGTTTACAGATTATCACCTGTGACTGTTGTTATACCTCTGTCAGCTTCTTTTCTCAAACCATCTGTATTGTTATTGTGCTTCAGAGACTGTCATACCTCTGTGTGCTAAATAAATATAATTTCGCACATGCGCAGGAATCTTCTACAGCCTCCTCGTTTCCTCCACCGCACCACCACTGACCCACTAGTGCCCCCTCCGGGAACAGACACAGTTACAGACCTGACACCCGTAAGTTAAAAAAGTATTTTCAGTTGCCCGAAAAGCAGTCAAGGAGGTTCATCTTAGGTTCAGGAGAAGCACTCGGAGAAGTTTGTAGGAGATCCTCCTGAGACCTAACCCGTAAGGTAAGATCCTGCACCATTTGAGTAAGGTTCTGGATCTTACTAGCAAGAATTTGGCTTGGATTCTGACCTTGCGCAGAGGGATTCATGGAAAAAACTCAAGGTCATCCTGTTTTTGGGCCGGTGATAATGTTATGAACCGAGTACCTGGAACTCTGGAGATCAGGTGGCAACTGGGGCATTCCTGGTACTGACGTGTAAACTGCAGCTGGGGATGGAAAATAGCAGCAACACCAACACTACCCCTTGACTCTGTTTTTTCTCCCAGTAGTCAATTGGCGCCTGCAGAGCTAGTCTTCTCCTTTAGCAGCTGCGTTTGGATGGTCCTCCCAAACTCCGATGCCCCCAGGACTTACGAGGTAACAAGGCACCAACCGAGACTAAGAGAGAATAAGGGGGAAAACTAGCTAAGGCTAATAAGACTACAAATGAGAGAATGTATAGAGAATACAACAAACAAATTATGTGCGGTGCTGCCTCCAGTACCCAAACACGAAAACTAAAGCAAGCGGTCGACCCTCAGAATATGACATTGTCGCTACTTAAGAAGAATAATCAAAGTATTGCGGCCTAGCCGCATAATGCGACCCCGTCGCGAATAAGTGAAAGAGCTGTGCGGAAACCACCGCAGAAATAACACAAGCAAAGATAATAAAGATGCGGCCTCTGTCGCAAGGTGGGGCAGAGCCGCTAACTCACGATGCCACAAGGGATGAATACAGGGACAACCGCGATACTGAAGAGTTCCAAATTCAGGTTTATTTCACTGGAAGCAGATCTAGATTCAAGCTGGACACGATTCGAACTGATACAGGGAACTGGAACACCAGGAATTACAGGCAGGAAACAGAGGCTGGCTGACTGGCTTGCAGGACCTGCAATGTAGCCAGCACTGTATGCAACCTGCACTGTATCTGACCCGCACTGTGTGTCCTGGACTGTAACCTGCTTAATATTTAACTATGTGTCCCAAAGTATTCCGCACTGTACACCACACTGTATCCTGCAGGTTTGGACCGCCATATTTAAGGTTGGGGATATTTTGGAGTGCAGCTCAATAAAAAAGCTGATTGATCAGGGCTTTACATGGACACAAAGTGCCAGTCATCAGTGGCCCAGGGCCCCCAGGAGGGACTGGTCACTAATAATAGGCATGTGCTGATGGCATGTGCACTTGTGTAGGGGACTTCCACGTCTGCTGTTGCTAATTTACACATGGTTTATGGTTTCTTTTTTTTTTTTTGCTGCTGCTGCTGCTTGTTAAAAATTCTGATACTCTAGGGCGACGTGATTCAAAAAAGTTTGGGAACTACTGCCCTAGAAAAAGATTTTCCTATCAGACTGATACTTCTGCCAAAACTGTAATTTCAGTGTTATTTGCATTGTCTTGCAATGTCCTCCTCCTCCTCCAATATCCTGGGGTCTTCTTCCAATACCAGTATCCTGGCATCCAGTGGCGGATTTAGCGGGGAGCGATTAGGGCGAACGCCCCCCCTACACATACCGGCAACGGGATGGAGGCCGGGTCCCGCCGCGGTGTTGGGAACGGGGTGGAGAGCGGTGCAGCGCGGCGGGGGAAGGGGAGAGAGAGAGAGCGTCCTGACGCGCATACAGCGGCCTCTGTTCTGACCACGCCCCCTCCTTCCTGTACGCGCATCAGGACGCTCTCTCTCTCTCCCCGTCCCCCGCCGCGCTGCACCGCTCTCCACCCCGTTCCCAATACCGCAACGGGACCCGGCCTCCATCCGACTCCTCATGCTGCTGGCTGCTGCCAAAATATGAGTAGGTGTCACTGTCAGTGTATGCCATGTCTCCTCCCCTCCAAGCTAAAGTAAGTGTGTGTGTGTGTGTGTGTGTGTGTGTGCGCGCCCTCCTGTGTGTGTGCCCTCTGTGTTCCATGTCTCCCCCCTCCGCTTCTAGCTAAAGTGTATATGTCCCTGCATTATTTTGGCTCATTCAGTGTACTGTAATGTGAATTTCGGCTCATTCTACATGCTGTAATGTGAATTTCGGCTCATACATTGTGCTATAATGTGAATTTTGGCTCATTCTGCGTGCTATAACGTGAATTTTGGCTCATTCTGCGTGCTATAATGTGAATTTCGGCTCATTCTGCGTGCTATAATGTGCATTTCGGCTCATTCTGCGTACTATAATGTGCATTTCGGCTCATTCAGTGTGCTATAATCTGAATTTCGGCTCATTCAGTGTGCTATGATGTGAATTTCGGCTCATTCTGCGTGCTATAATGTGAATTTCGGCTCATTCTGCGTGCTATAATGTGAATTTCGGCTCATTCAGTGTGCTATAATGTGAATTTCAGCTCATTCAGTGTGCTATAATGTGAATTTCGGCTCATTCAGTGTGCTATAATGTGAATATCGGCTCATTCAGTGTGCTATGATGTGAATTTCGGCTCATTCTGCGTGCTATAATGTGAATTTCGGCTCATTCTGCATGCTATAATGTGAATTTCAGCTCATTCAGTGTGCTATAATGTGAATTTCAGCTCATTCAGTGTGCTATAATGTGAATTTTGGCTCATTCAGTGTGCTATGATGTGAATTTTGGCTCATTCTGCGAGCTATAATGTGAATTTCGGCTCATTCTGCGTGCTATAATGTGAATTTCGGCTCATTCAGTGTGCTATAATGTGAATTTCGGCTCATTCAGTGTGCTATAATGTGAATTTCAGCTCATTCAGTGTGCTATAATGTGAATTTCAGCTCATACAGTGTGCTATAATGTGAATTTCGGCTCATTCAGTGTGCTATAATGTGAATTTCGGATCATACTGTGTGCTACAATGTGAATTTCAGCTCATACAGTGTGCTATAATGTGAATTTCGGCTCATTCTGTGTGCTGTAGAAACAGAATTTGTCGGCAGATAAGAACCACTTGGCCCATCTAGTCTGCCCTTTTTTTTTTTTTTACATTATTTTTTATCTCTAACCTTATCTGATCCTTATTTCTTTGTAAGAATATCCTTATGTCTATCCCATGCATGTTTAAATTGCCCTACTGTCTTAGCCTCTACCACCCCTGATGGAAGGAATGGCGATTCGCCAGTCTGTATCACCAGTGCGCAGGGTTCTCTCCACTAACTGGCAACATTTTATTAGTAATGGCAACAATAGGAAATTTTAAAAGCGAACGGGAAGGGCATTACTAAGTGGGAGGGGCTATGATTAGGGGGAGGAGTCACAATTCTTAAACCGCCCCCCCTAAAAGTTAAGTCTAGATCCGCCACTGCTGGCATCCACCCAGCTTCACCTTGTGCAATATCCCAGGGTCTTCTTCCTGTTCTGCATCCCTGCATTGCTGTATCTCATAGATTCTCCTCCTTCTCCAGATGGCATTAAGGACGATATTTAATTATCATATTGCGCCCGATCTCCCACCTAAAGTAATGGTAGATCGCAGAGTGATATTCAATTAATTTTGTTTATCTCCCTGATCGTGCCCATAGAGATCAGGTTTAGCTGCGTAAAACAGTGCTAGGCGCGATCACAAAAACTGCCATTTGGGCACTCAAACGGGTTACTTTTTGTGCATTTACGCTCACCACCCCAGGGGGGGTGTGAGCTGAAATGCAGATGCCGACAGCCATCTTGCCCGAACTGAGCTACCCCCATCACTGCCCTCCCCCCCCCCCCCGCGCCGCCAGGTGACCCGGCGGCGGGGGGGCAGTGATGGGGGTAGAGAAGTTTCTTCACTCCCCGCATCACACGGCTCCATAGAAGTGCAGGCAAATATGGACGAGATCGTCCATATTGGCCTGCATGCACAGCCGACGGGGCACCAGCGATGAACGAGGGCGGGGCCGCACATCGTTCATCACTGGTGCCTCCACACTGCACGATATGAACGTTATCTCGTTCATTAATGAACGAGATCATTCATATCTTGCACTCAAATCGCCCAGTGTGTAGGGCCTATAACATGACCTATTTCATAGATTGCTCCAGTTTTTCCATTGAAGAACAAGCCGACTGATATACTGATAAAGCAGGAAATTCCCCACAGATAATCCTACAGAAAAGTCCTAACAACATGTAAGTACAGAGACAGCTCTTAAGGCCAGAGAAACTAGTGTGATTAAGAAATAGTAATCTACAATGGAAAGTACTGGTTCCCTGTATTCAGTGTATTATTCACGTGTGTATTAAATGATAAAGGGAGTATTGGAAATGTTTCCATTCACATTCGTCAAAATATTAGCAATGCAAATTAAAACGTCTTTGCATCACTTGCACATTCATTATTATCCACCAGAGGGAGTGTTTCCCTAACATTTGCCTTCTGTGAAAGTATTACTGAAATTTAGAAATTGTGTAATTCACTTTATACAGGGTTGGACTGGCTCACAGGGGCACAGAGGAAACCCCCGGAGGGCCATACTGCCTGTGGGCCCACCTCCTCCTCTAGTGATCAGATTCCAGACTCTGCACTAGAAATATACATGTTACATTATACTCATACTTGCCTACTTTTGAAAAGTAGTTTCAGGGAGATTGTAAATGTTAGCAGAATGTGTGGCACGCCATTGAGTGGGCGTGTCATGTTCCACCAAAGGGGCGTGTCTAGCTCCACCTATGGGCGTATCTATTTCCACTCAGGGGTGTGTCCTGGAAAAGTGGGCGTGGTCTCACAACTTCATATTATCAAACACTAAATATCTTTTCACACCCCCTCTGCACACACAATTAGCAGCCTTACACATAACAGCCACAGTAGTGTTCCTTACACACAGTGTCTCCAGTACAGTGCCAGATACACATGATATACCCCCCCAGCAGTGCCAGATACACATGATATACCCCCCCAGCAGTTCCATATAGATATGACATGCCCCACAGCAGTGCCAGCTACACATGACATGCCCCGCAGCAGTGCCAGCTACACATGACATGCCCCCAGCAGTGCCAGATAGACATAATATGCCCCGCAGCAGTGCCAGATACACATGATATGCCCCCCAGCAGTGCCAGATAGACATGATATGCCACCCAGCAGTGCCAGATAGACATGATATGCCCCCCAGCAGTGCCAGATAGACATGATATGCCCCCCAGCAGTGCCAGATAGACATGATATGCCCCCAGCAGTGCCAGCTACACATGACATGCCCCGCAGCAGTGCCAGCTACACATGACATGCCCCCCAGCAGTGCCAGATAGACATGACATGGCCGCCAGCAGTGCCAGATAGACATGATATGCCCCCAGCAGTGCCAGCTACACATGGCATGCCCCGCAGCAGTGCCAGCTACACATGACATGCCCCGCAGCAGTGCCAGCTACACATGACATGCCCCGCAGCAGTGCCAGATACACATGATATGCCCCCCAGCAGTGCCAGATACACATGACATGCCCCCCCAGCAGTGCCAAATACACATGACATGCCCCCCAGCAGTGCCAGATACACATGACATGCCCACCAGCAGTGCCAGATACACATGATATGCCCCCAGCAGTGCCAGATACACATGACATGCCCCCCAGAAAAGCCAGACATGCCCGCCAGAAAAGCCGCTTCCAATCAGCTACCGCTGCCCAGTGCACGGAACCCCGCGGTGGAAGACATTTACATAAAATACCATACATGTCATGATGTCGCCCGTGAAGACCCGCCCCTGGCATTGTTGGGAGGGGAACGGCGGAGAGTAGCGTCGGCCCGTTGGCGTGGGTACGGCGTACCCACGGCTAAATTCTTAAGGGTACGCCGTACCCACCCTTACCCGCCCACTTGCACTGCTAATCACAGCCCACCCCAGCCATCATGCAGTTTAAATTAATTAACTTACATTTTAATTGTAAGAATATTATATACTACCATAGGGGTGAGAGAGAGAGACCACCACTCTGCTCCTACCTCTACCTGATGCTAGTGACCGTCGATTGTTTACCTTATGCGGCCACCGCCACCCGCCCAGAAACCCGCAGTGGCCGGTATTGAAGTGACGCATGCAGGCTCCACCCCTAGCATTCAGGACTCTCATAAATGCAATCTGCGCATGCTCGAGTCCGGAATGACAAGGGGCAGGGCCAGTACCGTGACGTCATGAGGTGGGTGTCCTTTATTTAAATGCCGGCTTCTGCTCCCCACATTCCCGCCCGCTTTCACTCATTTCAAGGGGCCCGCACCGCGACGTCATGAGTAGAGATGAGCGGGTTCGGTTCCTCGGAATCCGAACCCGCCCGAACTTCAGGTTTTTTTACACGAGCGACTCGGATCTTCCCACCTTGCTCGGTTAACCCGAGCGTGCCCGAACGTCATCATCCCGCTGTCGGATTCTCGCGAGGCTCGTATTCTATCGCGAGACTCGGATTCTATATAAGGAGCCGCGCGTCGCCGCCATTTTCACACGTGCATTGAGATTGATAGGGAGAGGACGTGGCTGGCGTCCTCTCCGATTAGACTAGAGTACTAGAGAGAGACACAAATTTTGGGTAGCATATTATTAGGAGGAGTATTACTTGCTGCTGATAGTGTGACCAGTGACCACCAGTTTAATTAATCCGTTCTCTGCCTGAAAAAAAACGATACACAGTGTGACACAGTCACATACCATATCTGTGCTCAGCCCAGTGTGCTGCATCATATGTAATACTGTATATCATTATCTGACTGTGCTGAGTGCTCACTGCTCACACAGCTTAATTGTGGAGGAGACTGGGGAGCAGTTATAGCAGGAGTACATATTTTAAGTACAGTGCACACTTTTGCTGCCAGAGTGCCACTGCCAGTGTGACTGACCAGTGACCACTGACCACCAGTATTGTGATTGTCTGCTGACCACCAGTATATTGTGATTGTCTGCCTGAAAAAGTTAAACACTCGTCGTGTGGTGTTTTTATAAACGCATTCTGCAGACAGTGTCCAGCAGGTCCGTCATTACATAATATATACCTGTCCGGCTGCAGTACTAGTGTGATATATATATATTTTAATTTTATCTCATTATCATCCAGTCTATATTAGCAGCAGACACAGTACGGTAGTCCACGGCTGTAGCTACCTCTGTGTCGGCAGTCGCTCGTCCATCCATAATTGTATACCACCTACCCGTGGTTTTTTTTTTTTCTATCTTCTTGATACTAGTAGCTTACTTTAGGAGTCTGCAGTGCTGACAGACAGTGTCCAGCAGGTCCGTCATTACATAATATATACCTGTCCGGCTGCAGTACTAGTGTGATATATATATATATTTTAATTTTATCTCATTATCATCCAGTCTATATTAGCAGCAGACACAGTACGGTAGTCCACGGCTGTAGCTACCTCTGTGTCGGCAGTCGCTCGTCCATCCATAATTGTATACCACCTACCCGTGGTTTTTTTTTTTCTATCTTCTTGATACTAGTAGCTTACTTTAGGAGTCTGCAGTGCTGAGTCTGACAGACAGTGTCCAGCAGGTCCGTCATTACATAATATATACCTGTCCGGCTGCAGTACTAGTGTGATATAAATATATTTTAATTTTATCTCATTATCATCCAGTCTATATTAGCAGCAGACACAGTACGGTAGTCCACGGCTGTAGCTACCTCTGTGTCGGCAGTCGCTCGTCCATCCATAATTGTATACCACCTACCCGTGTTTTTTTTTTTTTCTATCTTCTTGATACTAGTAGCTTACTTTAGGAGTCTGCAGTGCTGAGTCTGACAGACAGTGTCCAGCAGGTCCGTCATTACATAATATATACCTGTCCGGCTGCAGTACTAGTGTGATATATATATATATTTTAATTTTATCTCATTATCATCCAGTCTATATTAGCAGCAGACACAGTACGGTAGTCCACGGCTGTAGCTACCTCTGTGTCGGCAGTCGCTCGTCATCCATAAGTATACTAGTATCCATCCATCTCCATTGTTTACCTGAGGTGCCTTTTAGTTGTGCCTATTAAAATATGGAGAACAAAAATGTTGAGGTTCCAAAAATAGGGAAAGATCAAGATCGACTTCCACCTCGTGCTGAAGCTGCTGCCACTAGTCATGGCCGAGACGATGAAATGCCAGCAACGTCGTCTGCCAAGGCCGATGCCCAATGTCATAGTACAGAGCATGTAAAATCCAAAACACCAAATATCAGTAAAAAAAGGACTCAAAAATCTAAAATAAAATTGTCGGAGGAGAAGCGTAAACTTGCCAATATGCCATTTACCACACGGAGTGGCAAGGAACGGCTGAGGCCCTGGCCTATGTTCATGGCTAGTGGTTCAGCTTCAGAGATTAATTGCTTCTTTTTTGGTGGGGGTCCAAACCAACCCGTCATTTCAGTCACAGTCGTGTGGCAGACCCTGTCACTGAAATGATGGGTTGGTTAAAGTGTGCATGTCCTGTTTATACAACATAAGGGTGGGTGGGAGGGCCCAAGGACAATTCCATCTTGCACCTCTTTTTTCTTTCATTTTTCTTTGCGTCATGTGCTGTTTGGGGAGTATTTTTTTGAAGGGCCATCCTGCGTGACACTGCAGTGCCACTCCTAGATGGGCCAGGTGTTTGTGTCGGCCACTAGGGTCGCTTATCTTACTCACACAGCTACCTCATTGCGCCTCTTTTTTTCTTTGCGTCATGTGCTGTTTGGGGAGTGTTTTTTGGAAGGGCCATCCTGCGTGACACTGCAGTGCCACTCCTAGATGGGCCAGGTGTTTGTGTCGGCCACTAGGGTCGCTTATCTTACTCACACAGCTACCTCATTGCACCTCTTTTTTTCTTTGCGTCATGTGCTGTTTGGGGAGTGTTTTGTGGAAGGGCCATCCTGCGTGACACTGCAGTGCCACTCCTAGATGGGCCAGGTGTTTGTGTCGGCCACTAGGGTCGCTTAGCTTACTCACACAGCTACCTCATTGCGCCTCTTTTTTTCTTTGCGTCATGTGCTGTTTGGGGAGTGTTTTTTGGAAGGGCCATCCTGCGTGACACTGCAGTGCCACTCCTAGATGGGCCAGGTGTTTGTGTCGGCCACTAGGGTCGCTTAGCTTAGTCATCCAGCGACCTCGGTGCAAATTTTAGGACTAAAAATAATATTGTGAGGTGTGAGGTGTTCAGAATAGACTGAAAATTAGTGGAAATTATGGTTTTTGAGGTTAATAATACTTTGGGATCAAAATGACCCCCAAATTCTATGATTTAAGCTGTTTTTTAGTGTTTTTTGAAAAAAAAACACCCGAATCCAAAACACACCCGAATCCGACAAAAAAAATTCGGTGAGGTTTTGCCAAAACGCGGTCGAACCCAAAACACGGCCGCGGAACCGAACCCAAAACCAAAACACAAAACCCGAAAAATTTCAAGTGCACATCTCTAGTCATGAGGTGATGTTCTTGACTTTATTTAATTGCCGTCCTCTTCTCCCCGCATACCCGTCCTATGTGGCTCGTTTCAATAAGATGCCGCCCTTATCGTGACGTTGTCCGTGCAGGCCTCTCCCCCAGCATTCAGGACTCGCAAAAATGCAATCTGCGCACGCGTGAGTCCGGAATGCTGGGGGCGTGGTCCGCACGGACAACGTCATTATAAGGGCTGCATGTTAGTGAAAGGAGATACCGTGGGCGGGAATGTGAGGATCCACTTCATGACGTCGCGGTTCAGGCCCCGCCCCCTGTCATTCCGGATCGCGCATGCGCAGACCGCATTTTCGGCTGTCAGCACTGAAAAACCGGGAGGACCCGGAGGTTTAGCGGGGCAGCGGGAGGGTCAAGTAAAAAACGGGAGCCGTGGGAGGGTAGGCAACCCTGATTATACTGCACAGGACTATGGTCTACTTTCTAGAGTGTATTGCTGTTGTTAATCTGGCACACTATCATGAATGCACTAGCAGTATTTACTATATATGTCTTTAAAGGGGCCCAGACCATATACACTGTAATGGTTAACAGCAATATACTATAGAAAATGCACCATAGGCATGTGCAGTATAAAGCCTCTGGTAGCTAGCCACACCCCCACTGGATGCTGGACACACCCATGTGCATGGGCCCCTACCGGTGGGCCCTTCATGCCCCAGTCCGACACTGACTTTATATGGAAAACATTAAAACAAAATAACTAAATGGTAGACACAGTATATTTCCCAGCCTGCCCGATCAGACCAAAGCTGATAGATTGGGATGGAGGGAAAGAGCCCCCAAGGCAGCTGCTGGCACTATTATCCCACCCTGTTGGTTCAACACAGTTCTCTGTATCTCAGTGGCCATATGCATTCTTACAAGGATAGAAGAAATGAAGAGAATAACAGCTGAAAAGCTTTTAGGGGCAAATTTATTATTGAATGCACTCCCCTCAAAAAATACAAATTCCTCATTGTTGCAAATAACAGTCTTCTTTTCCTGAATGAAAGGAGTCTGTGGAACCCAGACTCCAATAACAGTCTCTTCTGGTGATCAGTCGGATGTAAAGTGATCCCTTATCTGATTACTTTATTTCCGAATTTTGGCCCCCAGCACAGCTACTACTCATGCACAGATGCCTGTCTGCACATAAGCTAGCGTACATTACGCTGTCTGCGCCTACGTTATGCGCAATATAGCCTATAGCCTAAAGATCACGTTAGTTATCTGGGTCAAGCTCCGGGAAGAGTAGGGACATTTCCAATTTTATATATATAACGAAAGTCTTGTTGGGCCACATCATTTTTAATAATTGCCAGGGGTGCTAAACCAATTCCTGATTTTTCCAGGAACTAATAGCACTGGTCAACACTATGCCTATAGTCAAGAATTTTTCAGTCTTCTTATGGTAATTTGAGGGTGCTGATCATAGGCAAACGCAGGGGGGGTTTCTTGTTGCCCAGAAACCCCCCTCCATTTGGCAAGTGGTTCAAATTATGACAACAATAGCAATGTGAGAGCCACTGCTACAGCATGCAGTGTAAGACAGCAGCACAGAGTATATCAGGAGACAGCTTAACTCCGGAATTGTTGGCGCAATGGACTCAAAAATTGGTACACATATGCTTTACAATCTGGAAACAAACACTGTGGGGGGAAGACACCCCTAGCACCCCTAGGGGTGAGGCAGCAGCACTGAGTATTTCAGCAGACAGCATAACTCTGGAAAGCCTGCAGCAAGTTACAACAAACTTGGTACACATATGACTTACACTCTGGAAACAAACACTGTGGGGGTCAGATACCCCTAGCACCCCTAGGGGTGGGACAGCAGCACAGAGTATGTCAGCAGGCAGCATAACTGTGGAAGGCCTGGAGCAATTTACACCAAACTTGGTACACATCTGACTTACAATCTGGGAACAAACACTGTGGGGGTTAGACACCCCTAGGGGTGGGACAGGAGCACAGAATATTTCAGGAGACAGCATAACTCACGAATGCCTTGACCTATTTACAACAAACTTAGTACATATATGACTTACAAGCTGGGAACAAACACTGTGGGGGTAAATTTAGCACAGTTATGATCAACTCGGAATGACCCCCACATATATATATATATTCATTCTGTAACTGACCTGCGCTTATGCTGTGTGACATGTGCAAGCTGCTCACCCTCAGTGAAAGCTTCCATCTCGCAGGCTGGACCAGATAAAATGTCAACTTTGAGCCTAGTGCCTTATTTCTCAGTGGCTAAAAACACTGTGAGGTACATTTATCAATGATCGCATTTGCAATGTGACCTGGGCGTGATATTAGTGCCCAGGATCGCATTGCAAAATGCGATCACTTCGGGTGAATGTATCAACCGTCACAGACAGGGACACGGCTCCGTCCCTGCAATGTGCAGAGTCTGGGCATTCTGCACACGCGCTGTCAGCTCATCGCTCTGCACAGGGGCCATTTCCAGTGGAGGGTTCCTGGGGAACCCTGACATAATTACATGCAGAGAAGTGTAGCCCAAAGGCTACAACGGGCTACTGCAATCAGGAGACTGTGGTTGGCAATATCAGGAATGCTTCGCAGGCCCAATATTGATATATCAGGCAGCATTGCATCCCCTATAGAAACTTATGGGGGATGCGGCTATGGGTGGCATTGCAGGGATACATAGTATTTGCAGCTATCCCTTCCCCCCCAAAACGGGTGTTTTCGGGGGCCTTAGCCGCACATACTGTTTGAAAAATGGAGCCTCTGGGGAGAGATGTATCATATATCTCATATTCTATGCGAAACATCCCTTACTGCATGGATACCAGCATTTATTAATTCCATACACATGAATAATTGCAGAAGGGATAGTTCTTCTGATAAGAGCAGTCCCTTGTGGAGAGGAATTCTGGGTTATGACAGAGCATGCCCAAGCCATGAGGGACAGAGAGGGATCCGAGGGATCCCTCTCAGCTGAATTCTCCAGTAAGAAACTCATAGGCTTCTATAGGCAATGTCAGCTATGGATGGTGTTTCCTATCGGGCACAATATCTGGAAAGTTTTGCTTTCTGGATCTTGATGCATATCAACACTTCTCAGGCCCATAGCATTATATGGGGACTGCAGTGCCGGTAGACTACTTTAATGCAAATGAGATTTCAGCAAGCTTGACTGCATTTTGGAGTCTAGTACATCCTGCCATGGATACTGACTATTGAATCTTCCCACATATTAACTGCATCCACAGAATGTAATATACTGCTTATAGGAGGGGGGCTTGCCTCATCCGGTGCCCGGACTTAGAGAATAGATAGCCCTGGCCAGCCAGGTCCCTGCACCTATGTAATGGATCTGGAAGGTGTCGGGAACGCTCAAGCAGCGGTGGCATAGTACATGTATAAAACACCAGCTTCTATAGATTGCATTGGCTACAGCCCGTAGAAGCCAGGTAGGGCTGCCTAAAAGGCAGGGAGTGGCTTCCTACTGCAAGCACCTGGAGCTGCTTATTGTGTGTATGATTGGCAGTTAGTACTTTCAATTAGAAGTCGCTGTCAGTCACAGTGAAGCCAGTGAACAGATTGCAACTGGCTAAGGTGGTGGATTTTACTGGGGAAGGGGAAGCAGCAAACTGGGGAGATGCACTGAGCCTTTTAGAGTAATAAAGTGGAGATAAAGGCCCTCATTCCGAGTTGTTCGCTCGCTGCTAATTTTAGCAGAATTGCTAATAGGCTAAAATCCGGCAGTTCTGCGCATGCGTATGCATCTCAGGGTGCACGCGCTAAGCAAATTTACACAAAACTATGCTATTTTACTCACAGGCGAACAAAGCTTTTCAATCGCTCTGCTGATTGACAGAAAGTGGGAGTTTCTGGGCGGAAACTGGCCGTTTTTTTAGGGAGTGTGCTAAAAAATGCAGGAGTGTCTGGAGAAACGGAGGAGTGGCTGTTCGGACGCTAGGCGTGTTTGTGACGTCAAACCAGGAGCTAAACGGACTGAGGTGATCGCAATCTAGGAGTAGGTCTGGAGCTACTCAGAAACTGCAAGGAAATTGCTTTTGTTATCAATTCTGCTAATATTAGCAGAATTGCTAATCTTTCGTTAGCAATTGCTAATCTTTCGTTAGCAATTCTGCTATGCTAAAATACACTCCCAGAGGGCGGCGGCTTTGTGTTTGCATTTCTGCTAAAAGTAGCTAGCGAGCGAACAACTCGGAATGAGGGCCAAAGTACCAGTCAATCAGCTTCTAACTGCCATGTTACAGGCTGTGTATGAAAAATTACAGGTAGGATCTGATCGGTTGGTACAATTTATCACTCTCCAAGGTTTGATAAATTTGGGCCATATGGTGTTTAGGAAACAGTTACACTTTAATGTGCTCTGAAGAGTTCGGTATGAATGACTGCCGGATGGGATGTGTACGGTCAAAATACAGACGCCGTCATTTACAAGTATGAAATCCCGACAGGGGTGATTTACTACACTAATCCCTGTCCCCTACCCCTTAACCCTCCCTTCCCGCAGCTTAACCATAACCTCTCCCCAGTGGTGCCTAAACCTAACCCCCCACCCTGCAACCTAACCCTAACCTCCCACCCCTCTGCAGCCTAACCCTATCCCCTGGTATTGGCTAAACCTAACCCCCTCCCCGGCACTAACCCAAGCTCAGCGCTATACTTACAATGGTCGGAGTTCCGTCGCCGGTATCCTGACCCTGACTGGATTCTGATATCGGGATTTTGATGGGTGGCGGGATTCCGGCATTGGTAATTCGACAGCTGTGATTCCGACAGCCGGGATCTTAACCGCATCACGCTCAGAATGCTGCTGTGTAAAGTGGAAAAAGTACATTTTATTCTAGAACTCAAAATGACATACTGAAATGGTGGCCTACATAGCTGATTTCAGTTCAGATTACAGATTACTCATCTGTGTTAGATGAGTGTGTGTACAACTGTACACAATATGTGCTTTCATCCAGCATGTACTTCAACAATTTACTGAAGACTTGTGTGGACATGAATTCATTGCACAGTCAGGCATGACACCGTTTACATAGTGCATTGTTATCATTCTTCTGCCTAGGATTGTCAGGAAGATATTTTAAGGTAATGAGGGTTACCTACTATACAGTACTAATAATAGCAGGGTGTATTCCCAGTACAAATATTTATGCACAGATTATGACATAAGTATGTAAATTGCGTAAATTAATTATCCAAAGGCAAAATAGATTATTATGGCCTGGTGATATCACTGGTTCCTAGTGGATTAATAAGATGTGTTATTATGCAGACTTTGCAGAAATTCAGGGAGAACTCCCAGTCTCCCAGAAGAACAGAGCACTCTCCCATATACTGCCCATTTTCCTAGTGAATGGTCGATGCCGGGTATGGGTGAATCTTTGTCTAATCTTGCATGTCTAAATGTTGGAAGCTATGTATTTGAATTTTGGGCCTAATTCAGACCTGATCACTAGGCTGCGTTTTCGTACAGCCTTCGATCAGGTCTGAACTATGCATGTGTATGCACTGCAATGCACAGGCGCGTCGGTCCGCAGTGACGGGGATCGGCGGGCAGCGACGGGATGTGCGAGAAAAGCGATCACACGAGCGATCGCAAGGTGACTGACAGGAAGAGGCCATTTGTGGGTGGCAACTGACCGTTTTTAAGGAGTGTCCAGAGAAATGCAGGAGGGACCAGGCATTTGAAGGGAGGGCTTCTGACGTTAGCTCCGGCCCCGATCATCGCACTGGAAGAGTAGGTCCTGGGCTATGCAGAGACTCCTGCACATGCGATCGCACCCCTACACAGCGATTTCCCCCTCCCCCTGTAGGCGGCGACTACCTGATCGCAGGGATGCAAAAAACGCACCCTAGCGATCAGGTCAGAATTAGGCCCTCTGCCCATTATCATTTGTTGTTATATAATCCCTCCCCGATCACAATTTCAGTAATCTGCAAATCTGTTCCTGCTCATCTCTCAAGGGGGAATATTCATTATCCCTTAAAAGTCACAATTTCTACATTCCCCAGGGAATGTAGAAATTGTGACATTCATCAAACTCCAGAAAAGCATTTTTCCTGGAGTTTGACAGTGGAACTGTTCGCTATCCTTCCGAATCTCACCACAAGCTGCCATTTGCACATCAGCTTGTGCAGCAGAGGAGGGGGAGGAGTGATAAAAGTGTCGACAGGGGAGGTGAGCAGGAGCCGCTGGATCCCGGTGGGGGTGAGCAGGAGCCGCTGGATCCCGCTTTACCAGTGCCGGCAGTGGGGGTAAGCAGGAGCTGCTGGACAAGTACCGGCAGTGGGGGTGAGCATGAGCCGCTGGATAAGTGCCGGCAGCGGGGACCATGGGACACACACTGTGTCGGCAGGGGGGGGGGGGGAAGGCACGGCTGCAGCAGTGTGAGCAGAGCAGCGGGACACAATGCCAGCAGGGGGTACTGAGGGGGAGCTGCGGCAGCAGCCAGAGGGGAAAAATTATCACTTTTAGAAAACGTCTCAAAAAGGCCAGTTTTTTTAAAGTGATAATTTTCTCCTGGTGATGAATCATGAAAAAATTGTAAGAGAATGCAATGAGAATTGAAAACTAAAAATTCTCTTTTCATGATGAATATGCCCC
Source organism: Pseudophryne corroboree (assembly GCF_028390025.1). Taxonomy (NCBI): domain Eukaryota; kingdom Metazoa; phylum Chordata; class Amphibia; order Anura; family Myobatrachidae; genus Pseudophryne; species Pseudophryne corroboree. The sequence goes on along the minus strand of NC_086444.1, from coordinate 155,375,833 downwards.
AATGACACTCTCATCCAGGAACTACTATTAGGAGCTCCCATCTGAACTATTTTTTTCCTAGGCTATGGATTTGAAAGTCTTCATTCCAGAGTTTTGACTATAAAATTATTAGACTAGAAAGAAGATATTTATAATTTATAATATCATCTTTGTATTATTCTATATAATAAAATCATCTTTGTATTATACTAATCATTTTTATAATCATAGTTGTATTTTTCTAATAATTTTTAGGTGTGTAAATATGGCTGTGATACTAGTCAGTGCCTCCCCAGCCATTGACCTCACCGCACTTCACTGAAGTGGAGTTGTAAGTACACACAATGCTTACTTTATGACCAGTTATTGTAGACTCGATTACTACACTCTGAGTGCCTTCTTGTTCTGTTGTTCTATATCTATTTTAAGATCAATTTGCTGGCAAAGATCATACAAGAGGAGCAGCTTTGATTTATAATTTATCATTAATTATTGTATCTAACTTTAGTGCATTGAGGGTTAATCCAAGAAGATCTCAATCTATAAAAGTCATGCACAGGGGTGGATTGGCAATAGGGCTCACCAGATTGATTCCTAGCATGCCAAAGTGTCTGTGGGGCCTGTTTTATGTGTTGTGATGTAGCCCCACCCTCCACTTGACAGGCAGAGCACCCAGGGCCGGTGCAAGGTTCCTCAGCACCCTAGGCAAATATTCATCACCCCCCCCAATGCCCAGCCTCTCAGGTGAAACAGTGCATAGGTAGAGTCTTCTAAGCTCCTTCTAAGCTTTATAAATATATACAATATACTCCTGTACTTGTGCGCAGCACTTGCGCAGAAATAGCTTAACAACATTTCGGATGCTTTGATATTGAATCTTTAATATTGGATGTTTTGTCAAAAGATGAAACATTAAAGCATCTGAAAAGTTGATAAGCTATTTCCGCGTATGTGCATACTGTACTTCTTTGAAACCTGTGGAGTGCACCCATAAATACAGGAGAATATATACATATATATATATATATTAGAGATGAGCGCCTGAAATTTTTCGGGTTTTGTGTTTTGGTTTTGGGTTCGGTTCCGCGGCCGTGTTTTGGGTTCGAACGCGTTTTGGCAAAACCTCACCGAATTTTTTTTGTCGGATTCGGGTGTGTTTTGGATTCGGGTGTTTTTTTCCAAAAACACTTAAAAACAGCTTAAATCATAGAATTTGGGGGTCATTTTGATCCCAAAGTATTATTAACCTCAAAAACCATAATTTACACTCATTTTCAGTCTATTCTGAATACCTCACACCTCACAATATTATTTTTAGTCCTAAAATTTGCACCGAGGTCGCTGTGTGAGTAAGATAAGCGACCCTAGTGGCCGACACAAACACCGGGCCCATCTAGGAGTGGCACTGCAGTGTCACGCAGGATGTCCCTTCCAAAAAACCCTCCCCAAACAGCACATGACGCAAAGAAAAAAAGAGGCGCAATGAGGTAGCTGACTGTGTGAGTAAGATTAGCGACCCTAGTGGCCGACACAAACACCGGGCCCATCTAGGAGTGGCACTGCAGTGTCACGCAGGATGTCCCTTCCAAAAAACCCTCCCCAATCAGCACATGATGCAAAGAAAAAGAAAAGAAAAAAGAGGTGCAAGATGGAATTGTCCTTGGGCCCTCCCACCCACCCTTATGTTGTATAAACAAAACAGGACATGCACACTTTAACCAACCCATCATTTCAGTGACAGGGTCTGCCACACGACTGTGACTGATATGACGGGTTGGTTTGGACCCCCCCCAAAAAAGAAGCAATTAATCTCTCCTTGCACAAACTGGCTCTACAGAGGCAAGATGTCCACCTCATCTTCACCCTCCGATATATCACCGTGTACATCCCCCTCCTCACAGATTATCAATTCGTCCCCACTGGAATCCACCATCTCAGCTCCCTGTGTACTTTGTGGAGGCAATTGCTGCTGGTCAATGTCTCCGCGGAGGAATTGATTATAATTCATTTTAATGAACATCATCTTCTCCACATTTTCTGGATGTAACCTCGTACGCCGATTGCTGACAATTCTCCATATTCTCCATATTTTAATAGGCACAACTAAAAGGCACCTCAGGTAAACAATGGAGATGGATGGATTGGATACTAGTATACAATTATGGACGGGCTGCCGAGTGCCGACACAGAGGTAGCCACAGCCGTGAACTACCGCACTGTACTGTGTCTGCTGCTAATATATAGACTGGTTGATAAAGAGATAGTATACTCGTAACTAGTATGTATGTATAAAGAAAGAAAAAAAAACCACGGTTAGGTGGTATATACAATTATGGACGGGCTGCCGAGTGCCGACACAGAGGTAGCCACAGCCGTGAACTACCGCACTGTACTGTGTCTGCTGCTAATATATAGACTGGTTGATAAAGAGATAGTATACTCGTAACTAGTATGTATGTATAAAGAAAAAAAAAAAAACCACGGTTAGGTGGTATATACAATTATGGACGGGCTGCCGAGTGCCGACACAGAGGTAGCCACAGCCGTGAACTACCGCACTGTACTGTGTCTGCTGCTAATATATAGACTGGTTGATAAAGAGATAGTATACTCGTAACTAGTATGTATGTATAAAGAAAGAAAAAAAAACCACGGTTAGGTGGTATATACAATTATGGACGGGCTGCCGAGTGCCGACACAGAGGTAGCCACAGCCGTGAACTACCGCACTGTACTGTGTCTGCTGCTAATATATAGACTGGTTGATAAAGAGATAGTATACTCGTAACTAGTATGTATGTATAAAGAAAGAAAAAAAAACCACGGTTAGGTGGTATATACAATTATGGACGGGCTGCCGAGTGCCGACACAGAGGTAGCCACAGCCGTGAACTACCGCACTGTACTGTGTCTGCTGCTAATATATAGACTGGTTGATAAAGAGATAGTATACTCGTAACTAGTATGTATGTATAAAGAAAGAAAAAAAAACCACGGTTAGGTGGTATATACAATTATGGACGGGCTGCCGAGTGCCGACACAGAGGTAGCCACAGCCGTGAACTACCGCACTGTACTGTGTCTGCTGCTAATATATAGACTGGTTGATAAAGAGATAGTATACTCGTAACTAGTATGTATGTATAAAGAAAGAAAAAAAAACCACGGTTAGGTGGTATATACAATTATGGACGGGCTGCCGAGTGCCGACACAGAGGTAGCCACAGCCGTGAACTACCGCACTGTACTGTGTCTGCTGCTAATATATAGACTGGTTGATAAAGAGATAGTATACTCGTAACTAGTATGTATGTATAAAGAAAGAAAAAAAAACCACGGTTAGGTCACTGGTATATACAATTATGGACGGGCTGCCGAGTGCCGACACAGAGGTAGCCACAGCCGTGAACTACCGCACTGTACTGTGTCTGCTGCTAATATAGACTGGTTGATAAAGAGATAGTATACTACTAATATTATATACTGGTGGTCAGGTCACTGGTCACTAGTCACACTGGCAGTGGCACTCCTGCAGCAAAAGTGTGCACTGTTTAATTTTAATATAATATTATGTACTCCTGGCTCCTGCTATAACCTATAACTGGCACTGCAGTAGTGCTCCCCAGTCTCCCCCACAATTATAAGCTGTGTGAGCTGAGCAGTCAGACAGATATATAATATATATAGATGATGCAGCACACTGGCCTGAGCCTGAGCAGTGCACACAGATATGGTATGTGACTGAGTCACTGTGTGCTGTGTATCGCTTTTTTCAGGCAGAGAACGGATTATAAATAAAAGTGGTGGTCACTGGTCACTATCAGCAAAACTCTGCACTGTACACTACTGAGTACTCCTAATGCTCCCCAAAATTAGTAAATCAAGTGTCTCTCTAATCTATTCTAATTCTAAACGGAGAGGACGCCAGCCACGTCCTCTCCCTATCAATCTCAATGCACGTGTGAAAATGGCGGCGACGCGCGGCTCCTTATATAGAATCCGAGTCTCGCGATAGAATCCGAGCCTCGCGAGAATCCGACAGCGTCATGATGACGTTCGGGCGCGCTCGGGTTAACCGAGCAAGGCGGGAAGATCCGAGTCGCTCGGACCCGTGAAAAAAAACATGAAGTTCTGGCGGGTTCGGATTCAGAGAAACCGAACCCGCTCATCTCTAATATATATACAGTATATATATATATATATATACATATATACACACACACATATACAGTATATACATACATAGTAATATTGACACATCCTCCAACACCGCTACACCAGTTCCCCAGTCCCCCCAAGCCCTAGATGCTTGTACAAAGTAAAAAAAAAAAACCTCTGCAGGGTGGTGTGTTTATTAAATGTGACGTTTCGGTGACTGTATCCCCTTCCCCAAATGTCACATTTAATAAACAACACACCCTGCACAGGTTTTTTTTCACTTTCTACAAGCCTCTGAGTGCCGCTAGCTATTTGGATATCATATACATGTGAGCATTTACCCTTCAGGAGGGCACTGGAGCAAGCTACCTGTCATGGGTTATGGAGTGACGGGGCAAACATATGTTACTATATATATATATATATATATATATATATATATATATATATATATAAGATCTATCAGATAGATATACTGTGTTTATATATAGGTGGATATACTGTGTTGTGTGTATATATATATATATATATATATATATATATACACTGCTCAAAAAAATTAAGGGAACACTAAAATAACACATGCTAGATCTGAATGAATGAAATATTCTTATTAAATACTTTGTTCTTTACATAGTTGAATGTGCTGACAACAAAATCACATAAAAAATATCAATGGAAATCAAATTTATTAACCCATGGAGGTCTGGATTTGGAGTCACACTCAAAATTAAAGTGGAAAAACACACTACAGGCTGATCCAACTTTGATGTAATGTCCTTAAAACAAGTCAAAATGAGGCTCAGTAGTGTGTGTGGCCTCCACGTGCCTGTATGACCTCCCTACATTGCCTGGGCATGCTCCTGATGAGGTGGCGGATGGTCTCCTGAGGGATCTCCTCCCAGACCTGGACTAAAGCATCCGCCAACTCCTGGACAGTCTGTGGTGCAACGTGGTGTTGGTGGATGGAGTGAGACATGATGTCCCAGATGTGCTCAATTGGATTCAGGTCTGGGGAACAGGCGGGCCAGTCCATAGCATCAATGCCTTCATCTTGCAGGAACTGCTGACCCACTCCAGCCACATGAGGTCTAGCATTGTCTTGCATTAGGAGGGACCCAGGGCAAACCGCACCAGCATATGGTCTCACAAGGGGTCTGAGGATCTCATCTCGGTACCTAATGGCAGTCAGGCTACCTCTGGCGAGCACATGGAGGGCTGTGCGGCCCCCAAAGAAATGCCACCCCACACCATTACTGACCCACTGCCAAACCGGTCATGCTGGAGGATGTTGCAGGCAGCAGAACGTTCTCCTTGGCGTCTCCAGACTCTGTCACGTCTGTCACATGTGCTCAGTGAGAACCTGCTTTCATCTGTGAAGAGCACAGGGCGCCAGTGGCGAATTTGCCAATCTTGGTGTTCTCTGGCAAATGCCAAACGTCCTGCACGGTGTTGGGCTGTAAGCACAACCCCCACCTGTGGACGTTGGGCCCTCATACCACCCTCATGGAGTCTGTTTCTGATCGTTTGAGTAGACACATGCACATTTGTGGCTTGCTGGAGATCATTTTGCAGGGCTCTGGCAGTGCTACTCCTGTTCCTCCTTGCACAAAGGCGGAGGTAGCGGTCCTGCTGCTGGGTTGTTGCCCTCCTACGGCCTCCTCCACATCTCCTGATGTACTGGCCTGTCTCCTGGTAGCGCCTCCATGCTCTGGACACTACGCTGACATACACAGCAAACCTTCTTGCCACAGCTCGCATTGATGTGCCATCCTGGATGAGCTGCACTACCTGAGCCACTTGTGTGGGTTGTAGGGAGGTCATACAGGCACGTGGCGGCCACACACACTACTGGGCCTCATTTTGACTTGTTTTAAGGACATTACATCAAAGTTGGATCAGCCTGTAGTGTGTTTTTCCACTTTAATTTTGAGTGTGACTCCAAATCCAGACCTCCATGGGTTAATAAATTTGATTTTCATTGATAATTTTTATGTGATTTTGTTGTCAGCACATTCAACTATGTAAAGAGCAAAGTATTTAATAAGAATATTTCATTCATTCAGATCTAGGATGTGTTATTTAAGTGTTCCCTTTATTTTTTTGAGCAGTATATATATACATATATATATATATATATATATAGTATAAATATATATATATATATATATATATATATATACTTTATATATATATACATGTGTATGTTACTATGGCAGGTTATTGTGGCCACCTACAGACAGCTGACACCTCTCAGGCACTAGAGAGGCGCAGCTGCTACAGAACCTATTGCCTTTCACATGAATTAAAGCCAGCGAGGAACTGACCTGGCTGATGCTGTGGCTCTGTATGAGGGAGGACAGCTGGCAAATGCTGCCCCTGAAGAACCGTGCATGATGTCGAGTCTGCCGGGCATGCACTCCATGTTACCGCCGACTGTGAGGCGGAGTAGATCAGCTTGTGATTGAGGTCCGCCCCGTGTGAAGGTGCCACCCCCGGTCGTGGCCTCCTCCTTGGACTCCAGCTACTCCCCGCACGGCTTGCGATCCCGGCGGAGGGAGCGGATCTTGACTTCATTCATGAGGTCGGGGAAGGGAGCAAGTGATACAGGAGGGGAGGCTGGGGGAGTCCCCAGACATGCGGCTCTAGCCCTGGTTTACAGACCCGACATGGGTGAGCATGGAGCGGGCGCCTCGCTAGGAGTGCAGCGCACATAGCCTTCCTTTATTGATTTCACTCAGCACCGCCCTTCAAATGCCTGCGCCCATAGGAAGCTGCCTAAAGCTGCCTAGTGGTGGCGCCGGCCCTGAGCGCACCGCACTCAGTACACTGCATTGTCCACATTCATTGTTATTCCATCTCTGCAGTAGAGCAACTCTGCCATCCAGTGATGCTGCCATGGCTACACGGCATGTTATACGTCTTGTGCTGCCCATTTCGGGCCAATTCTACAAAATGTTACAGGGTCCATTTAGTTCCAAAATTGCCCCTGCTATCAGACACAACTGCAGCAAACGACAAAAGGAAGGCCACAATTGCATACAATCAGGCCCTATTAGGAGTAACCCCCCACCTCAGCAGAACCCACCCCCTCATCAGACAGCACCCACATTAGGGCTGCTTCCATAAATTTCCCGGGCGGGTTTTCCATCCCAATCCGCCCCTGGTCATGAATAATCAGAACCTTTTAACTATATAACTATTTTAACTATATAAAATTATACTGAAAGAGTAAATAATAACAGTTGTAAGATTGTATCCTAATGGTCCACCTTCATTGCAGCATTATGCCACAGGACTGCAATGGCTCAGTAATGTTGGACAGTGGAGAGGGGAAGCAGTTACCATACTGCTAGTCGGGATCCCGGACGTCACAATTCCGACGTCAGAATCCCAACTAGCTGTGAAATACCGCCACCGGAGAATAACTACTGTGGCGAGCGCAGCAAGCCACCGTGCCCACAAAGGGCTTTCTAGTGCTCGCCCCTCTGCCAGCATACTGGTGGCCGGGATCCCACTGTCGGTATACTGACGGCCAGGATCCCGGACGCTGGGTTTACATACTGATCCTGTGGAGAGGGTATTTTGTTCCTGTCCCCTCTTCTCATATACACAATTCACATACTTTTGCTGCGAGGGTGTGGGTCTAATGATGCTGTAGTCTGGCCCCGTCCCCATCCGCTAACACCAGCAATCCCCTCTCCGTGCTTATCCTAGAGAAGAGGGTTTTTCATTAAGAGGTCCTGTCACACAAGTCTTTGTCACTTGGCTGTGCCATGTTTTTTTCTTTCTGTTTGAAATCCCTATGTCTTTTCTTACCTATGGTGTTTTTTTCTACAGAGAACCTCTGAAGAAATTCAAGCTCCTTGAGCAGGAAGTGTCTTCAGTCAGTACTTTCTATTCATATAGGAGATCACATTGCCAGCAAGCCATCTGTTTACATAGGAATATAGCCACCATCAAAGAAAACAGATTGAACCAGATTAAAACATAGTAACAGTTTTGGGACAGGGCAACATGTGAATCTCCCAGATCAAATAATTTTATATTACAGGTTGAGTATCCCATATCCAAATATTCAGAAATACGGAATATTCCGAAATACGGAATTTTTTGAGCGAGAGTGAGATAATGAAACCTTTGTTTTCTGATGGCTCAATGTACACAAACTTTGTTTAATACACAAGTTATTAAAAAATATTGTATTCAATGATCTTCAGGCTGTGTGTATAAGGTGTATATGAAACATACATGATTTGTGTGAATTTACACACACTTTGTTTAATACACAAAGCTATTAAAAATATTGGCTAAAATTACCTTCAGGCTGTGTGTATAAGGTGTATATGAAACATAAATGCATTCTGTGCTTAGACTTGGGTCCCATCACCATGATATCTCATTATGGTATGCAATTATTCCAAAATACGGAAAAATCCGATATCCAAAATACTTCTGGTCCCAAGCATTTTGGATAAGGGATACTCAACCTGTAATAAGGTAATGCCCTGTCTTCTCCAGAGTAAACCTACAGTATATCCCCACAACCTAGAGGGGTCCTCCTAGTGGCAGTATATTGGTCTCCTATCGATATACACCTAAAAGGGTACTTCAGGCAGGACATTACCTGATATTGAGCACTGTAACTCATTTAGGCTGTCATTAGCCTTTTATATCCTACTAGCTTTTTGTGCAAACGCCAAACGCATGTGTGGCAGAGCTGCAGAAACTGATTTTGTGCAGTCTTTGCGTAGCCCAGGACTTACTTAGCCGCAGCGATCACTTTAGCCTGTCCGGGACCGGAATTGACGTCAGACACCCTCCCTTCCAATGCTTGGACACTCCTGCGTTTTTCCAGACACTCCCTGAAAACAGTCAGTTCCCACCGACAAACACCCTCTTCCTGTCAACCACCGTGCAATCGCTTTTTTCGCACCATCCCGTCGCTATGCACCTATATTAATTGCTGCGGTCCATCGTGCCTGTGCATTGTGGTACATACACATGCGCAGTTCGGAACTTATCGCAGGCTGTGAGAAAATGCAGCCTAGCGATCAGGTCTGAATTACCCCCCATATGTGTACCAAGTGTGGTGTAAATTGCTCCAGGCATTCCAGAGTTATGCTGGAACATACATACACACATACATCCATTTTTATATACATAGATAAAACATGTTTAACCATTGCTGGTGTGCGGTTTCACCAAATGCAAGCACATCCACGTCTCCTCCTCTCCCCCCCCCCCCCCCCTCATTGCTTTGCTATATCCCTGGTCCCTTCTTTTATTTACTGATTACCCAGAAAGCCAAGAGATACCATGCTCCCCCCCTTCCCCCCTTCCGTTTGTAAGCGCAGTCACGTCACTTACCTAGCAATCTCACTGGAGATTACTGCTCCCAGCCTTTTCTTATCTCACCATTGGTCCTACATGTGTGGCTCCAGCACCAGCACACCCAAGTATCTCTCCTGCACCATCCCCCCCTTGTGTTTCTCCAGCACCTTGCCGCTATCTGTCTCTTGAGCAACATCCTGTGTCTCTCCAGAACCATACCCATCTTTCCAGAACCATATTCCTGTGTCTCTCCAGAACCATCTACTCTGTGGCCCCAGCTCTATCTCCTCTTTGCTCACAGCTCCATCTCTTCTGGGCCTCCACCTACTGTAAATACCCGTCTCTCCAGTGCCATCCTCCTGTGCCTCTCCAGTGCCATCCTCCTGTGTCTCTCCAGTGCCATCCTCCTATGTCTCTCCAGTGCCATCCTCCTATGTCTCTCCAGTGCCATCCTCCTATGTCTCTCCAGTGCCATCCTCCTATGTCTCTCCAGTGCCATCCTCCTATGTCTCTCCAGTGCCATCCTCCTGTGCCTCTCCAGTGCCATCCTCCTATGTCTCTCCAGTGCCATCCTCCTATGTCTCTCCAGTGCCATCCTCCTGTGCCTCTCCAGTGCCATCCTCCTATGTCTATCCAGTGCCATCCTCCTATGTCTCTCCAGTGCCATCCTCCTATGTCTCTCCAGTGCCATCCTCCTATGTCTCTCCAGTGCCACCCTCCTATGTCTATCCAGTGCCATCCTCCTATGTCTCTCCAGTGCCATCCTCCTATGTCTCTCCAGTGCCATCCTCCTATGTCTCTCCAGTGCCACCCTCCTATGTCTCTCCAGTGCCATCCTCCTATGTCTCTCCAGTGCCATCCTCCTGTGCCTCTCCAGTGCCATCCTCCTGTGTTTCTTCAGCGCCATCTCCTCTGGGTACCCAGCTCCACCTCCTCCGACTCCTCTGTCTCTCAAGCGCCATCCTCTTGTGTCTCTTCAGCACCATCTCCTTTGCGTACCCAGCTCCTTCTCATCTGTCTCATGAAATGTCGCATGGGTAGGAGTACAGTATGAACAGGAGAAGACATGTACTGGAGCAAGAATAAGAGGTGACATATTTTGAGCATATAGTAAGGAGTAAGCAAATAAAATTTAAATTAAAGAGAAAATAAGCAGTCAACAAATCAGAAATAGCCAGTAACTATGGGCCTGATTCATGTTTGTAAGTAAAGAAAACAAGCCAGTAACTTTAAAATCATGTTGCACTGCAGGTGGGGCAGATGTAACATGTGCAGAGAGAGTTTGGCGGGGTGTGTTCAAACTGACATTTAAATTGCAGTATAAAAATAAAGCTGTTAAACATTTGTGGGCTACATGTAAAAGCAGACAGTATTTGCTCCGCACAGAAAAATATATATATATCTATTTGTTCTCCTTGCATTGCATACAGCATGGTTTGTTTCAGACACAAAGGGGGTAATTCCAAGTTGATCGCAGCAGGAAATTTTTTAGCAGTTGGGCAAAATCATGTGCAGTGCAGGGGGGGGGGGGGGGCAGATATAACATTTGCAGAGAGAATTAGATTTGGGTGGGTTATTTTGTTTCTGTGCAGGGTAAATACTGGCTGCTTTATTTTTACACTGCAATTTAGATTGCAGATTGAACTCACCACACCCAAATCTAACTCTCTCTGCAAATGTTATATCTGTCCCCCCTGCAGTGCACATGGTTTTGCCCAACTGCTAACAAAGGCCCTCATTCCGAGTTGTTCGCTCGCAAGCTGCTTTTAGCAGCTTTGCACACGCTAAGCCGCCGCCTACTGGGAGTGAATCTTAACTTATCAAAATTGCGAACGAAAGATTCGCAATATTGCGAAAAGACTTCTCTGTGCAGTTTCTGAGTAGCTCGAGACTTACTCTACCAGTGCGATCAGTTCAGTGCTTGTCGTTCCTGGTTTGACGACACAAACACACCCAGCGTTCGCCCAGACACTCCTCCGTTTCTCCAGCCACTCCCGCGTTTTTCCCAGAAACTGTAGCGTTTTTTCAAACACTCCCATAAAACGTCCAGTTTCCGCCCAGAAACACCCACTTCCTGTCAATCACATTACGATCACCAGAACGAAGAAAAAACCTCGTAATGCCGTGAGTAAAATACCAAACTTCATAGTAAATTTACTTGGCACAGTCGCAGTGCGAACATTGCGCATGCGCAATTAGCGGAAAATCGCTGCGATGCGAAGAAAATTACAGAGCGAACAACTCGGAATGACCACCAAAGTTCCTGCTGCGATCAACTCAGAATTACCCCCAAAGTTACTTGTGTTTTTTTTTTTTTTTGCTTTACTTACAAACATGGGGGGTCATTCCAAGTTGTTTGCTCGTTGCCGATTTTTGCTATACTGCGATTAGTCGCTTACTGCGCATGCGCAAGGTACGCAGAGCGCATGCGCTTAGTTATTTTACTAAAAACTTAGCTGTTTTGCTGTGGCTTCTGTGGCGCTTTTCAGTCGCACTGGTGTTCGGTAAATGATTGAAAGGAAAGGAGCGTTTCTGGGTGGTAACTCAGCGTTTTCCCGGCGTTGGCTAAAAAACGCAGGCGTGTCAGGGAAAAACGCGGGAGTGTCTGGAGAAACGGGGGAGTGGCTGGGCGAACGCAGGGCTTGTTTGTGACGTCAAACCAGGAACGAAACGGCCTGAGCTGATCGCAGTGTAGGAGTAAGTCTCGAGCTACTCAGAAACCGCTAAGAGCTTTCTATTCGCAATTCTGCTAATCTTTCGTTCGCAATTCTGCTATGCCAAGATTCACTACCAGAGGGCAGCGGCCTAGCGTGTGCAATGCTACAAAAATCTGCTAGCGAGCGAACAACTCGGAATGACCCCCATGAATCAGGCCTTATGTTAGGCATAATCAACTAACTGGTTACATTTGTAAAGGGATTAGTAAAAAAAAAACACAATCCCTTTGTGATCTTTACTTTAAAAGGGAACACAATTGATATGGGATTATAACAACCAGAAAGATGTCAGAAACAAAATAATAATAAAAAAAAAAAAAAGTCTCATAGTAGGCAAACATGTAAAACAAACAGTAAATTTCTTTTATATCAAACATATGATTCAAGTGGATGCATCATGAATAGGTGAAGGAATGCTGCTCATTCAAGACAATATTAACACAGATTAATTACACATAAATTAAGAAACATTGGTGGTCATTCCGAGTTGTTCGCTCGCTAGCAGTTTTTAGCAGCCGTGCAAACGCTATGCCGCGGCCCACTGGGAGTGTATTTTAGCTTAGCAGAAGTGTGAACGAAAGGATCGCAGAGCGGCTACAAAATTTTTTCGTGCAGTTTCAGAGTAGCTCAAAACCTACTCAGCGCTTGCGATCACTTCAGACCATTCAGTTCCTGTTTTGAGGTCACAAACACACCCTGCGTTCGCCCAGCCACTCCTGCGTTTTTTCTGGCACGGCTGCATTTTTCCGAACACTCCCTGAAAACGGTCAGTTGACACCTAGAAACGCCCACTTCATGTCAATCACTCTGCGGCAAGCAGTGCGACTGAAAAGCATAGCTAGACCCTGTGTGAAACGACATCGTTCGTTGTAATAGTACTTCGTGTGTGCGCATTGCGCTGCATATGCATGCGCAGAAGTGCCTTTTTTGCCTCATCACTGCACAGCGAACGAATGCAGCTAGCGATCAACTCGGAATGACCCCCACTGTTGGCTATTGTCAGAAAAGTATCAGACAATTAAATAAAAGGCTTTACATTACACACAAACCAAAAAATGAGACAGACAAGACCTTAATTTTAACAAACAGATATGTTATATATTTAAATGTAGCTCACTATTATTATTTTTTATTGCTAAGTTTGTTCCTCTAAAATTTCTGAATCCAGTAAAATCTAGTACAGGTCAGCCTTGAGGGCTCTGTACTCAGGTACATTATGTGTCAGTTGCTACATGTAGATGTACTTATGTAACGTACAGTTAATAAGAGTTTTTCCATACAAGTCCCAGTCTGTGTATTCTCGAAGCCATACAACAGTTACAGTACACTACAAGAGAAAATATATTTTGTATTACAAAGGTTTCATTCAAGCAGCATAATACTAATATATATTTATCATGACATAATCACTATTCATATTGACAAATGCAAATATGAAGCAACATTATCTATAACATATTGGGCTGGATTCAAATGTGCTCTTCCCTTCCCGGCCGTGATTGTGCCCACCAGCGGTATTTTAATGTTACTGCCGACGGGCGTGAGAAGATTATTTCAGCTCGCTACCCCCAGAGGCTGAAAATAGGATTTTAATTACCTACCGGTAAATCCTTTTCTCGTAGTCCGTAGAGGATGCTGGGGTCCACATTAGTAACATGGGGTAGACGGATCCACTAGGAGCCACTGGCACTTTAAGAGTTTGAGAGTGTGGGCTGGCTCCTCCCTCTATGCCCCTCCTACCAGACTCAGTCTAGAACCTGTGCCCAAGGAGACGGACATCTTCGAGAGAAGGAGTATTACACAGATAGTGGCGAGATTCGCACCAGCTCAAACACAAGGTAACCAAAGCTAACTAAGAAAAATATATTTGTATCAATTGCTTGATACAGGTTCTGGCGCTATGATTGTGCTGGTTCTCTAAGCTGCTGTTAAGGTGAGAGACAGTCAATCTCTCATAGACTGGAAATACAACATATAAACATAAAACAGCGCTAATAATAAATCTAAAAAACAGGTGTTTCCTTAAAATAAATCACATACGTTTTAATGTTATTCAACATACATATAAAAAATGCTCTCACAGATGTGAACCATAATAAATAGAGCCTCTAAAGCCAGTCTCTGACCACCGACGTTTTGATATAAATATGCACACCTCTTGGTATCAGTAATGTCCCTGTGACCGGTCACATTATCAACAGGATTCTTAGTTTTAAATATGCAGGTATGTCCAATCTTGTGGTATAATTACCAGAATTGCAGTGGATTGGCCGGGTATCCCACCTAGCGAGGGTCCAGAGGCTGTCTCCGATCCGACGCAGATGTTTGGTGGTTTTCCCTCTATTAATTTTCCACATCCATAGATTGATGAATGTCCAAGATGGTGATGACTGCAATGGTATCCTGAAGGTGGCTTTAGGGTGTCTGGGTCAGGGCTGGTTCACTTACGCGTTTCGCTGGCGTTTGGCAGCTTTGCCAAACGCCAGCGAAACGCGTAAGTAAACCAGCCCTGACCCAGACATCCTAAAGCCACCTTCAGGATACCATTGCAGTCATCACCATCTTGGACATTCATCAATCTATGGATGTGGAAAATTAATAGAGGGAAAACCACCAAACATCTGCGTCGGGTCAGAGACAGCCTCTGGACCCTCGCTAGGTGGGATACCCGGCCAATTCACTGCAATTCTGGTAATTATACCACAAGATTGGACATACGTGCATATTTAAAACTAAGGATCCTGTTGATAATGTGACCGGTCACAGGGACATTACTGATACCAAGAGGTGTGCATATTTATATCAAAACGTCGGTGGTCAGAGACTGGCTTTAGAGGCTCTATTTATTATGGTTCACATCTGTGAGAGCATTTTTTATATGTATGTTGAATAACATTAAAACGTATGTGATTTATTTTAAGGAAACACCTGTTTTTTAGATTTATTATTAGCGCTGTTTTATGTTTATATGTTGTATAACCAAAGCTAACTAGCTTGAAACATCAGCAACGGCTGAACAGGATTACTTACCAAGTAACAAGACAGTACTTACCCAGAACTAAGTAGTACTGAACTAAATAACCACTGCAGGATAACGAAGCGCTGGGCGGGCGCCCAACATCCTCTATGGACTACGAGAAAAGGATTTACCGGTAGGTAATTAAAATCCTATTTTCTCTTACGTCCTAGAGGATGCTGGGGTCCACATTAGTACCATTGGGATGTACCAAAGCTCCCAGATCGGGAGGGAGAGTGCGGAGGCTCCTGCAGAACCATTTGACTAAGCTGAAGGTCCTCAGAGGCCAAAGTATCGAACTTGTAGAACTTTGCGAACGTGTTCGACCCTGACCAAGTAGCTGCCCAGGAAGAACCCACCTTACGAGTAGAGTGGGCCTTAACAGATGTAGAACACGGCAAGCCTGCCATATAATACGTATGCTGGATAGTGAACCTGATCCAGCGAGAGATCGCCTGCTTAGAATCAGGACACCCAATTTTCTTGGGATCATACAGGACAAACAGAGAGTCCGATTTTCCGTGACGAGCAGTTCTCCTCACATAGATTTTGAGAGCCCTTGCAACATCTAAGGATTTTGATGAAATTGAGGAGTCAGTCGCAACTGGCACCACAATAGGTTGGGTGATATGAAAAGTCGACCCAACCTTCGGAAGAAACTGCTGGTGTGTCCGAAGCTGAGCTCTATCTTCATGGAAGATCAAGTTTTGGCTTATACATGACAAAGCCCCCAACTCCGACACACGTCTAGCAGAAGCTAAGGCCAACAAAGTGGCAGCTTGACCTCAAACACCAGGTTAGGATCCCAGGGCGCCGTAGGCTGTACAAAGGGAGGTTGAATGTACAGAACTCCCTTCAAAAAAGTCTGAACCTCAGGGAGGGCAGCCAACTGTTTCTGGAAGAAAATGGATAGGACTGAAATCTGGACCTTTATGGATCCCAACCTCAGGCCCATATCCACACCTGCTTGCAGGAAGAGGAGAAACCGTCCCAGTTGAAACTCCACCGCAGGAAACATCTTGACTCACACCAAGACACATATTTTCCAGATATGTTGGTAATGCTTAGACGTTACTCCTTTCCTAGCCTGTATCAGAGTAGGAATAACCTTGTTCAGAATGCCCTTCCGAGCTAGTATCTGGCGTTCAACCTCCATGCCGACAAACATAGCCGTGGTAAGTCTTGGTAGGCGAATGGTCCCTGCTGCAGCAAGTCCTCCCAAGGAGGGAGAGGCCTTGGCTCTTCTAGCAGTAGATCCAGCAGATCCGCGTACCAAGCCCTTCTTGACCAGTCCGGAGCAATGAGGATTGCCTAAACTCCTGTTCTCCTTATGAGTTTGAGAACTCATGGAATGAGTGGAAGTGGAGGAAACACGTACACCGACTGGAACACCCACGGAGTAACTAGGGAGTCCACCGCCACTGCTTGCGGGTCTCTTGACCTGGAACAAAACCGCCGAAGCTTCTTGTTAAGATGAGAGGCCATCACATCGATTTGGGGTAGGCCCCAAAGATCTGTTACCTCCTTGAACACCTCCGGATGGAGGCCCCACTCCCCTGGATGGAAATCGCGTCTGCTGAGGAAGTCTGCTTCCCAGTTGACTACTCCCGGAATGAAGATTACTGACAGGGCCAACGCATGTTTTTCTGCCCAGAGGATGATTCTTGTTACCTCTGACATTGCAGCTCTGCTCTTCGTTCCGCCTTGTCGGTTTATGTAATTCACTGTTGTTACGTTGTCTGACTGTACTTGAATGGCCCAATTTCTCTGAAGATAGGCCGTTTGGAGAAGACCGTTGTAGACAGCTCTTAGTTCCAAAATGTTTATCAGCAGGCCGGCTTACAGTCTTGACCACCTTCCTGGAAGATTTCCCCTTGAGTGACTGCGCCTCAGCCCCGGAAACTTGCACCTGTGGTTAGAAGGATCCAGTCCTGAATCCCGAATCTGTGGCCCTCCTGAAGGTGAGGTAATTGCAGCCACCAGAGGAGTGAAATCCTGGCCTTTGACGACAGACGTATTCTCTGGTGCATGTGTTGATGGGATCCCGACCACTTGTTCAGGAGATCCAGTTGGAAGGACCGAGCGTGAAACCTCCCATACTGCAGAGCCTCATAAGAGGCCACCATCTTCCCCAGAAGGCGAAAGCACTGATGAACCGACACCCGGGCTGGCTTCAGGACATCCCGGACCATTGTTTGCATTACCAATGCTTTTTCCTCTGTAAGAAACACCCTCTGCACCTCCGTGTCGAGGAATATTCTCAGAAAGGACAACCTCCTGGTTGGTTCCCCATGAGATATTGGGATATTCAGGGTTCAACCCTGTTCCTTGAGAAGCAGGGTCGTGAGAGCTAGTAACTGAAAAAAGCTTCTCCTTGGACGATGCCTTTATCAGCAGATCGTCCAGATATGGAATTATGTTCACCCCCTGCCTGCGGAGGAGAACCCTCCTGTCCGCCATCACCTTGGTAAAAACCCTTGGTGCTGTGGAGAGGCCGAATGGTAGGGCCTGGAACTGAAAATGACAGTCCAACAAAGCGATTAGGAGATAAGCCTGATGCCACAGCCAAATCGGAATGTGGAGGTACGCATCCTTGATACCAGGAACTCCCCCTCTTCCAGACCTGATATCACTGCCCTTAGAGACTCCATTTTGAACTTGAACTCCCTCAGAAAGGGGTTTAGTGATTTTAAGTTCAGAATGGGCCTGACCGAACCATCCGGTTTCGGTACCACAAAAAGGTTCGAATAGAAACCTGTGTTCTGCCTTTGAGGAGGGACTGGTACAAAGCTGGCAAGCCCGATGTGAAGAACCGATGAGGAGGGAGATCTTGAAACTCCAGCTGGTACCCTGGGACACAATATCTAGTACCCAGGGGTCCAGGCCGGATGACACCCAGACGTGACTGGAATTACTGAGTCTCGCCCCCACCGGCCCTACTTCCAGGCTGCGCTGTCCACCATCATGTAGAGGAATTAAGCACACCTGAAGCAGGCTTCTGTACTTGGGTACCTGCCGCAACAGGTTTCTTGGATTTTGGTTGGCCCCCTCTAACGAAGGTGTTGGCCGGTATGGTCTTTCTTGATTTGGAAACCCAAAAGGACTGAGATGCAGGTGAAAAAAAGGTTTCCTCATAGCAGGTGCAGCTAAGGGAAGAAAAGGGGACTTACCCACTGTAGCCGTGGCGATCCACGCATCCAATGCTTCCCCAAAGAGAGCCTGACCTGAGTAGGGTAGGGTTTCCACACCTCTCCTGGTGTCGGTATCAGCAGACCACTTGCGCAGCCACAGTCCTCGACGAGCTGACACGGACATGGAAGAAATTCCTGCAGCCGTCGAACCCAGGTCTTTCATGGATTCCACCGCAGATCTCGCAGAATCCTGTATGTTACGTAAGAACAGTTCAACGTCACTTTCATCCATTGTAATCAATTACTCAAGTAACGTGTCAGCTTTACTATAGCTTTAGAAATCCATACACGGGCAATGGTAGGTCGTAGTATCGCCCCCGAAGACATGTATATGGATTTGAACATAGCGTCAATCCCGTGATCAGCAGGTTCTTTTAACGCGGCAGAGCCCGAGACTGGTAAAACCACTATCCTTGACAGTCTGGACATAGATGTCCCAATTCATTCTATCCTCCTCTCAGGATATTACAAACAGCGTTTAATACATTAGATGCAGGGAAGGACAGCGAGGCTTTCTTATTGTCAGTGAAGTAAGCCCCCTCAGCAATATTTACATATATAGCTAATGGCCTCCCTCATGAGCTGCACCCCCTGCAAGGGGTGCCGTCCCCCCCTCAGCCCGTCCCCATCACCGTTTGCAGTCTGTGCAATGTGGAGCCGCAGACGGAAAATGGAGCTGAACTCTGCTGGGTTCACACTGAGAAGAAGCCCCGCCCACCGAAGATGGCACGTCTTCCCGCGCAACTTCTATATACTGGCCTGAGTCTTCCGTCGCTAGCCGGGGGAATCAGTCCCTGGCCAGCGTCTGTGTACTGAGGATTCCGTCGCTAGCCTGTGGATTCAGTCTCCGGCTAGCGCCCGTGTACTGAGGATTCAGTCGCTAGTCTGGGGATTCAGTCTCCGGCTAGCGACTGTGACCAGTTTAGGATATTTAGACGTTGGTTCAGCAACGTGATTACATTTCTGTGTACCTGAGAAGAAACCACCTCAGCAGCATATGACACCAAGTCCCTAGACATGGCTATGAAAGGTATTGAACACACACACACACACACACACACACACACACGGAATGTCAGTCACAGCTTCCCCCCCCCCCCCCATCAAGTATGGCAGAGAGAGACACAGAGATTGGAGCCAACTCACACAAAGTGCTCTCTGAGGTAGAACAAATAAAACTACCAGCGCTATCTGTGTACCTTAATGGACTACACAGATTTTACACAGCCCCCCCCCACCCCTTTCTACAACCCCCTGGTACCGCTCAGGATAGCTGGAGTTGATTGGAACAGGAACTGCAGGCAGGAAAATGGCGTTGAACGCTGCAGGGTCCGCTCTGAGGAGAAGCTCTGCCTCCTGAAGATGGCGTGTCTTCCCGCACAATTCTTTATACTGGCCTGAGAATTCCATCACTAGCTGAAGCCAGTTAGCGTCTGTGTACTGAGCATTCCGTCGCTAGCCTGGGGATTCAGTCTCCGGTTAGCGTCTGTGACCAGTGTAGGGTATTAAGTCGCTGGCTCAGGACACCACTCATAGCGCCAACACTGTGTGCCGCTGAGCCTTCCCGGAGCGCAGCGGCTCAGCGCTGCGCTCCTACCCTTGTGCTGCCATATCTCGCCATCTTCTGATCTTCTGGCTCTGTAAGGGGGTATCGGCATGCTACCGGGGTGAGCGATCCCCTGTGGCGGGTAATGCTCGATCCTCTCAGGAGCTCAGTGTCCTGTCAGCGGAGATAGTGACTCAGACCCCGCAGGGCGGACACTACTCCCCCCTCCCCCCCCTTAGTCCCTTGAAGCAGGGAGGCTGTTGCCAGCAG
Organism: Pseudophryne corroboree; assembly: GCF_028390025.1. Lineage (NCBI taxonomy): Eukaryota > Metazoa > Chordata > Amphibia > Anura > Myobatrachidae > Pseudophryne > Pseudophryne corroboree. The sequence goes on along the minus strand of NC_086444.1, from coordinate 155,355,622 downwards.
CCTCTCTGTAAAATAATAAACTCTAAAAAATAACTTTACTAGAGAAACTCTGGAGTGCCCTCCCGGGCACATTTTCTAAACTGAGTCTGGTAGGAGGGGCATAGAGGGAGGAGCCAGCCCACACTCTCAAACTCTTAAAGTGCCAGTGGCTCCTAGTGGACCCGTCTATATCCCATGGTACTAATGTGGAACCCAGCATCCTCTAGGACATAAGAGAAATGTGTGTAAAGAGGGGGCCAAACAGATCTTTTTACAATCACGCCCATTAGTTTAGTTGGGTTTAGGTGCTTTGCGCGCCTAAACCCGACTGTACTGGGCACGACAGCGGCGAAAACAGGGGACATTTGAATATCGTTCTCTATCTCCCGTCACTTTAGAAGGGAGATAGGGGGCGCATTATCATTTGAATCCGGCCCATTCTGTTTGTGTGTTGCACTGAACTGCATATAAAATGGCTTGCATACAACAATACACAGTATATACTCAATGGTCACTCAATTAGGTACACCTTTCTTGTATGTGGCAGGACTCCCCTTTGCCCAAATAGCCAAAATTATGTGTGGCACGCATGGATGTCTAGTAAGGTAGTTGCTCAAATCAATATATTGGTCCACCACAGGTGCATGTAAGGGAAGGGTTCATCTAGACTAGATAAAACAAATTTCCCCATCCCACCACCATCACAGAGACACCTTGCTATGACTGGTGGTTTACCATATGTGAGCAATTTTATGTTACTGAGATCCTTGCATTACTAGCTCACAGTGTTATACCATATTGTGTTGGGTTTTGGTGCTTAACACACTATTTTATTGTTATTTTAACTCTATATACCGACCAGTGTGTATTTAATGTGATTTTATTGTAATAATAAAATACCTGCTCCCAAGAGCTTTTTCAATTTCTTCTTTTTATTTATATTCTCTATAAAGCGTTGAGTATTCCATAGGAAATAGCTGCAGGGAGAAGAGGTGATTTATAACACCTTGATAAGCGCCAGGTCATTTCCTTTATTTGAGGCTTGCTGTTGAATAATAAATGTTGGATCTTATGTATGTTTGTGTCCGATTGGAAAGGCTAAGTTATACCACATTTGACACCGCTGCTTAAGGAGACATGTTGCGAAGCTATAAGAAAGTTTGCACTTTACAGATTATTGAATGGATGTGAATGTTCTGGACTATTTTCATTCCTGAACTGCTGCTTAATTATTGGAGATTGCCTTCTAAATAACTATCAGTCCTGACTCTGGAGGTTGCTGAAGTGAATTTTTTTGCGCTAAATCAATATATCTTTAAAAGGAACGGTTTTACGTTGCCATATTTGCAAGGTTCAGTTGTCCTCTAAGGTAGCGTCAGCTTTTTCTGTTATTATTCCCAGTTACAGTTATATACAATTGTTTGATATGGTCTTTGGTGGGTTTATTATAGTAGGATCCTTGTGGCATTTACTGTATAATATGTTCTTCATATTAAGTGGTAATGAAGTGTGCCAAGGAAACAGTACCTACATCATTACTCCACTACCACCACCAGTCAGAACTGCTGACACAAGCTGGATAGATCCATTGATTCATGTTGTTTACACCAAATTCTGACCCTTTATGAATGTTGCTACATAAATTGTCAGACCAGGAAATGTATTTCCCATCTTCAAGTATATACTGTCGTTTTGGTGAGACTGTACCCTCTTTAGCCTCAGTTTCCAGTTTTTAGCTGACAGGAGTGGTACCTGGTGTATTCATTCATCTACTGCTGTAGCTCATACACTTCAACGCTAGATATCCAGTACATTCTAATTACCACTATTACAAAACATAGTTATCAGAGCCGGCCCTAACCAATATGATGCCCTAGGCAAGATTTTGGCTGGTGCCCCCTAGCACCGCCACTAGTTCTGCAGGAGATGTCTGGTATGAGTCAGCTGGTAGCTCTGCTAATGTCGGGTGCCTTTTGTTTATAAAAATGCATCTTATTTGCATTGCTATGTTGCTAGGATGCACATGCAGCTTCTGCTGATTAAAATGATATGCAGCATACCTATATTCTGTGTGTGACTGCGGCTGTATCTGCATATGAAATGCTACATTACAGTGATCTCCAGGACTACACTGCAACGTAGCATTTTGTATGCAGATACAGCCGCAGTCACACACAGAATATAGGCATGCCGCATATCATTTTAATCAGCAGAATCTGCTGGTGCCCCTAAGCATACCAAATGCCCTAGGCAATTGCCTAGTTTGCCTATGCCTAAGGCCGGCTCTGATAGTTATTTGAGTTACTGTTGCCTTCCTGTCAGCTTGAACAATCTGATCATTCCCCTCTAACCTCTCTCTCTAACGAGGCATTTCCACCCATAGAACTGCAAATCACTGGATGTTTTTTTTTTTGTGCACCATTCCCTGCAAATTCTACAGACTATTTTGTGTGAAAATCCCAGGAGACCAGGAATTTCTGAGATACTCAATACATCCTGCCTGGCACCAACGATCATTCCACAAAGAAATTTAGATCACATTCTAGTGTTTAGTCTGAATAACAACTGAACCACGTGATCATGGCTGCATGTTTTTTTTATACAATTATTTGCTGCCACATGATTAGTGGATTAGATATTTGCATTAATGAGCAGGTGTACCTAATATAGGGGGTAATTCAGACCTGATCGCTAGGGTGCATTTTATGCATCCCTGCGATCAGGTAGTCGCTGCCTACAGGGGAAGGGGAATTCGCTGTGCAGGTGTGCGATCGCATGTGCAGGAGAGCTGCACAACCCAGGATTTACTCAGCCGCACCGATGATCAGGGCCGGAGCTGACGTCACGAATCCTCCCACAAAACGCCGGGTCCCTCCTGTGTTTTTCCAGACACTCCCTATAAACGGTCAGTTGCCACCCACAAACGCTCTCTTCCTGTCAATCTTCTTGTGATCGCTGGTGCGATCGGATTTGTCGCACCATCACGTCGCTGCGGACTATCGCGCCTGCACATTGCGGTGAATACGCATGCGCAGTTCAGACCTGATCGCCCACTGTGCGAAAATGCACAGCAGCGATCAGGTCTGAATTAGCCCCACAGTGGCCACCAAGTGTTTTTGCCCCTCTAGTAACCAGTCCAGTGGCAGAACTAGCGAGCGGTGGGCCCAGGTGCGGCAAAATGCTTTGCCCCCCCCCTCATCCCATCCAAGTCGACCCCCTCACCCCTGGAGAGGATCTGGTGAGGGGGACCTGCTCAGGGCCAGAGAAATGGATACCTAGCAACAGTGCCGTAACTAGACATTTTAGCACTGTGTGCAAGAAACGGCATCGGAGCCCCACCCCTGCATGCAAAACAGGGGCAGTGCGCGCCGTAGGCGCGTGCAAAAATACATAGTGGCGTGGCTTCGTGGGGAAGGGGTGTGGCCACAAAATAATACCAATTCATAAAACGGTGCACAGTAGTCTCCATTATTCAAATTACGCCGCACAGTACCACCACTACACCAGGTAGAGACCCTTTTACACCTTACAGCGGACAGATTCCTCTTTTTACACATTACGGCAGACAGCGTCCCCTTTTTACACATTATGGCAGACAGCATCCCCCTTTTTACACATAACGGCAGACAGCGTGCCCTTGTTACACATAGCGGCAGACAGCGTACACTTTTTACACATAACGGCAGACAGCGTGCCCTTGTTAAACATAGCGGCAGACAGCGTACACTTTTTACACATAACGGCAGACAGCGTCCCCCTTTTTACACATTACGGCAGACAGCGTTCCCTTTTTACACATTACGGCAGACAGTGTTCCCTTTTTACACATTACGGCAGACAGCGTACACTTTTTACACATAACGGCAGACAGCGTCCCCTTTTTACACATTATGGCAGACAGCGTGCCCTTGTTACACATTACGGCAGACAACGTCCCCCTTTTTACACATTACGGCAGGCAGATTCCCCCTTTTTACACATTGCGGCAGGCAGATTCCCCATTTTTACACATTGCGGCAGGCAGATTCCCCCTTTTTACACATTGCGGCAGGCAGATTCCCCATTTTTACACATAGCGGCAGGCAGAGTCCCCATTTTTACACATTGCAGCAGGCAGGTTCCCCCTTTTTACACATTGCGGCAGGCAGATTCCCCATTTTTACACATAGCGGCAGGCAGATTCCCCATTTTTACACATTGCGGCAGGCAGATTCCCCATTTTTACACATTGCGGCAGGCAGTCCCAGCTTGACGATTCCCGGGCAGTAGAGAAGGAAGAGGAGGGAGGTGGAGGAGAGAGCCGCAGCAGCGCTGTGTTATTGGTGGAGGCGCTGCTGCTGCTGCTCCTCTGCTTCACTATAGGCTGTTCTCGGAAGACAGCCTATAGTGAAGCAGAGGGGCAGCAGCAGCAGCGCCTCAACCAGTAACAAAGCGCTGCTGCAGCTCCCTCCTCGACCTCCCTCCTCCTCCTTCCCCATGCCGCTACGCTCCTCTCCTCTCCGGGCAGCTGTGCGCTGCGGGCAGCGGTTGCCCGCAGCACGCAGCCGCATGTAATGAGTCAGTTTGACTCATTACATGCTTTGGGCCCCTGGACAGAGGCGGGCCCCAGTGCAACGCACTGGTTGCACTGGCGGTAGTTCCGCCTCTGAACCAGTCCATTGAATTATTGCTTTATTGAAAAATTAGACAAAAATTGGTATAGAAATACATAAGGAACACTACTATGTGGTTTATGTCAGTTTTTCTTTACTGCCTAAATTTATGTTACACAAATCCTTGTTAAGACATGAGCATGACTATTGGTAAGTATGTGTGATTTGTTCTTGACCGCTACATGTGCTGGGCTGAGGAGAAGAGCTGTTGAGGCCAGGTAAAGGGGGGCCTCCATCAGACCTGGGCCCGGGTAATTAGTACACTCTCCACCCCTCTCTTGGCGCCAATGATGAAGTCTCTAGGACAAGTATAATTAACAGGCACACACACAAACTCTGTCAGCATACTATTGAGCTTATTTAGAATAAGGGGTAAAAGCAAAGATTCTATAGCTCTGCACACACTAAAGTAGCAAAAGAAAATATTGTATAGTAGCAATTTACTTTCACTGATACTCAGGCACTAATTCAGTAAGGATTGCATTTGCAAAGCTGTTCGCAGCAGCTTTGCAAATGCAATCCTTAGCATTGCAAATGCGATAGCAATGCATTTGCGATAGCAATACCGCAATCAATGCGATTGCAGTCCAGGATGTTCATCTGCGACGGCAGGCTGAGTAAGCCTGAGCTTACTCAGGCTTGCTGTCGCAGGACGGCTTGCGAGGCCAAAGAAACTGTCTCTCGTGACGCAGTCCTTGGCCTCACCACTCCTGGAAACGCCAGCTGCCCTCACCCCCGTTCCTCCCCCCCGAACGCCTCTGCCTGTCATTCAGGCAGAGGCGTTCACATTTCTACAATGCGATCACAGGACCTGTTCTCCACATGCGCAGAATGGGTCCTGCGTGTGTGCAGTTTCCCGACCATCGGGAAACTGCAAGTTGGATCACATAAGCAAGCCAACCTAAATAAGGCCCCCAGTTTACTGATAATACTGTCCTGTAGCAGTAAGATGAGTCTTACTGCTTCACCACCCATTCGTGCAGGTGCATGAGGAGCCCTTTTTTATGAATCAGACATTCACAGTTGATTAGAAGCCAAGACGTGAGCTTTTGGTTCCACTTTCAAAAATAAATTCGAAAACTCCCCCAAAAAGTTGAGTGTTTCACATAAGAAAAAAGATAACAAAAAATATATTTCCCAGAAGGATCATAAGCACTATCTCCTGCAGAAGCCCCATTCTTTGGTTACAACGGCCTTTTCTCCCTTTCATAAACAAGGCCCTGGGATCACAGAACAAAGACCTGTACATTCTGAAACATCCACAGGAAATGCATGTATCGGACAGCATGTGACCACAAACTTGCAATGACTACAACCAAGATCACATTACAGTAGGACAGAAAGGATTACTGACACATCTCAGAGACTGTACGCTGATAAAGGAAAGAATAGTCATTCTTTATTAACAGTTATTTATAAAGCACCAGCATATTCCACAGCACTTTGCAACGGTGAACAAATCATTAATTAATAAAAAATGGGTGATCACAGAGGGCCTGATTCAGAGCCGGCCGCTAAACAGTTGCAGCTGTGACTTCTGCCACTACTGTGAAGTTATGCTAATGCTGCAGCCGACTGGCTGTCTATTGTGACACCCACCGGCTACAGCTCTAATCCGCTTTGGTGCACACGTGAGCATATATCAGCCGCATCATTGGACTTGTGAGCAACCATATGGACAGCAAAAAAGTGTCATCAATAATTAATGATACCTGTATATGGGCAACTACTGTAATATCAGACAGGAGCCATTGACCGTTTTGCGCCTGGGATCTCAATGTCAGGCTGAATGCAGTTATACCAGCATTGGGATCCCAGGTACACACTGGACAATGGGGCTCCTGCCTGATAGGACAGTAGAAGCTCATATAGAGGTATCATTTATGGTGGCACTTTTACCATTTTTTCACCTATCCCCCAGTATGGACTTGAACAAACCGCTGTCCATTAAACTCCATTACTCATTTCTTGCCTGGACAGCATGATATTATAGGCTTAAAATGTAATAACCATCAGTGATTAATCAAAGGGATTGTCCATGCAGTATAACTTTAACTAATTGAGCAACCACCAATGAATATTTAATCACAATGTACTTTGATAATTGTGGTTTTTGTTTTTTATTGCATGATTTGCAATAACGTGCAATTCTTTGACATATTGCACTCAATGTTTTACCTGCATCCACCTTTGAGTTAGGCCCTGAGAGAGGTAAGACGGCCCTGCTTGCAAACTTAAATCAAAAGCCATCGACCACTGAAGATTAGAAACCATTGATGGCCAACGATTTTGCCGTTGATGGAGGAGATCCGATGGTTCTCCACAATCAATGGCTGTAAGGAAGCAAATTTTAAACCCTTGGCACAGAGCTCAGCCCCACCCACCTTCAGTGATTGGCCAGCTGTCTGCATTACCTCACAGCAGGGATGTCCAGTGATGTATGCAAACCATCAATGGTTCCATGTGGATGTCATTAATGTTAATCACCTATACACCATCAATGATTAACCCACCGATAGCTAATCCTATTACAATCTATAGTCAGAAACAAATTCTCATGCAAATGGGAAGTGACAATTCTGCAACTTGTAGAGCTCATAAACCTCAGCAGTTGATTCAGTTATCCTTTTTTGTCGCTGTCATTGGAGCCCGTGACATCATTTCATAGAGCTCAGTTTTATATAATATAAATTACAATTTTTTATCTTGTATTTTTATGACCTTCCAATGTACATCTGCTGCATTTACACTAAAACTAGTTTTGTTTATGGACTATCTATGAATTCTTTCTTTACTTAGGCCAGAGCAAGAAAGTAATACATTAAGGGGCCGATGTATCACCATCCACATCTGAGGATGCGGATGTGATGTGATAAAATCGTTTCCCAATCCGCAATGCGATAATCAATTACATTGCATGAATGTATCCATTATTGCATGCAGGGACAGAGCTTGCGAGAAAGCTCTGTCTCTCTGAATGCCCTCCGCAGCCATATTAGGGTACTGTCACAAAAAATACCCTGAGTATGTGCTGCACATGTGCTGCTGGGCACACCCCCTTCATCACAACTACCACCCCGTGCTGCGACACCACCACCACTGCCCATACTTGTCTACACACAGGGATTTGTGCTCGGTGCTCCGGGAGGTCTTCTGGCATTGATATTTCTATAATGGGCACCTGTGTCCAGGGAGGCTCACACCGCACCTATGTTTTAATGCTTACCTTTCTGGAGTCCCGCGTAGGGTGCTGCAGCAAAAATCGAAGCCATAATGGCTGCGGCGCGTTGCGCAGTAGCGAAATTAGTCTCCGGAACATGGCGGGCGCAAAATGAATGGTATAGTGCTCATTGCTCAATTAGTACAACTAAATACCTGACATCAGACTGTAATCCTGGTCAGGTCAAAGGTGAAGGGTCTGGTAAAACCAAGTATTTAGGGCAGAGACAAAAACTTTGACAACATAACAAGTTAATGTATTAATGATAACTGAAAATAAGATCTGTATAGGGATAATACAGTATATAACATAACACTTCAAGCACCAGCACCAGGAACCTATGTTTCCGGCCCTCCTGAATCCCAGTCCACAAGCCAACCATCAAAATGTAAGTGAAATATATTTAGTGTCAAGATGGCTATTACAGTGATGGTAAAGCTTGCATAGCTTTATTTGTATGGAGGTTGTACCAGGGTTATTGTGGTGTGTGACAGTATTAACCACTATATAGAGCAGGGATGGGAACCTTTGGCCCTCTAGCTGTTGTTGAACTACACATCCCAGCATGCCCTGCAACAGTTTTAGCATGGCCAAATAGCAAAACTGTAGCAAGGCATGCTGGTATGTATAGTTCAACAACAGCTGGAGGGCCGAAGGTTACCCATCCCTGATATAGCGCTTGTAAACACACACACACACACACACACACACACACACACACACACACACACACACAAATAATTGAATATCAAATGACAGGCAGGCAATGATTTTTTGAAATAATTTCTTTATTTAAAAAAGTTGAATGTTTTATAGCCGTATCACAAAGTACGTAACATCAATGTATGAAAAAATATATGTGATGTTAGATAACAAATGCTACAATCCAAAGTACTGAGCATGTGAACTAAACACAAAGATAAAAAAAGAAAAAGAGAGTCAGAAAACGGGAGAGTATGGAGGTGAGGAAGATGGGAAAGGTATGGGAGGGAGGAATGGGGAACCCAGTAAGATGTGATACATTTAGCAAGTTGAGAATTAATAAAATACAGGACACCTACAGTAAAATCGAGATTTTTTTACCATGATTCAGGAGAGAACATAAGCAAAGTTAAGGGCTAAGGAGGGACAACAGATGATGGATTGAAGTTGAGGCAACTGAACCAGGTAGATATAAACTCAGCATGTTATCCATAGATGATCGCATAACATCATCCATGGACATGTGAAAGTCCATCCTCTGGCAACATTCGCTAATGGATGGGAATGTTGGGAGTGCCAGTGAACAGGTAAAACCGCCCTCGCTGAGTTCTTGATTTGCTTTAAAAGACACTTTTTATATAGGACACTGGAATGTCAGAATATGAGAGGAGCCAAAATACTGGTCCCTTTGGGACAGAAGATCCAATTATTTCTTTGGCCAAGCCGATGATCTTATTCCAAAAGGGTACTATTAGAGGTCAATCCCACCAGATGTGGAAGAATGTACCCTTCATCACTCAACAAAAAGGCAAAAGAGAGTAACGAGCTGACTGACAGGCAAGAATTGTGTTTTTACTTGCCTCCTGTTGGGAGGCAAGTAAATCTATCTTCTATTTCCTATTGTGAAAATGAAGTTGTGTAGTGGAAGCACACTACTGGGAGAATTCAATTAGCTGCAAAAAATGCACTTTCTCAGTAAAAAGTAGAGATGAGCGGGTCGGTTCATAGAGATCCGAACCCCCCCGAACTTCACGTTGTTTACACGGGTCCGAGGCAGCCTCGGTTCTTCCCGCCTTACTAGCAAAACCCGAACGAGGCAAAACATCATCATCCTGCTGTCGGATTCTCGCGAGATTCGGATTCCATATAAAGAGCCGCACGTCGCCGCCATTTTCACTCGTGCATTGTAGATTGAGCGGAGAGGATGTGGCTACGTTCTCTGCCTGAAAAGCTCCATATCTGTGCTCAGATATATCAGCACAATATCTGTGCTCAGTATCAGTGCTGCATTGTGGTGACCAGTATATAATACTGTACTACAATAGTCCATTGCTGTATCTTGCTGTTCCGTGTCAGTTCTAGTATCCTGAACAGTGCTCAATATCTGTGCTCAGTATCAGTGCTGCATTGTGGTGACCAGTATATAGTAGTACAGTACAGTAGTCCATTTCTGTATCTTGCTGCTATGTGTCAGTTCTAGTATCCTGAACAGTGCCCAATATATGTGCTCAGTATCAGTGCTGCATTGTGGTGACCAGTATATAGCAGTACAGTACAGAAGTCCATTGCTGTATCTTGCTGCTCCGTGTCAGTTCTAGTACCCTGAACAGTGCTCAATATCTGTGCTCAGTATCAGTGCTGCATTGTGGTGACCAGTATATAATACTGCAGTACAATAGTCCATTGCTGAATCTTGCTGCTCCGTGTCAGTTCTAGTATCCTGAACAGTGCTCAATATCTGTGCTCAGTATCAGTGCTGTATTGTGGTGACCAGTATATAATAGTACAGTACAGTCGTCCATTGCTGTATCTTGCTGCTCCGTGTCAGTTCTAGTATCCTGAACAGTGCTCAATATCTGTGCTCAGTATCAGTGCTGCCTTGTGGTGACCAGTATATAGTAGTACAGTACAGTAGTTCATTGCTGTATCTTGCTGCTCCGTGTCAGTTCTAGTATCCTGAACAGTGCTCAATATCTGTGCTCAGTATCGGTGCTGCATTGTGGTGACCAGTATATAGTAGTACAGTACAGTAGTCCGTTGCTGTATCTTGCTGCTCTGTGTCAGTTCTAGTATCCTGAGCAGTGCTCAGTATCAGTGCTGCATTGTGGTGACCAGTATATAGTAGTACAGTACAGTAGTCCATTGCTGTATCTTGCTGCCCCGTGTCAGTTCTAGTATCCTGAACAGTGCTCAGTATCAGTGCTGCATTGTGGTGACCAGTATATAGTAGTACAGTACAGTAGTCTATTGCTGTATCTTGCTGCTCCGTGTCAGTTCTAGTATCCTGAACAGTGCTCAATATCTGTGCTCAGTATCAGTGCTGCATTGTGGTGACCAGTATATAGTAGTACAGTAGTCCATTGTTGTATCTTGCTGCTCCGTGTCAGTTCTAGTATCCTGAACAGTGCTCAATATCTGTGCTTAGTATCAGTGCTGCATTGTTGTGAACCGTATATAGTAGTACTGTACAGTAGTCCATTGCTGTATCTTGCTGCTCCGTGTCAGTTCTAGTATCCTGAACAGTGCTCAATATATGTGCTGCACTGTGGTGACCAGTATATAGTAGTACAGTACAGTAGTCCATTGCTGTATATTGCTGCTCTGTGTCAGTTCTAGTATCCTGAACAGTGCTCAATATCAGTGCTGCATTGTGGTGACCAGTATATAGTAGTACAGTACAGTAGTCCATTGCTGTATCTTGCTGCTCCGTGTCAGTTCTAGTATCCTGAATAGTGCTCAATATCTGTGCTCAGTATCAGTGCTGCATTGTGGTGACCAGTATATAGTAGTACAGTACAGTAGTCCAATGCTGTTTCTTGCTGCTCCGTGTCAGTTCTAGTATCCTGAACAGTGCTCAATATCTGTGCTCAGTATCAGTGCTGCACTGTGGTGACCAGTATATAGTAGTACAGTACAGTAGTCCATTGCTGTATCTTGCTGCTCCGTGTCAGTTCTAGTATCCTGAACAGTGCTCAGTATCAGTGCTGCATTGTGGTGACCAGTATATAGTAGTACAGTACAGTAGTCCATTGCTGTACCTTGCTGCTCCGTGTCAGTTCTAGTATCCTGGACAGTGCTCAATATCTGTGCTCAGTATCAGTGCTGCATTGTGGTGACCAGTATATAGTAGTACAGTACAGTAGTCCATTGCTGTATCTTGCTGCTCTGTGTCAGTTCTAGTATCCTGAACAGTGCTCAATATCTGTGCTCAGTATCAGTGCTGCATTGTGGTGACCAGTATATAGTAGTACAGTACAGTAGTCCATTGCTGTATCTTGCTGCTCCGTGTCAGTTCTAGTATCCTGAACAGTGCTCAATATCTGTGCTCAGTATCAGTGCTGCATTGTGGTGACCAGTATATAGCAGTACAGTACAGTAGTCCATTGCTGTATCTTGCTGCTCCGTGTCAGTTCTAGTATCCTGAACAGTGCTCAATATCTGTGCTCAGTATCAGTGCTGCATTGTGGTGACCAGTATATAATACTACAGTAACATAGTAACATAGTATTTGAGGTTGAATAGAGGCAAATTGCCCATCGTGTTCAACCTGTTTTAAGTTGTGATGATTCTACATACTTGCTAAAATAAGATTTTAAACCTACCGGTAAATCTTTTTCTCCTAGTCCGTAGAGGATGCTGGGGGCTCCGTAAGGACCATGGAGTATAGACGGGCTCCGCAGGAGACATGGGCTCTATAAAGAACTTTAGAATGGGTGTGCACTGGCTCCTCCCTCTATGCCCCTCCTCCAGACCCCAGTTAGAGAAACTGTGCCCAGAGGAGACGGACAGTACGAGGAAAGGATTTTTGTTAATCTAAGGGCAAGATTCATACCAGCCCACACCATCCACACCGTATAACATGGAATATACGAACCAGTTAACAGTATGAAACAAAACAGCATCAGCCCGAGACTGATCAAAACTGTAACATAACCCTTATGTAAGCAAAAACTATATACAAGTCTTGCAGAATTTAGTCCGCACTGGGACGGGCGCCCAGCATCCTCTAAGGACTAGGAGAAAAAGATTTACTGGTAGGTTTAAAATCTTATTTTCTCTTATGTCCTAGAGGATGCTGGGGACTCCGTAAGGACCATGGGGATTATACGAAAGCTCCAAACCGGGCGGGAGAGTGCGGATGACTCTGCAGCACCGATTGAGCAAACATGAGGTCCTCATCAGCCAGGGTATCAAACTTGTAGAATTTGGCAAAAGTGTTTGAACCCGACCTAGTAGCCGCTCGGCAAAGTTGTAATGCCGAGACGCCTCGGGCAGCTGCCCAAGAAGAGCCCACCTTCCTAGTGGAATAGGCCTTAACCGAATTTGGTAACGGCAATCCAGCCGTAGAATGAGCCTGCTGAATCGTGTTACAGATCCAGCGAGCAAAAGTCTGCTTAGAAGCAGGAGCGCCAACCTTGTTGGCTGCATACAGGACAAACAGAGCCTCTGTTTTCCTAACCCGAGCCGTCCTGGCTACATAAATTTTCAAGGCCCTGACTACATCAAGGGACTTGGAATCCTCCAAGTCCCCCGTAGCCACAGGTACCACAATAGGTTGGTTCATATGAAACGATGAAACCACCTTAGGTAAAAATTGAGGACGAGTCCTCAATTCTGCTCTATCCACATGGAAAATCAGATAGGGGCTCTTGTGAGACAAAGCCGCCAATTCGGACACCCGCCTTGCCGATGCCAAGGCCAACAACATGACCACCTTCCAAGTGAGAAATTTTAATTCCACCGTTTGGAGAGGTTCAAACCAGTGAGATTTTAAGAACTGTAACACCACGTTAAGGTCCCATGGTGCCACTGGAGGCACAAAAGGAGGCTGTATGTGCAGCACTCCCTTTACAAACGTCTGGACTTCCGGGAGTGAAGCCAATTCTTTCTGAAAGAAAATTGATAGGGCCGAAATCTGTACCTTAATGGAGCTAATTTCAGGCCCATATCCACTCCTGTCTGCAGAAAGTGGAGAAAACGGCCCAGATGGAAATCTTCCGTAGGAGCATTCTTGGCCTCACACCAAGATACATACTTTCTCCAGATACGGTGATAATGCTTCGCCGTCACCTCCTTCCTAGCCCTTATCAGAGTAGGGATGACTTCTTCCGGAATGCCTTTTCCAGCTAGGATTCGGTGTTCAACCGCCATGACGTCAAACGTAACCGCTGTAAGTCTTGGAACACGCAGGGCCCCTGTTGCAACAGGTCCTCTCTGAGAGGAAGAGGCCATGAATCTTCTGTGAGCATTTCCTGAAGATCTGAATACCAGGCCCTTCGAGGCCAATCGGGAACAATGAGTATTGTCCGCACTCTTTTTCGTCTTATGATTCTCAATACCTTTGAGATGAGTGGAAGAGGAGGAAACACATAGACCGACTGAAACACCCACGGTGTCACCAGGGCGTCCACCGCTACTGCCTGAGGGTCCCTTGACCTTGCACAATACCTCTGAAGCTTCTTGCTGAGGCGTGATGCCATCATGTCTATTTGAGGAAGTCCCCAATGACTTGTTATCTCTGCAAAAACTTCTTGATGAAGTCCCTACTCTCCTGGATGGAGATCGTGTCTGCTGAGGAAGTCTGCTTCCCAGTTGTTCACTCCCGGAATGAAGACTGCTGTCAAAGCACTTACATGATTTTCCGCCCAGCGAAGAATCCTGGTGGTTTCCGCCATTGCCACTCTGCTCCTTGTTCCGCCTTGTTGGTTTACATGAGCCACGGCTGTGACTTTGTCTGACTGAATCAGAACCAGTAGATCGCGAAGAAGATTCTCCGCTTGACACAGGCCGTTGTATATGGCCCTCAATTCCAGTATGTTGATGTGTAGACAAGCCTCCTGGCTTGACCATAGTCCCTGAAAATTTTTTCCTTGCGTGACTGCTCCCCATCCTCGGAGCCTCGCGTCCGTGGTCACCAGAACCCAGTCCTGAATGCCGAACCTGCGACCCTCTAGAAGGTGAGCACTCTGCAGCCACCACAGGAGAGACACCCTGGTCCTGGGGGATTTTCTGATGAATATGAAGATGGGACCCGGACCACTTGTCCAAAAGGTCCCACTGAAAAGTCCTCGCATGAAACCTGCTGAAGGGGATGGCCTCGTAGGACGCCACAATTTTCCCCAGTACTCGAGTGTATTGATGGACTGAAACCCTTTTCAGTTTCAACAGGTCTCTGACCATGTTCTGGAGTTCCTGGGCTTTTTCCATCGGGAGAAAAAGCCTCTTTCGTTCTGTGTCCAGAATCATGCCCAAGAAAGATAGCCGAGTCGTTGGAACCAACTGTGACTTTGGCAGGCAGATTGAGAATCCAGCCATGTTGCTGCAGCACTCTCAGGGAGAGCGACACGCTTTTCAGCAACTGTTCTCTCGATCTCGCTTTTATCAGGAGATCGTCCAAGTATGGGATAATTGTGACTCCCTGCCGGCGCAGGAGCACCATCATTTCCGCCATTACCTTGGTGAAAATCCTCGGGGCCGTGGAAAGTTCAAACGGCAACGTCTGAAACTGGTAATGACATTCCTGTACAGCGAATCTCAGGAACGCCTTGATGAAGGGGATATATGGGGACATGAAGGTATGCATCCTTTATGTCTAGTGACACCATAAAATCCCCCCAATCCAGGCTGGAGACAACTGCCCGGAGCAATTCAATCTTGAATTTGAACTTTTCCAAGTACAGGTTTAGGGATTTTAAATTTAGAATGGGTCTGACCGAGCCATCCGGTTTCGGGACCACAAACAGGGTTGAATAGTACCGCTGTTAAAGTAGGGGAACCTTGACAACCACTTGTTGTTGACACAGTTTTTGAATTGCAGCTAAAACTATCTCCCTTTCTGGGGAAGAAGCTGGTAAGGCCGATTTGAAAAACCGGCGAGGAGGCACGTCTTTGAATTCCAGTTTGTAACCTTGGGACACAATTTCCATTGCCCAAGGATCCACCTCTGACTGAACCCAGACGTGGCTGAAGAGTCGAAGACGTGCCCCCACCGGAGCGGACTCCCCAAGTGGAGCCCCAGCGTCATGCGGTGGATTTAGTAGAAGCCAGGGAGGACTTCTGCTCCTGGGAACTAGCCGTAGCAGGCATTCTCTTCCCTTTACCCTTACCTCTGGCGAGAAAGGAAGATCCCCGACCTCTTTTGGACTTATGCGACCGAAAGGACTGCATCTGATATTGCAGCGTTTTCTTCTGCTGTGGGGAAACATAAGGTAAAAAAGTAGATTTACCCGCGGTAGCTGTGGAAACCAGGTCCGCGAGACCTTCCCCAAACAAGTCCTCACCTTTGTAAGGCAAAACTTCCATATGCCTTTTTGAGTCGGCATCACCTGTCCATTGGCGTGTCCACAGGGCTTGCCTAGCAGAAATCGCCATGGCGTTGGCTCTCCAACCTAGCAGGCCAACGTCTCTCTGAGCGTCTCTCATATATAAGACTGCGTCTTTAATGTGACCTAAGGTCAATAAAATGGTATCCCTATCCAGGGTATCAAAGTCAGCTGACAAGGTATCTGTCCAAGCTGCCACGGCGCTACAAACCCAAGCCGACGCTATTGCCGGTCTGAGCAAGGCACCCGTATGTATATAAATTGATTTCAAGGTAGTCTCCTGTCTGCGATCAGCAGGATCCCTGAGGGCTGCCGTATCTGGAGACGGCAGTGCCACCTTTTTGGATAAGCGTGTTAAAGCCTTGTCCACTCTGGGTGAGGATTCCCACCGTAACCTGTATTGCGCAGGTAAAGGATACGCCATAAGAATTCTCTTGGGAATCTGCAGTTTCTTGTCTGGAGTTTCCCAAGCTTTTTCAAATAACGCATTCAGTTCATGGGATGGGGGAAAGGTTACCTCAGGCTTCTTTTCCTTAAACATGCATACCCTCTTGTCAGGGACAGAGGGGTCATCTGTGATATGTAAAACATCCTTTATTGCAATAATCATATAATGAATACTTTTGGCCACCCTTGGGTGTAACCTCGCATCATCGTAGTCGACACTGGAGTCAGAATCCGTGTCGGTATCAGTGTCTGCTATTTGGGACAGGGGACGCTTCTGAGACCCTGAAGGGCCCTGTGACACAGCCAAAGCCATATATTGACTCCCTGCTCTATCCCTGGACTCTGCTAAGTCCAATCTCTTATGTAACAAAGACACATTTGCACTTAAAACATTAAACATATCCATCCAATCATGTGTCGGCGTTGCCGACGGAGACACCACAAACATCTGCTCCACCTCCTCCTTAGCTGAGCCTTCCGCTTCAGACATGTCGACACACACGTACCGACACCCCCACACACTCAGGGAAATAACTATATGTAGACAGTTCCCCAATAAGGCCCTTTGGAGAGACAGAGAGCGAGTATGCCAGCACACACCCAGCGCCACGAGACCCTGGAATAAAATCCCAGTTAGGACAGCGCTTTTATATAAATATATATATATATATATATATATATATACACTCACTGCGCCAATTAAAAGTGCCCCCCCCTCTTTTTTGCCCTCTGTCACCGTGTTCAGCAGGGGAGAGTCCGGGGAGCCAGCTTCTCTGCAGTGTGCTGTGGAGAAAATGGCGCTGGTTAGTGCTGGAGGATCAAGCTCCACCCCCTCAGCGGCGGGCTTCGGTCCCGCTCAATTTTACAATACTGGCGGGGGATTATTTAATATACTGCCTCCGCAGTATATCTATATATCAGCCAGTCCCTTAAGGTTTATTATTGCTGCCCAGGGCGCCCCCCCCCTGCGCCCTGCACCCTTCAGTGCCCGCTGTTAGTGTGTGTGTGTGTGTGTGTGTGTGTGTGTGTGTGTGTGTGTGAGCAATGGCGCGCAGTGTTACCGCTGCGCATTACCTCAGAGAAGATCTCTAAGTCTTCAGCCGCCTTTGAAGTCTTCTTTCTTCTAATACTCACCCGGCTTCTATCTTCCGGCTCTGTGAGGAGGACGGCGGCGCGGCTCCAGGACGAACAGCGAGGGTGAGACCTGCGTTCCGACCCTCTGGAGCTAATGGTATCCAGTAGCCTAAGAAGCAGAGCCTATCATTTAAGTAGGTCTGTTTCTCTCCCCTCAGTCCCACGATGCAGGGAGCCTGTTGCCAGCAGTGCTCCCTGAAAAAAAAAAAACCTAACAAAATTATTTTTCAGAGAAACTCAGGAGAGCTCCCCTGTAGTGCACCCAGTCTCCTCTGGGCACAGGATCTAACTGGGGTCTGGAGGAGGGGCATAGAGGGAGGAGCCAGTGCACACCCATTCTAAAGTTCTTTATAGTGCCCATTTCTCCTGCGGAGCCCGGCTATACCCCATGGTCCTTACGGAGTCCCCAGCATCCTCTAGGACGTAAGAGAAATAATGTTTTATGACTAGTTAGCTACTATAACTCATGTTACCCCCGGATTAACCACATTGATATTTTAAGTATTATAACCTTGGATAGCTTTTTCATTCAGAAATTTATTCATTCCTTTTTTAAATCCAATTACAGAGTCCGCCATTACCACCTTCCCTGGCAAGGAATTCCACATCCTGATTGCCCTAACAGTGAAGAACCCTTTCCTCCGTTGCGTTCAGAACTTTCTCTCCTCCAGTCGCAGCGAGTGACCACGTGTCATAAACTGTGTTCTTTTAATAAATAATTCCTCTGATAACTCTTTGTGATGTCCCTTTACATATTTAAAGATATTAATAATATCTCCTCTTAGGTGCCTCTTTTCTAGTGTATACATATTCAGCCTAGTAAGTCTTTCCTTATAGTCCAGTCCTTCTAGGCCTTTAATCAATTTAGTAGCTCGCCTTTGAACACTTTCGAGTTCACTGATGTCTTTTTTATACAATAGTGCCCAAAACTGAACACAATATTCCAGGTGCGGACGTACCAATGCCTTATACAGCGGCATGATTACATCCGAGTTCCTTGTCTCAATTCCCCTTTTTATGCATGCTAGCACTTTACTTGCCTTCTTTACTGCGTTTTGACATTGTGTACGGTTATTAAGCCTATTATCAATGGATACCCCCAAATCTTTTTCCAACTCTGTTTCCCCTAGGAATTCCCCATTTAATATGTAGGATGCAAGTTTGCTTTTAGTCCCAAAATGCATAACCTTGCATTTGTCTGTATTGAACCTCATTTTCCGTTTAGACGCCCAGAGTTCAAGTTTAGATAGATCATTCTGCAAGGACTCCACATCCAATTATGAATTAATTACCTTACACAGTTTAGTATAATCTGCAAAGATTGACACTGTGCTTTCCAGGCCTATTTCTAGGTCATTGATAAATATGTTGAACAGTAGTGGTCCGAGTATGGACCCTTGTGGTATTCCGCTGACTACTGGGGACCAGGTTGAGGACTTCCCGTTGACCACTACTCGCTGTACCCTGCTATCCAACCAGCTGCTTATCCATGTGCAAAGTTTTTCCTAGGCCAATCTCCTTTAATTTGATCATCAGTCTCCTGTGAGGAACTGTATCGAAGGCTTTTGCAAAATCTAGGAAGACCACATCCACTGCTTTTCCTCGATCAAGATTATTGCTCACTTCCTCGTAGAAGCTAATTAAGTTAGTCTGACATGACCTGTCCCTCACAAACCCATGCTGGTTCTTGTTAATAATCCTAGCGGACTTTAGATACTCCTGTATGACGTCCTTAGAATTCCTTCCAATATTTTCCCCACTATAGATGTTAAACTAACTGGTCTGTTGTTTCCCGGAAGATTTTTGGATCCCTTTTTAAATAATGGCACTACCTCAGCTATACGCCAATCCTTCGGTACCATGCCTGATCTAATTGAACTATTGAAAATCAAGTATAGGGGTTGTGCTAGTTGTGAACTAAGCTCCATAAGAACCCTCGGGTGAAGTCCATCAGGACCAGGTGATTTATTAATCTTTATTTTGCTTAGTCTGTCCCGGACTACTTCTTCGCTTAAACAAGTATCTAACCATGAATCATTACTGTCACAATTGTTATGCTCTACTCCCACCATCAGTTCTTCACTGGTGAATACTGATGAAAAGAATTTGTTCAGTATTTCCGCTTTTATTTCATCATTTATCAATTCTCCTAATTCATCTTTTAATGGACCTATATTCTCCTTTTTTAACCTTTTACCGTTTATGTATTTAAAAAGCTTTTTAGGATTGGTTTTACTCTCTATAGCGATTTGCTTTTCATTTTCCATTTTAGCTGCTCTTATTGCTTTTTTGCATTTCTTATTACACTCCTTGTAATACTTGAAAGACTCCTCCTTTCCATTAGATTTAAATGCTTTGAAAGCCCGTTTTTTTATCCATTTCTGCCTTAACCTTCTTGTTAAGCTACATCGGTTTGAGTTTAATACTCCTGCGTTTACTGCCCATGGGAACAAAGTTATGAAAATTGCTATCCAGCAACCCTTTTAAAATATCCCACATTTCCGAAGTGTTCTCGCTGCCCAGTGTCAGTTCTAGTATCCTCATCAGTGCTCAGTATCACTACTCATTGTCTTGTACTGCAATGTGGTGACTAAAAGTCCAGTGTCTTGTGCTGCATCTTGCTGCTGTAGGGTGCTGTGGTAGTGTCCTGTCACTGTGCAAAGGTCATCATCATTCCAGTCACAGCGGTATCTGGTATCTATCTAGTAGTATCTAATTCCAGACATTACTGCCGTCTAATTCCAGATATATTACTGGCATATAATTCCACATATTAAAAAATGGAGAACAAAAATGTGGAGTCTTCCACCTAGTGCTGAAGCTACTGCCACTAGTCATGGCAGAGACAATGAAATGTCATCAACGTCGTCTGCCAAGGCCGATGCCCAATGTCATAGTAGAGTGCATGTAAAATCCAAAAAGCAAAAGTTCAGTAAAATGACCCAAAAGTCTAAATTAAAATCGTCTGAGGAGAAGCGTAAACTTGCCAATATGCCATTTACGACATGGAGTGGCAAGGAACGACTAAGGCCCTCTCCTATGTTCCTCATGACTAGTGGGTCAGCTTCACATGAGGATAGAAGCAATCATCCTCCCGCTAGAAAAATGAAAAGAGTTAAGATGGCAAAAGCACAGCAAAGAACTGTGCATTCTTCTAAATCACAAATCCCCAAGGAGAGTCCAATTGTGTCGGTTGCGATGCCTGACCTTCCCAACACTGGATGGGAAAAGGTGGCTCCTTCCACCATTTGCACGCCCCCTGCAAGTGCTGGAAGGAGCACCCACAGTCCAGTTCCTGATAGTCAAATTGAAGATGTCACCGTTGAAGTACACCAGGATGAGGATATGGGTGTTGCTGGCGCTGAGGAGGAAATTGACAAGGAGGATTCTGATGGAGAGGTGGTTTGTTTAAGTCAGGCACCCGGGGAGACACCTGTTGTCCGTGGGATGAATAAGGCCATTGACATGCCTGGTCAAAATACAAAAAAAAATCACTTCTTCGGTGTGGAATTATTTCAACCGAAATGCGGACAACTGGTGTCAAGCCGTGTGTTGCCTTTGTCAAGCTGTAATAAGTAGGGGTAAGGACGTTAACCACCTAGGAACATCCTCCCTTATACCTCACCTGGAGTGCATTCATCAGAAGTCATTGACAAGTTCAAAAACTTTGGGTGACAGCAGAAGCAGTCCACTGACAACTAAATCCCTTCTTCCTCTTGTACCCAAGCTCCTGCAAACCACAACACCAACTCCCTCAGTGTCAATTTCCTCCTTAGACAGGAATGCCAACAGTCCTGCAGGCCATGTCACTGGCAAGTCTGACGAGTCCTCTCCTAACTGGGATTCCTCCGATGGATCCTTGAGTGTAACGCCTACTGCTGCTGGCGCTGCTGTTGTTGCTGCTGGGAGTCGATCGTCATCCCAGAGGGGAAGTCGGAAGACCACTTGTACTACTTCCAGTAAGCAATTGACTGTCCAACAGTCCTTTGCGAGGAAGATGAAATATCACAGCAGTCATCCTGTTGCAAAGCGGATAACTCAGGCCTTGACAACTATGTTGGTGTTAGACGTGTGGCCGGAATTCGCCATTAGTTCACGGGGACCTAGAGAATTGCTTAAGGTAGTGTGTCCCCTGTACCAAATACCATCTAGGTTCCACTTCTATAGGCAGGCGATACCGAGAATGTACACAGACGTCAGAAAAAGAGTCACCAGTGTCCTAAAAAATGCAGTTGTACCCAATGTCCATTTAACCATGGACATGTGGACAAGTGGAGCAGGGCAGACTAAGGACTATATGACTGTGACAGCCCACTGGGTAGATGTATTGCCTCCCGGAGCAACAACAGCAGCGGCGGCACCAGTAGCAGCATCTCGCAAACGCCAACTCGCTCCTAGGCAGGATATGCTTTGTATCACCGCTTCCCATAAGAGGCACACAGCTGACAACCTCTTATGGAAACCGAGGAACATCATCGCAGATTGGCTTACCCCAATTGGACTCTCCTGGGGATTTGTGAAAATATCCTCACCTGAGTGTGGATTACCACGCGCTTAATATGAATTGGTTCTCCAAGCAGCTGTACAAAATAGGATAGTCAATCCCAATAAAACAATATATATAAACAATACACAGCGCTTGAAAAATATATAGAAGTAATATTATAAGCAGACAGGTGTAAATGATAAATAAAAACAATTTATTTTGACATTAAATACTCATTAGTTATTCTAAATTATTCAATGTTTAAAATTATATCTAGAACATAAAAAATGGAGCCAATTGATAGAAACCAGTCTCTGGTAAATTTGGACGTTTTAAGGACAGATGGCAGTGTTATCCAGTGGTAGGTGGACCTAAAAGATGTTAAGCCTTTTGGATAAATCGAATTTCTCCACAATAATTACCATTCTTAGAGATGGAATGCTCCCCTAGCGAATATTGTCTGGATAAAATTTCATATATATATATATTTTATTCAAAATAGGTCATGTTTTATAAAAAGATGCTATTTTGAATAAAATATATATATATGAAATTTTAAGGATTGCAGACAGGTGTAATGATTATTATGGGATGAATACCCCTATAAAAAGGGTAGAATGGAGCAAGGGACAATACCTTTGATAAAGCTGCCCTTTGTGACAGTGAAACGCGTCAGGACCCTTCATTTGGACTCTAAAGAAAAGGACTCTTACTGCAATATCCAGACAATCGGACAGTGGACCTTACAGCCTGGGATTTACAATTCTGGTGTGCCCGCCAGCTCACATCCACCTTCCATCTCCCTCAACTTTTGCGTTGGAGTTCGTGCCGTCCGGACCTTCGCTAGGGGAGCATTCCATCTCTAAGAATGGTAATTATTGTGGAGAAATTCGATTTATCCAAAAGGCTTAACATCTTTTAGGTCCACCTACCACTGGATAACACTGCCATCTGTCCTTAAAACGTCCAAATTTACCAGAGACTGGTTTCTATCAATTGGCTCCATTTTTTATGTTCTAGATATAATTTTAAACATTGAATAATTTAGAATAACTAATGAGTATTTAATGTCAAAATAAATTGTATTTATTTATCATTTACACTTGTCTGCTTATAATATTACTTCTATATATTTTTCAAGCGCTGTGTATTCTCCTGGAGATTTGTGACATCGGACAATGCCACCAATATTGTGCGTGCATTACATGTGGGCAAATTCCAGCACGTCCCATGTTTTGCACATACAATGAATTTGGTGGTGCAGAATTTTTTTTAAAAAGACAGGGGCGTGCAAGAGATGCCGAAGAATTGCAGGCCACTTTCGGCATTCAGCCACCACGTGCCGAAGACTGGAGCACCAGCAAACACTCCTGAACATGCCCTGCAATCAGCTGAAGCAAGAGGTGGTAACAAGGTGGAATTCAACCCTCTATATGCTTCAGAGGATAGAGGAGAAACAAAAGGCCATTCAAGCCTACACATCTGCCTACGATATAGGCAAAGGAGGGGGAATGCACCTGACTCAAGCGCAGTGGAGAATGATTTCAACGTTGTACAAGGTTCTGCAACCCTTTGAACTTGCCACACGTGAAGTCAGTTCAGACACTGCCAGCCTGAGTCAGGTCATTCCCCTCATTAGGCTTTTGCAGTAGCAGCTGGAGAGATTGAAGGAGTAGCTAAAACGGAGCAATTCCGCTAGGCATGTGGGACTTGTGGATGGAGCCCTTAATTTTCTTAACCAGGATTCACGGGTGGTCAATCTGTTGAAATCAGAGCACTACATTTTGGCCACCGTGCTCGACCCTAGGTTTAAAGCCTACGTTGTATCTCTCTTTCCGGCAGACACAAGTCTGCAGATGTTCAAAGACCTGCTGGTGAGACAATTGTCAAGTCAAGCGGAACGTGACCCACCAACAGCTCCTCCTTCATTTTCTTACGCCACTGGAGCTGCCAGGAAAAGGATAAAATTTCCAAAACCACCCGCTGGCGGTGATGCAGGGCAGTCAGGAGCGATAGCTGACATCTGATCCGGACTGAAGGAGCTGCCAACGATTACTGACATGTCGTCTACTGTCACTGCATATGATTCTCTCACCATTGAAAGAATGGTGGAGGATTATATGAGTGACAGCATCACTGTAGGCATGTCAGACAGTCCGTACGTATACTGGCAGGAAAAAGAGGCAATTTGGAGGCCCTTGCACAAACTGGCTTTATTTTACCTAAGTTGCCCCCCCTCCAGTGTGTACCCCGATAGAGTGTTAAGTGCAGCCGGTAACCTTGTCAGCGATCAGTGTAGGAGGTTACTTCCAGAAAATGTGGAGAAGATGATGTTCATCAAAATGAATTATAATCAATTCCTCCGTGGAGACATTTACCAGCAATTGCCTCCAGAAAGTACACAGGGACCTGTGAAGATGGATTCCAGTGGGGACAAATTAATACTCTGTGAGGAGGGGATGTACACAGTGAAAGGGGTGAGGAATCGGACGATGAAGAGGAGGTGGAGCCAGTTTGTGCAAGGAGAGATTGATTGCTTCTTTTTTGGTTGGGGCCCAAATCAACCAGTCATTTCAGCCACAGTCGTGTGGCAGACCCTGACGCTGAAATGATGGGTTTTCTAAAGTGTGCATGTCCTGTTTATACAACATAAGGGTGAGTGGGAAGGCCCAAGGACAATTCCATCTTGCACCTCTTTTTTTTTATTTATCTTTGCATCATGTGCTGTTTGGGGACTATTTGTTTAAGTGCCATCCTGTTTGACACCGCAGTGCCACTCCTAGATGGGCCAGGTGTTTGTTGCGCCCACTTGGGTCGCTTAGCTTAGTCATCCAGCGACCTCGGAGCAAATTTTATGACTAAAAATAATATTGTGAGGTGTTCAGAATAGACTGGAAATGAGTGGAAATTGTGGTTATTGAGGTTAATAATACTATAAGATCAAAATTACCCCCAAATTCTATGATTTAAGCTGTTTTTGAGGGGTATTTGAAAAAAAACACCCGAATCCAAAACACACCCGAATCCGACAAAAATTCTTAAGGGAGGTTTTGGCAAAACGCGTCCGAATCCAAAACACGACCGCGGACCGAATCCAAAACCAAAACACAAAACCCGAAAAATGCCCGCTGCACATCTCTAGTAAAAAGACGTGAATTTACTGCAAACCATGGTAAATTCATGAAAGTGCCTATTCAATTTTCTGCAAAAACGGTTTCGCTGTAATTTTACTACTAATTTCAATTCACCAACAAGTAGGTGTATGAGCAGGTGATAAACTTGTGGAAAATTCCTATTTTAAGTTAAACATATCGGGATTTGTTTCTGAACCCCTGGGATAACCCCTTGAATGACTAATTAGAAGTTTTTAATTATTTTTAATTGGCCAATAATGAAATGTAATTCTTGGGGCGAAAAAGTGCAAAATGATGGAAACTGGGGTACAAGGTATGGGACAGGTATATTGGGGTGCTTTATGAGTGTCTTTAGACTTGCAGGTGGGAGTAATTGGTCTGTTTTTTTTTAAAGTCCCCTAAAATGACCCAAATATATACATATACCCATTTTTATCTATCCCAAATTTAATTTTAGTACTTATTTTGCTGAAAAAAATAGCTTTCTATCATTTTTTAAATAAAAAAAAAAAATGCATATAACAGCCATTTGACCCAATTTAAGTACCAGAAATACGTTTATTATAACCAATAATAAACGTTTATACTGTTATCCGATGTTAGTTTAGCTGTTTTGGGGGACTACAGACAGATTTACCCATTTTTCACTTTTCACTCTCGGCACCAATTTTCGCGGTAATCCCGTTTTCGCTAATTTGCATTTTAATAGTGCAAATTGCTGGAAAAGTCAATTTTCGCAACAAAAAATACGCAAAAACAGCAATTGCAGAAAATTACCGTGATTTCGCTGCTAATTAAATTCGCCCCACTGTCTCTGGACTTGTGCACTATGATTTATTGTAAAGGTGTGTACACACGGTGAGATTTTTTCTTGAGATTTTGACTTTATAGTCAAAATCGCAAGAAAAGTTAGTGCAAATCGCAAGGTGAAAGTCACCTTGCGATCCCGATTCGATCCCGATGCGCGGCCCCGCCAGGTCGGCATCGCAAGAAAAGATAGACTGTGCAGGCAAGTCAATCCTTGCTAGATCGGTGTACTATCTAGTTCATCTCACATGTCAATGACATCTCACATAAGCCAAAATCTCACATAAGCCAAAATCGTAAGCACACATAGTCCATATCTCAAAAAAAGTTAGTTAAAATCTGTCCTATCTGGGCTCCAGGGAGTTCAAGGGAAATCGCAAGTAAAAATCGAACATGCAAGGATCTCACCGTGTGTACACATCTTTAGAATGACTGCAGACCATCATACAGTACATGTTCATATGAGCCATTGACAAAGGTTCTCAGCTTCACACAGAGACTTCCCAAACGGGATGTAGTTAATATCCCGACATACGGGTGCCTGGTGGTCAGAATATCGGCGCCGGAATCCCCACAGCTATCATAATGCTGACGCTGGAATCCCGAACGTAAGTATGCAAGAAAGGTTAGGGTTAGGCTGCGGGGAGGGAGGGTTAGGCTCAGGGGGAGGATTAGTATCAGGGTTACTATGCTCCAGCACCACTGTCGGGATTTCAAGCTGTCAGGATGCGAGTGTCAGTATTTTGACCACCGGCATCCTGACTTCCGGGATCCCATACCCAACCCTTCCAAAACGGCCCTACCGCTGTCTAACAGAGACCTTCACTTCTAGCCACCGGACAGCTTTTCCGGCATCGGTCATATAAATAAATGCCCCAGACAGTCTTTTTATACTTTAAACTCCTCCTCCCCCTCCCAGACTGACAGGCAAACGACACTCCCACTTTGCCTTATCAAGGGAGTTACACATTGCTGTGCTATTTGATCATTCACAGCCTTCAGCTGCACCAGGCTGCAGGGGAGAAATGCACTGAAGTCAATCAAGCAGGTACTGTAAAACTGACTTTTTCTATCCTCTAAATGCATAAGTTCCCTGGGCTTAACAGCTAAACACTGGTTCCTCTGTAGCACACTGCTCCTATTGCCACACTATCAATTAGCTGCGAGCTGTTTAAACTGAAGTGTGCCTGCACCAGGAGATGACGATCATGTTGGGTTTATTTCCGCACAGACTAAAAATCCATTATCTAACATGTTTGAGGTTAAGCATCAGCTAATATGCCATCAAGTTAGCTGTTTCTCCTACTGTATGTTTACTTAGTCATCAGGAGCTCCGTATTAGTCTTTGTATTATTGTTTAATGTCTGGTTATTTGAATGATATCCAAGAACATCTACAATACAATACAGTGATTCACAGTAAAAGTGACACAGTATTAGTCTATATAAAATGACTGGATAAGAGATACCAGTGACTCATACTCAGATTGTATCACTGACTCATGTTCTCCTTCTTTCTATAGGATAGCTGAACAGCTTCTGTTTTTACTTATTAAACACCTGGCTGTTTGGTAAAGTATTGTACACAGTGAGCAGTTTACTATACTGTCTTCTTCTGCAACCTTGTGACTGTATAATCTGGGTTATGATCCAGCCTTTAGGGGAATTTTAGAAGGCTCTACCTTTTTTGCAATTGCTATAAATACTTAGGGGCAGATTTATTAAACTTTTTTTTTACTAAAATAATGTGAAAAATTG
Organism: Pseudophryne corroboree; assembly: GCF_028390025.1. NCBI lineage: Eukaryota > Metazoa > Chordata > Amphibia > Anura > Myobatrachidae > Pseudophryne > Pseudophryne corroboree. The sequence goes on along the minus strand of NC_086444.1, from coordinate 155,327,982 downwards.
TGTTTTCACACCCATTTCACATTATTTTAGTATCACCTGAATATACTAAAGGGCTTTTGAAGCAGTTCTCACAAAAAAGTGCTCTAAACCCTTTAACTCTCATTTGTTTTAGTAACTAGATCGCATTTACATACTTATAAAGGGAATTGTGATCTGGCCAAATTGAAAAAATAAATAAAAATAGTACAAAAACACTGCAGTGAGCCCAGTGATCAGAGACGGTCCTAGGCATAGGCAAGCTATGCAAATGCCTTGGGCATTTGGAATGCCTAGGGCATTCAAGCTTGCCTAGGGCTGGCGGAGGTCTTGCATTGGGCTGGTTACTGCGATCGGAGCTCTCAGAGCACAGACAATGGGTAATGCTTTTTTTCCTAAATCCTTTGAGCTCTTGGAAGGAGGGGCGGAGCCTTATGTGGCGGCGGCGGAGCTTTCTGTGCCGTGGAAGAGGCGCTGGACCGGTTTACTGTTTCTATCCCTCATGGCTACTCAGTCACTGGAAGGACTTCACAGGGGCGGGCTCTGTGAGTGACAAGAGCAGGAGGGTTGAGAGTAACAGCAGCAGTAGCACCAGTGACATGTGGTGAGGTCAGTGGCTGGGGAGGCACCTAATGATCCACAAATCCCCCCCCCCCCATATATGGGGGGGGAACACAAAATGGGGTTCCCTATTCTTTACAAAAACCAGCTCCAGCCTGAACCAGCCAGGTGGGGTAATGCCATAGCAGGGGGAACACTCAGCTTGGCGTCCCCTTGCCATCACATTAACTTCCCCCAAACCAGTCATACCAGGACTGGAATTCCTCGGAAAGTGGGGACCCCAGAAAATATAAACGGAGTCCACCTTCCTGAGCAACAACCAGCACTGGGCTGACAGCCCAGCGCTATGCCCCGCACCCCTGGTGGTGGTGGGTGCGAGGGTTCATGACATACTAATATTGTTCTTTACAGGAGGCCTACAGGTCACAGCAAGACTGCCCCAGCAGAACCATTAGTGCCTGCATGCCCAACATTCAGAGCCCGCTGGCACCTGTAGTCCTTATGTAAAGAAAATATTAAAATAAATACAAGACAAATAAAAATAAAAAAGTTTATTATAGAGGGTCTTCACCTGGGGGGCGGTGGCCTTTGGGCAGCTCCTTTCCATGGCCGCCACCTCCCCAGGACTTCTGGAGTCTTCTTGGGGGGCTGCCGCCTCCCCAGGGATTCTGCATCTTCCCCTAGGGGATGGCGGCCTTCTGTCTTCGGGAGCTCTTGCACGCTCCCTACCCGCCGGCGGACTGACAGCCGCTGCCTTGTGCTGGCTTCTATAAGCCAGCACTGAGGGGCGGGGTGATGACTGGCATGACTGGCTCGCGACAGCCGACTTAGAATTAAAAAATTGTGCTAACGACGGCATTTTTTAAATTGGAACTGCTCCACTCCGCTGCCAAACTCTGCAAAATGACAGGAAAGGACTGGATCCGTCATGCCAGCTATCCCCGCCGGGTCCCGCCTCCGCTAACGACCGCACCTCTGCCGCACATCCCGCTGCCTGACCAGTTATGACAGCGGATCCATCACTGGACAGCTGTATCCAGTGACAGATCCGCTGTCCAATCACATCTGCCTGGCTGACAGGGGCGTGCTTTCATGTGCAGTGAAAGCATGCATCTGTCACGACTCACGAGGCACTTATACTAGTGCCGCTTTTAATGTTATTTTCAATGGGCTTTTAATGCCCACAGCTTGGCCATACCCCCGCCTGCTCCTGCATCTTTCCTATTGTCAGTGGGAGGCACCGCTGTTGGTGCCTCCCAATCCTAATTTTAATGTATATATGGTTAGTATAATACAAGGCAGATACTTATGACAGACAATATGTGTCTTCAGTATCTTCTTTGTATTATATTAACCACTAATGACACGGAAGGCACTGCCTCCCCCTACTGCACGTCCCTGAGTAGCACTACTGTTGGGGTGGGAGTAGCAGCCTGGCAGTGCTCGTCATCAGCCTGGAGGAAACAGAAGATCAGATTGCCTGGTGAGTGAGGGTGTGTATATCGCTCATCTGAATTTTGAACAGTAATATGTTTCATCCAAACTTGTAACAGCATGTACTATTAGTCAGGACACTGCACTGCTTTACTGTTCACAGACTCCTGACTTTACTCAATAAGCAGACAGGGTACCTTGCTGCAGCCTTTGTAGCCATAGAGCACATACAGATCATCATCAGTCAGAGGATAGCTAAAGGCAGCACTTCCCCAACTTCATACATTCACGAGAGAAAAACCAACACTATTTTTTGCAGCGCCTATGTATATTGGAAAATAATATAAAAGATAATATTGTTTTGGACCTATACTGTATTGTCCAAATAAAACTGGATATAGTACTTGGTATACGTTCGCCCCTATATAGGAGTTGTGTAGTGCTCCTAATATAGATACCTGAACAAAAAGAAGTTAATAGAGGCGCTCATATATCCATATGTACTGTATCTCAGATACAACAGCCAAGGAGTCTGATTGATAAATTAAATATACTTTATTAAAACTAAGCTCTTGCTTGTTTTTTGCTATATATATTAAACTCTTTAAATAATCAGCTTTCTTGTATGAATATATAACAATAATATAATAAAAATACAACACTCAATTTAATTATTCAGGAATATATGCGAGAACAATTTGGAATTAGCTAAAAACCAAGTCCATGTATCAGTATAATGTTCAATAACAATAGGACTATTGAACCATGCCGGGCGTCCCCGGAGTTTTGATTCAATTGCCTTTGTTAGCTACTAATAGTAAATGATGATACAACTGTTGCTGGTTGCTATCATAAGTAGCTTATAATTACCAAGTTCAGGTGGATGCCGACATGAAGCTGCAGAAGAATAGGCCGTTTATTCTAGTGTTTGTAGGGCCGTAAATGTGCTTGATATAAAGCTCCCCACATGTGTAGACGACTATATCCTGAGGACAGCCAGCACGAGAGTTCAGCGCCGCTGATTTAGACAATATGGGACTGTGCCTGCTGTCAGATTTTTAGAGCCTCTGAGCACACCAGTATGGTATAGGTCCCGCAATGGATAAATGGATTATAGTCCTGGGTGCCGGTCAACGGGGAGCTAGCTCTCCGTCTCCCCGTGTATGCCTGGAGCTGTCTGTGTGGTGTACGGGATGCTCACCCAGGTGCGGATCAGGTTCTCACCATCAGATATACAAGCTGGAGGGGGAATTTGCCTCCAGTCTCCCATGCGATGCTTGAAAGCGGCTTGAGCGGTGTTGTGGGTGCGGCGGAGTCGGTGTCTGAGAAGGTCCACCTGAACCTGTTGGCAGCGTTATGGGCGGAGTCCTGATGCGTTTCGTCACGGCAACACGTAACTTTTTCAAAGAGAAACCCGTGCCCGGATCCCCGCAGCGGCGCCCCCACGCCCCCACCCCGGTGGCCTCCTGATGCCACTGCGGGGCAGATTCCATGTGCCCTCCCCAACAAAAAATTCCACCCGGGCGAAAGTAAGTGAGACGGAGGGCCCAGGCCGCCAGAGAGCGGGGCCCGGATCCCCGCAGCGGTGCCCCCCAGTGGCCGCCAGACGCCACTGCGGGTTGGAGATTCCGTGTGTCCTCTCGGAAAAAAAAAAATCCCGTCAGGCGAAAGTAAGTGGGACGGAGGGCCCGGGCCGCCGGAGAGTGGGGTCCAGATCCCCGAAGCAGCGCCCCTGGTGGCCGCCGGACGCCACTGCGGGTTGGAGATTCCGTGTGTCCTCTCGGGAAAAAAAAAATCCAGTCGGGCGAAAGTAAGTGGCCCCCGCTGGCCGGTTGAAGGAAAGAACTAAACGAGACAAAAAGAAAAAGTAAAATGAAAAAAAAAGCACTCGCCACAAGCAGATGAAAAGTACCTGGTCCGCCGGATGCCCCCCCCCGTGTCCATGCCGGGGCGCCCCCTGCTGGCCACCCGAGGGTAAACATGATTGAGAAAAAAAGAATAAAAAAATAAAAATAAAAACAGACAAAAGATAAAAACACTCCACCATTTTAAATGCAAAGTTCCCGGGCAGCCAAGGGTGGCCGCCGGTCCACGCGCATGGCGCACCCTGCTGGTCGCGTAAAAAAAAATAAAAAATCC